>NC_044369.1:15509745-15813634 GCF_007364275.1 Archocentrus centrarchus
CTACAGCAACTCCACTGGCTCCCAGTTAAATTCAGAATTAATTTCAAAATCCTCCTGTACACATTCACGGCCATCCACAACCTTGCCCCTCCTTATCTAGCCAAACTTCTTCACATCACCTCCTCCTCCTGCACCCTCTGGTCTTCCTCTTCTATCCGCCTTACTATGCCCTCTGCCCGCCTCAGTACCATGGGGAACAGAGCTTTCTCCCACTCTACTCCCCAGCTGTGGAACTCTCTTCCACCTGGCATTCACAATATTGACTCTCCATATTTTCAAATCACGACTCAAAACTTACCTGTTCAAGATTGCATACTTGCTTTAGTTCCTTTGGTCATTTTAGTTTCTGTTTGTGCTTTTTGTGATTTGTTTTTTTTTTAACCCCTGTAAAGTGTCCTTGGGTGTCATGAAAGGTGCTTACAAATAAAATGTATTATTATTATTATTATTATTGTCATAGCTGTGCCCACACTGATATTTTCTACCTCTAGAGATAAAATAAACTATTCTATCTGGGACAGCAAACCTCGCTTTAGCACTGGGCCCTTCCTTAGGAGCAGGGGAGTCATGTTTGTGTTACACTCTGGTTTCCCCTAGGCCGGGGCAAAAAAACCACATGTATAGAACCAAGCAAACCAAAATAAAAACAAGTGGAATTATGCAGGATTCATTGGTTTCCTTTGAAAAGCATAGTAGCAGCAGCAGATTTGTAAGCAACCAGATGACAGAGGAAACTGTATAACAACCACAATTCATTGCAACTAGCATTGGCATAAATACACACACCATTCAGAGCCTCTGCTCTATCACTGAGACTGATTAAGGTGACGTCTGCTCTTCTATCTGACGCAAACCGAAACAAAGAACTAATTTCTTCTGGGAGATTTAAGGGAGGTGGGCGAGAGAGAATACAATCAGGGTGACATACTCAAATTGGAATGCAAAATGCATTTGAGGCCTAAAATATAAGCAGTTAGCAACCCAGCCTAAACTGAGATGAGAATTGCTGGGAGGTCTTTAGACATCATAATGTATCCTTGAATTGCTAGAGGATATTATCTGGTAGGATGCTATTTTCACTTCTTATTAAACACTAATAGAGTACTCAGAAGTGAAATAATTTTTGATTTGTTTGACAAGATCCACAAATTCAAATCTGATAGCTTCAATAAAGATTATTTGGGCATCTGAATTCTCATTGTGTGTGTGTGTGTGTGTGTGTGTGCGCGATGATACCTCCTGTGTGCGAACACTCTCTCCAGACTCCGTTAGCAGTTTGATCGGGGTGGATCGTTGAGACACAGACCCCTCATCATCACGGTCTTCCTCGGAGTCATCCTCCGATGTGCTAGAGATGGCCTCCTCGCTCGGAGGAGGAGGTGCGCTGGCTGCAGTCTTCCGTTGGAGTACCGTCTCCTCTTTACTGCTCTTGCTGCTGCCAATATCCACACACGTGCACAGAGATCAACATATGAACAAACACATACAAGTATCTATCATATTTTGTACACAAAGTTTGCATTTGTATGTATTACACCTGGCATAATTTTACTGAATTTAGTCGAGCAGCAGAACCGTGATCATTTTAAGGAACACATAATGACTCATCAGAGCAGAAACTGCACCATGTTCTTCCACAATGTCTCCCTGAAGGAATGTGGCTAAACATGCAACTGAAACAAACTTTCTGGTCCCCAACAGCAGGAAGAGTTTGAGCCCATAATCTTTCTACAGAAAGAGGATTCTGCAACTATTGTCCTTCTGAGGCTCTGTGTTTTCTACCTCTGTCAAGAACAGCTTGTGTTACTCACTTCAGAATCTGTCTGAGATAATTCGTGATCCGTCCACACTTCCCTCTCCCGTTTCCTAAAGGCTTGCTTGTTCAAACACAACCCATGTTTGCCTCTTTTTGCAAGCAGCTTTTTTTTTAAATTAACAGTTGTGGACAGCATCTAATGAAAATAAGTGAAATAATTTATATGTAGATGCCGTTTGTGGATTTTTTTTTTACTTTTGTTTTCATCTGATGGTGATTATTGTCATGTCGGTATTAAGCAGAAATGGAAAAGATCGGACGTTTGAGAGCATTTAATAATAAAAAATTGAGTTAGCAATTATTTGTATGTTGATAAACTAATTGACCAGTCAGCTGACTCATTCCTCTTCTAGTCCAAAGGAAAACAGTTGAGATATTTGTTAATGGCAAAGAGAGAGCTGTCCCTCAAAGCATGCCTAACCTTACTCAAGGCAAAATGAGATTTCCTGAAAGACTTAGGAGTTTAAGACTTAGTTAAGCCACTGCTAAGTCGCAGATTTACCAAAAAAAAAACAAAAAACCTTGAATAATTTCTGATAATTATTTCAGAGATGCACAAATAAACTGACCACGGACCGGAATCAGCTAATTTCCAGCATTTTTGGCCCTGACTGGTGACCAGCTAGTCAGCCTCATGTATGAGCCAGTCCATTTCACATGCACAGCTGTGCAGGCAAATACTCCCAAGCACACTCACAGACATGTGTAGAAGCTCCTCTCTGAGAGTGAACACACAAAGTTCACAAAGATGCATGGACCCTGCAGAGGTTGCACAAGTAGTCAAACTTCTCCGGGATGGCACATCAATATGTGTCACTGCCAGAAGGTTTGCAGCGTCTCCCAGCACAGCCTCAAGAGCATGGAGGAGATTTCAGGAGACAGGCAGTTACTCTAGGAAAGCTGGACAATGCCATAGAATGTCCTTAAGCCATCAGTAGCTCCAGTATCTGCTAAGCACTGCCAGAGCCCTACAAAATAACCTCCAACAGGTCACTGGTGTGAATGTCTTTGTCTAGACAATCAGAAACAGACTTCATGAGGGTGACCTGAGGGCCCGACATCCTCTAGAGGGCCCTGTGCTCACTGCCCAGCACTGCGGAACCCGACTGGTATACTAAAACTGTCAGGTTCACGACTGGTGCCCTGTACTTTTCACAGATGAATGCAGGTTCACCCTGAGCATATGTAAGAGGCATGAAATGGTCTAGAAAAGCAGTGGAGAACGTTATGCTGCCTGTAACATTGTTCAGCATGACTGGTTTGGTGGCGATTCAATGATGGACTGGGGAGCCATATCCATGGAGGAACACACAGACCTCTACTCTGTGTGGTTAGGCAACGGCACCCTGACTGCCATTAAATATTGGGATGAAATCCTTGGACCCATTGTCAGACACTACCCTGGTGCAGTGGGTCTTGGGTTCCTCCTGTTGCACAACAATGCCCATTCTCATGTGCCAAGAATATGCAGGCAGTTCCTGGAAGATGAAGGAATTGACACCATTGACTGGATCCCATGCTCACCTGCCCTAAATCATCCAAGAGTCCAGGAGTTCAGTGATGCTCTGGTCCAGATCTGGGAGGAGATCCCCCAGGACACCATCCATTGTCTCATTCGGAGCATGCCCCATCATTGTCAGGCATGCATACAAGCATGTGGCGGCCATACAAACTACTGAGTACCGTTTTGCATTGCTGCAATGAAATTTCAACAAAATGGACTAACCTGCTGCATCATTTTTTCACTGTGATTTTCAGGGTGTCTTTCAATTCTCTGTAGGTTGATAATTTTCATTTCCATCAAACAATGTGGCATCCTTTCCTTCTTAACAAATTACCCAGTCCATATCAGTATAGATATCCAGCATGATTTTTTTTCCTTTAATTTTTTTGAGCAGTGTATATAGAAAACTATCTGAAGAACACAACCAGACTTGGGATATGGTTAAGTATGTAGATTGTAAGGCAAACGTCTTAGGCTATTATTTCTTACAATTGCAAGATGTTATCAGCTCTGCAACCTAAAGGGTTTTTATGTTTTTTTCTATTTTTATGTTTTTTAGTGGTTTTTAGCAATGCATATGTATATAACAGAACTAAAACTAAAATAACCTACACAGTCAAATTAATTCAGCAATTGGCTGAAGACTAGCTTAAAATTAAGAGCTACAATTAAAAAACATTGGCACTATAATTAAATTTCAGAGTAAAAGATGCAAAAGGAATGAATCAATTTAGATTGATAGATTACAGTACATCAAAAATAAAGATATTTCTGTCAACATTTCGTGCTAGAGGGTTTTGCTGCAGTCCAGTGAAGATAATTAAAAGCACATGAGGTTTATAAGGGGAAGTTTTGCATTAGTCTTTTTTTTTTCTAGCTGTGTGTATACATATTTATTTGGTAAAATATATTAATACATAAATGGTTCATAAATGGTTCAATTTTAAAGATGTTTTTCCAACCAAAAAATGCTGAAAGGACGGAACACTGCTTGTGGTTACACCACACAGAGTTTAAATAAAGCTGTGTGTATGAGGGCACAGTGACATGGGATTGATTTATTACATAAAAATAAATGAATAAAAATAAATAAATAAAAAGCTACCAAAACACCACAAAGGTCGACATGTACATGGTTGAGCTGCACTCACCCCAGCACTGATTTCCCAGTTTCCTCTGGCTTCCGGACTGTGAATGGGCTCGGATCCACTCCCACAGTCTTAGGCATAAATTCCCTATATGACCACAAATTAGAAGGAAAGCTATTAGTTGACATCCTGTATAACAGTAACTGCTAATAAATTTAAATTACACTGCTCATCAGAGACATGTCTCATCACCACAATTAGAGTCTTATGTACGTTTGTATATACACCTTGCAGACTTGGTCATGGCGATGCAGAACATCTCATCGAAAGAGGTGAGTTCATACGGTTTGAAGAATTCTGTGTAAATGTCAATACTCTCGTCAAAGCCGTTTACTCTCTTCACTCTAACCTTCTTCATATTGTCCTCACAGGGCACTGCATGAACAGAGGAATGGAGAAAAAAAAACATCAAAACACTGATATGTAGTTTGTGGAATATATAGACTGGTCTGCAGAGCTGAACTATTTTACCAAAAGTATTCACTCGCCCATCCAAATCATTGAATTCATGTGTTTCAATCACTTCCATGACCAAAGGTAAATAAAACCAAGCACCTAGGCATGCAGACTGCTTCTACAAACATTTGTCAAAGAATGGGTTGCTCTCAGGAGCTCAGTGAATTCCAGTGTGGTACCGTGATAAGATGCCACTTGTGCAACAAGTCCAGTCATGAAATTTCCACACTACTAAATACTCCACAGTTAACTGTTAGTGATATTACAACAAACTGAAAGTGATTGGGAATTACAGCAAAGCCACATAAAATCACAGAGTGGGGTCAGCGGATGCTGAAGCACATAGTGCGCAGAGGTCAGCAACCTTCTGCAGAGTCGATCGCTACAGACCTCCAAACGTCTTGTGGCTTTCAGATTAGCTCAAGAACAGTACATATAGAGCTTCATGGAATGGGTTTCCATGGCCAGGCAGCTGCATCCAACCTTACATCACCAAGCACCATGCAAAGTGTTGGATGCAGTGGTGTAAAGTATGCTGCCACTGGACTCTAAAGCAGGGGACATGTGTTCTCTGGAGTGACAAATTGCGCTTCTCCATCTGGCAATTTCCAGATGGAGAAGCAATCCAATGGATGAGTCTCGGTTTGGCAGTTCCCTGGAGAACTATACTTGTCTGACTGCATTGTGCCAAGTGTAAAATTTGGTGGGGGGGTTATCTTGTGGGGCTGTTTCAAGAGTTGGGCTCGGCCCCTTAGTTCCAATGAAAGAAACAGGACATTTTGGACAATTTCATGCTCCCAATTTTGTGGGAACAGTTTGGGGATGGCCCCCTCCTGTTCCAACATGACTGTGCACAATGCACAAAGCAAGGTCCATTAACCCCTTAACTGGCAGCAAAAAAATCACCTGACAAAAACTACATTACACCCTCTGGTTATTATTGGCTCTGAACAACCCATTTCATAGCCTATTAACTGGCTGCGTCTGGTCCGCGGGCCGAATGAAGTGCATTTATATGGCAGGCTAGACCCGCCCATTTTGACTGACACCTCATTCGGCCAATCATGTTAAGAAATGGGTTTCCCAGAGCCAATAATACTCAGAGGGCGTCACGTAGCTTTGTCAGGTGATTTGGTGCAGCCAGTTACATGATTGGCCGAATGACGTGTCAATAAAAATGGGAGGGTCTAGCCTGCCATATAAAAGGGACTACAAACGGCCCGTCACCGGGCCCTTGCCAGTTAAGGGGCTACAGACATGGATGAGCAAGTTTAGTGTGGAAGAACTTGACTGGCCTGCACAGAGTCCTGACCTCAACCCAACAGAACATCTTTGGGATGAATTAGAGCGGAGACTGTGAGCCAGGCCTTCTCATCCAGCATCAGTGTCTGACTTCACAAATGCAATTCTGGAAGAATGGTCAAAAATTCCCATAAACACTCCTAAACTTTGTGGAAAGTCTTCCCTGAAGAGTTGAAGCTGTTATAGCTGCAAAGGGTGGGCAGACATCATGTTAAACCCTATGGATTAAGAATGGGATGTCACTCAAGTTCATACGCGTGAAGGCAGACGAGCAAATACTTCTGGCAATATAGCGTATTTTGCAGTTATTTCTGACCAATAATAATAACCAGCAAATATACAATTACTGCTGTTTGATTAATGTTTGCCAAAATGATGATGTTCAGAAAATTGTTAAGCCTTTTTATTTGTGAGTTGTTGCCATGGGTTTGGGAAGAATCAAAGATGGGCTGAGGAATAAGCTAAGTATTGACAGACAAAGACAGTGACAGTTGTTCTTCTAACAGGAGATTTAAATGTGCTTCATAAATGGTTTTGCTTTTTACTGCTAAAATTATTAAATACATTGACAATACCTTCATCATAAGGGACAGGAAGATAGGACAGGATTCCCTCTGACCACCAGAGTGTGTAGCTATAAACAGATAAGATACACAAAAGTATTAAAACCTTCGCGAAGATGAGGTGTACTTTTCAGTCTGAACTTGTCACTCCTGGGACTTAACCTACATTTGTAAAATTGGTTTGGCTGGACCACCTACTGAATGGCTCCTGAATACATCAAACTTTTATTCAATGTGAGCAATTTGAGCGAGCGCTCTTACGATGATCTGGTTTACTGTGCGATGTGCTTCTTACGCCATTTTGAGAGCAAAAGTGCAAAGTGTGAAAGCTGAATTGAATTTAGTAGCATCAATGCTAATTTCTTGGAATAATGACTGAGCTACTTTGGCCCATTGTAGCCACATAAACTCGTGGCCTGAAAAAAGAAAATTGGGTCTGCTTTTATGTAAGCATCAAGACAATGTGAAGCAACCAGAATGAATACACCCTCACACATATGCACAGAAATAACAAGCACAAAATCACTCTGGGCCAAAACATGAAGTGAAATAAAGTCATCACTGGATCATAAGTAGGACAGTGATTGTGAAATTTGAAGGACATCAGCTTGGACAGACAACACTGCATGAACAAATAACAGGTTATAGAGACGTGTGCATGCACATACATATGTCTGTTGGCTCTAAGGGGAAGCAAAATAAAGAATAAAAATGCAAACACAATTTAAAAAAAAAAACAGAAATACATGAAAAAAGAAAATGTTTTCTTTAAGTATGTAGGCCTTTTATCATTTTATCATATATCAAGTTAAAGGCAATAATATCTCACATGTATAACATCTCAGATTTCACAGATGCAATCTCATGCTGTCCAATACAATATAAAACCCAACATTACCACAATACAAACTGGCAGGAAGAACTGTAATATTCCATCTGCCAGATCAAATTTTATCTTCCAGTAGAAATTCTATCATTTCAAAACACTACAGACAGCAGTGCCAGTGTTAAATTACTACTAGGATAATTACAAGGAGACTAATTACTGAGATAAGGCTGTTCTCCCTGGGATGAGGATGGTGGAGCAGCCAGCCTCGCCCAGCAGGTCCTCACATCTCAGAAATCTTTAGATTTCAAAATATGAATTATTTGGATAAACTGGCAACATATTCAAAATTTAAAAGGGATAATTTGTCAACAGAAAATATATGAAAATTTCATTAAGTGGTACAATAGCTAGAATAAGCATTACAACAGCTTTGAACATCTTTCTCTGTGATATTGATGCTTATCTATAACAAACTGATTACTCCCCCTAAGCATCAGCTTGAAGCATGTGTCTTTTTTACTGTTTGGGGGCCTTTTGTTTTTCTGGTTCTTAAGCATTTCTCTGTTAATGTTTGTGTAATGTCTCTTATATTCTATTTCTGATACCAAAGTACTGTTAAAGAGCATCACATGTGAATGCTACAAAAAAGTTTTTTTTTTTTTTTTGTTTTTTTTTTACAGGAATCAATTATTATAATAAGGTCAAATATAAATGGGAGAAAGAGTTCAGATTTCTCATATAAGTGAAGAAGAATAAAGCAACTGCAAACTAATAGTAAAGTGTGTAGAAACACACAGATACTGTGCAGATACTGTGGTGGGAAACCATAAAGCTCAACTCAAGAGTACCATATAACTGCATTTAATTAACTGTTGTGGGTCAAAGCTCCAACCACAAAAAAAGATCTACCCACATTCATGTGAACAAGCTCAGCACTCAAGACAGAGAAAATAAAGCCTGTGTTTAAAAAAACAACACATAAAAAAACAGCAATTATTTGTGAGAGATTTCCCACTGAGCTATTCAATCAGCACAAACCGCAAACACACAAAAACTTCCAAAGATTAAAAAATAATCAAAAGCATCTTTGTTTGCTTTGATATATTCACATGTTGTATGTTTGCGTAAAGTAGATGGTACTTTTTTTGGTTGGTGCATTTAGGGTGATCGGTTACCTCCGTCTGTCTTGGGGAATGGCCATGGTGCTCGTCTGATGCAGATAGAAGTCTGTGGGAAGCTCCCACAGGTGTGGCTTTGACTCTGATGGCTGGTAAACTTGGAGGAACAAGTTGATTGAATCTTGTCTGTCAGCATCTGGATGAGAGAAATGGACACATGAATAGCAAAAGAAACAGTAAAACAGTGTAAATGGTATGATGATTACAACACTTGGTCAAGAGATGGGATTATGCACCATTCAGCCATGACATTAAAACCACTGACAGGTGAAGTTCTGCTGGGAAACGATAGGTCCTGATATTCTTATGGGTGATATTTTAATTTGTACCACCCACCTAAACTGACTTCCAGACCAAACTAACCCCCTTCCATAGCAATTTCTATTGGCATCAGCCTCTCTGAGCAGAACCACAACATCACAAACACTGCTCATAAATGGAAAAGAGCCCAAACCCAAGTTTTGATTGGCTCTCCAACCTCCTAACATCCCAAAATATATACATCATTTCAAATGAGTATCAATGGGATGCACTGAAATAAGCATGACACACAGGACCCAACTGATCCACTATCAATGTAGAAACACGTTTTTTTTTTTTTCATTCTTAAATAAAGTTTGAATGAAAGATTTAAAATGAGGGTGCAGCTAAGTGATCTCTTCCAGTGAGACCATTTCTGATGAGGCTTCAGTGAACAGTAGATGGATCAACTAAACTCACCCCCAACCAGTCGAAGCAGATGGCTGCCCCTCCTTGAGCCTGGTTCTACCAGAGGTTTCTTCCTGTTAAAAGGGAGTTTTTGCTTCCCATTGTCTCAAAGTTGTTCATCACGAGTTGCTGACTGTTGGGGTTTTCTCTCTATAATTGTAGGGTCTTTAGCTTACGATATAAAGTGCCTTGAGGTGACAGTTGTTATGCTTTGGCTTTACACTGTATAAATGAAACTGAAATCGAATTGAAGTGGAAAATGCATCTTTTATTTTTTTCCTATTCCATAAGGACATGGCTTTCAGATACTGTAGATAGTTTGTTTTAGGCCTACCACTTCTTTTGTCCTTCACTTGTCCAGTTTAAAAATTTTTAAGGACACACTGCACACCATGATGAGATATGCCAAGTTTTCAATTAATAGTGCTTTGGGAATCAGTTTTTTTATTTGTTTTTTTATTTATGCATTTTTGCAACAGCTGCTAGTAACAAAAATAAACACACAGGAGGAAGCACTTTGGTGAAGTCTACTTCACTGGAAACTGGCCTTTTAAAGAATAAGTGACCTTTTTGCTATTTTTGCTCTATATCTTTTCTGTTTACATTTCAATAGCACAGCTGTGAGTCTTTTGTTACAGAGGGAAAAAAGCAGTAATTTGAGGAGCATTACTATTTAAATATGCCAATAGTTTATTTTTTGAGCAATTTCTCATGTTAACTGAATGTTAATAAAAGTGCCACATGTGACATTTGGGACATGTAGCTTTGAGTCAGAAGTGCCTTTTTGTTTATACCTTTTGGGAAGAAAAAATATCAAGATATATATCGTATATCGCCATTCAGCTAAAAAATATTATCGAGATATTCTTTTTGGTCCATATTGCCCAGCCCTAGGCACAACATACTAAAGATGAGTGAAAAAGCAGCCAGTGTCCAAAGAAAAACTTAGACAGCCTTCAGAAAGTCTGGAGAAGTATTGCTCAAGACCACTTTAGAAACAATAAGAAAGTCTGGCTCCTTATAAACAAAATATCAAAAAGAAAAAGAAGGGTGGCTCAAGACTTTTGCACAGTACTGTACATACAGTCATCATTATTCAAATCACAAAATCAACCAATCAAAGTCCAAACACTGGAGAAGAGATGCTCAGGAAGAAGTTCTAATGATTAAATGACTATTGTGGCAAGTCACCTTTTCAATCTTGTATTGTGTTCTATATTTTAACTTTTGTGTTTTGAGTCAACTGTGCTTTGGTTAAAATAAAATGTTAGTTTATAGATTACTGTGGTTCCTATACAGAAGATTACAGATCAAAAATGTATGTGACATGAACCTGATTTAGAATTAAATCTGATTTACCACAAAACTTCACCAGCTCTTCACTGAGAGAAGAAAAGAGCAGCACTGAGAAGTTACTGAATTAACATCTAAGTAAGGCTGACTCATACAGACATATCAGTAGAAACTCTAACCACTATGCTACAACATTTTGGCTATAAGTGTGTACTTACATAATCTCTGTCAGCGTTTGTGTACTCAGCATGTGGCACGTGCTTTGTACATTGCCCAGTTTAGTGCTATTTAATCCACCCTCCCCGACCATGAAGCCACGTGCACGTTGGATAATTAGGAACTAAACTGGGTTTTATTAAAGCCTGCCACCAAGACTATTCTCTAATTATTTTTTGCCCTGAGATTTATCTAATGTATCACAAGATACGAGTTAATAGTGATCTGTGAACGTAATATACACGTGCAACATTCACAAAAAGCCTTTTTTCCGGGGATGCATTATGAATGAAAGGAAGGTGATACATATTCTGCCAAACATGTCTGTTAATTTGTCTTAATAAGCATTAGGTCATACTGCTTCAACCACTTAAAAGCTGCATTGCATATGTACTAGATGACAATGTGTATAAAATGTATGTGTGAGCCAAGGGGAACACAGTGTCACAGTGCTTGCCTATGATATAAAAGTATATGTCATTTACAGTATAATTGTATTTCCCACACATATAATAAAGAAATATATACAAGATACTTATTTGCGTGAGCACCATTAATTGGAGAACTTATTATGGAGGGATACTGTTGTTTTTTGAAGGGTTAACATCTTTAGAAATGACTGCGAACACAAGGCTAGAATTACCCTTTACCAATTTAGCACAAGCTAGTCTGCAAGAACATGGAAACGCATAACCATGTGTAAATCTGTGATAATGGTTGTGCCCTTTTTTAGAGGGGCAGGTTGACAGTACAATCCAGACAGTCCTCAGACTACAAGGCATTTTGGCTTTTTTGTCCTTATCTAGTCTTCTTAAGTCCCAACAGGGAGTCATATCTTATTACCTGATACAGGTCATGGGATTGTTGAGTTTGCAGATCATGCATTTTGTACCAGTGATGGTCTCTGGCTATCTGTGGTACTGCATTACGTGAGCCTCTCGTTCGGACTGTGAATAAACAACCTGCTCTTCTCAGGAACCAACTGCTGATTGAATTTTTCAAAATTAAATCAAAAGCAACGCATCGATGATGAGATCAACGCCGTAGGTCAAGTAGCGCAGTTGTGTTACTCAAGGCTAAAGACACAGTACAAAATCTTCTTCAGTCAGGCAGTCACTGCTTTTGTAAACCCATTAAGATTTTTAGATACACTGCTTGTAACTACACGCTAGCGTGTCAATTATTACAAAATCTGAATTGCTGATATTGTAAAGCCACTTTTATCAGTAATTGCTAGGTAATTATATCATGTCTGCAAACTGGCAGCAATCAAAAAATATCTCAAATTAACAATATTAGAAATCAACTACAAAATACAGTTGTGAAAAATAGGGTTTTCTCAGGACTAGCAGCAGTAACTTGAATTAATTGCTTTCTATTTTCTGAGGAATTTTGGCCCACTTTTCTTTACAATGTTTCAGTTCATTGAAGTTTGCAGGCATTTATTTATGGACAGCTCTCTTAGGATCCTGTCACAACATTTCAGAGGGGTTCAGGTCTGGACTTTGGATCCTTGCAACTCCCTGATTCTTTTCTTTTTCAGCCATTCTGTTATAGATTTGCTTGAGGTCATTGTCCTGTTGCATAACTCAATTTCAACCAAGCTTTAGTTGTGGGACAGATGGCCTCACATCTGACTCTAGAGTACTTGTACACAGAGGAGTTCATGGTCAGCTTAATGACTGCAAGGTGCCCAGGTCCTGTGACTGCAAAGAAAGCGCAAGTCTTCACTCCTCCACCACCGTGCTTGGCAGTTGGTATGATGTGTTTGTGGTGACAGTGCTGAGGTGAAGTTGTTTGTTCTGACTGTGTACGTGGTATGATCAGCAAGTTTTGTGACCCAATTCACATTTGTCCGATGTTCTGTTCAAAGTGCCTCTGGGCAACTTCTGTGATTTCACTGTGGACCTCAAACTTGGTCTCCAAATAGTACCCAGATAGGGGCCACCCGGGTGGCGGCCACATACATATGCCACATTGCGTGCGGGCAGCGCAGGTGTCGCCAATTTGCCCACGTGTTTTCCCCTGTATCTTTCCCTAATTTCCTGTCTCTCCTCTACTGCAAATAAAGCCGCAGTGGCTAAAAAAAAACAAACAAAAAAAAAAATAGTACCCAGAGACCAAAAAGCACTTTTCAGTAGAAGAATCTGCAGTGTTCAAGGTGGAACGTGCACACGTCACAGATGAATGAGTACAACTGGTCAGACTGGGACTTCCATGGAATGATTTAGAAACATCAGCTGCACTGGAAGTGGTCCAGAGCTGCACAAGGAGACTATCTTAAAGGGGAAAATCAGTAAATTAAAATCAGCTCAGTGTTTTTATTTTTTCTAGAAGGATACACAGAACTTTTTAATTACACATCATATGCTCTAATAATAAAATGTAATTTGACTGACATGTTTACGCAAAAAAGTTCATAAATTTTTCAAGTAATGGCAGAAATGGAATTCTTAGTATTTAGACTTTTTTTAAACTCAGGTTTATCACAAGCTGCACATTTATATAATAGAGCGCAAGTTTCTCCATACTGCATACTGCCTGGATGCACTGTATGAGTATAATCTATACATGTGTGTACAGCTTGAGCTTGTTTCTATGGGCACCTGGGACATAAGGTTAGATTAAGTTGAATATAGAGTATAGCTGAGGATAAAATGGAAGGGAAAAAAGATTTCCACACCTGAGAAAGCATTGCTGTAGTAACGTGACAGTGTTTGCATGATATCCTTTGAGTGCTGTGTCCAGGGTGCGATCTTGCGATAAGTCTTGACCCTGTGAACCAGCTGAGAGCCACCATACTGCAGGGATAATGTGTCTCCATGGTCCTCGTACAGCTCCTCAAACAACCTGAACCCAACAAAAGAAAAAAAAAATACACATCAACTCAAAAAAAAAAATTGTGATTGTTTTATTATTTCAGTGAGTTTGGAAGGATTGTTATTTGCAAAGATGGTGAAAAAAAACAGAAATTAAAAATACCACAGATGATTGGATGTTTGTTTTGTGCTTGATTCTTTGTATGTGTGTGACAGTGATTAACTACTAAAAAGCTATGAGTCATATTAAGTGGTGTTAGTGTGAGGCATTCACGTTGCTTGTGAGAACGCCTCAAGTCAAGCATGTGACAGATTCTTGCTCTCCTTGATGTACTGACTGCAGCTCGTGCTGTCTTCAGACAGAGAAAAATAGAGCTTTAAAAAGCAGTTTCAAGCAAAACTGGACAGATGCAATAAAAGAAAGTACACTGAGGAGTGTTTGTGAATATTGAATTTAGTGCCGCAAACACTGGGATAAAGGGTTGGAATAACTGTCGTATTTGCTTCTGCCATTGGGGATGTATATAAATGAAAATGATAAAGTTTACATTAGCATGGATATTAGATTTTCAGGCACATATTCAATCATTTCTGTTGCATAATTAAAAGCACAAATTCATTTGCTATGGAAGCTCCCCACCCCACCCTACAAAAACACGTGAAAAAAAATACATAATTGGGAGTAAATTATACTTTACCTCACACAGTCAGTATCAAACTGGAGCTTGGGCTTGTCAATCATTCCCAGCGCATAAAGCTGATAGGCCAGAGCGCATTTGCCCACCATGAACTGGGCGGTATTGGTCCGGTCAAGACAATCCACACAGTTGGTCCGCAACACACCAATCTACATATCGAGCAACAAGAAGAAAGAATCTGGCTTTAAAAACTACAGCAAGTGGGTCCTTTCGTTAGACTACAGGTGAGCAGATCTTAGGTTAACAGAATAAGTAATACCTTTCAAATTGCCCTGCCTTAAAATATTTTGTCCTTATTTCAGCTGTGGAAAATACTTAAGGTACTTTAGTAGTTTAATGATCTCTTCTTAAGAAAACACATGTATGATTCAAATAAGACCACTGTTTGTGAGCTTTCCATAAAAACTCTGCCCTGTTTTGTAGCAGTTTTGAATGCACAGTATTTTACAAATAATTATAAAAGAAGCCATTTCTTTGCTCTTTCTATTATTTGTATTTCATTTCCCCTTATTTGTTTACTTTTATTGTTGTAAAACAGTTTGAATTGCTTTGCTGCATGAACTGTGCTATACATAAAGTCATCATTATTATGATAATAAACAGTTTCCTTTATTATGCTACATTTTTACATTCATATGTAAAAAGCTGCAACAGACATACCTGCAGTCGCCCAGTGGATGTTATGTGTCCACCTACATCTCCCCACCTGTAAAAATGTAATTTAATTTACTCAAGTCAATAAACTACTGGAAACAAAGCAAGCTTACATATTTCAATACTATTCATCTGCAAGAACATTTTATCACCTTTTCCATGTTCAGTATGGTGAAATTGCAATTATAACTGTCATCACAATGGCAGTCATCATTAAGGAATGGATGCATACACTGCAAAGACACCCTGACACAATAAACCCCACCCTTCAACCCCATCAGGAGTGCAAGTACAGAAAGAAATGTTCAGCAGACACCCAGAGATGAAACATGGAAGTCATGTTCACATTTAAACTATGAACTATCCAGCTGCTGGCTATTACTTTACACTTTGTTGCTGCAGATTTGTTAGCAGCACATGCATGATGCAAATCTCCCACTCACAAAGGTGTTCTATTAGACTGAAATGATATAGTGCATTGTCCTGCTAAAAGCAGACAGGTATACTGTAAGTATAAAGAGATGGACACTGCCGCAAGAATATTCAGATAGGCTGTGATACTAAGGGTCCCAACATGTGCCAAAAAAGTAACCACTGAACCACTGATACAAGGCAGGATCGATCCATGCCTTCATGTTTATTCCAGATTCTGACCCTACCATCTGAATGACGCAGCAAAATCAAGACTCAATTAGCTGACAGGAGTGGCACCAGGTATGGTCTTCTACTGATCATCTGCATTCAGAAATGCTCTCCTGCATACCCTGGTTGTAAAGAGTGGTTATTTGAATTACTGTTGCCTTCCTATCAGCTGAAAGAAGTCTGGCCATTCTCTTCTGACCTCTGGCATCAAACAGGCACATTCACCCAGAGAACTGCCACTCACTGGATATTTCCTCTATTGGTCCTAGTAGATCAGCAGTTTCAGAAATACTCAGACCATCCCATCTGGCACCAACAGTCATGGCGCATTCAAAATTATTTAAATCACCTTTCTTCCCCCACTCTGATGCTCAGTTTGAACTTTGGCAGGCCATCTTCACCATGTCTACATGACTAAATGCATAGAGTTGCTGCCATGTGATTGGCTGATTAGATATTTGTGTTAAAGAGCAGTTGAGTAGGTATACCAAATAAAGTGGTCATTCTAATATCTACTTGTTTGGCCTTCTTCTTCTTCTCCTCCTTCTGCCACAGCAGATCATCTAACTCAATCTCACTCTATCTCTAGCATTGTCTTCTGTCACATCAACGCTCTGCATGTCCTGCATTATATTCATAAACTTCCTCAGAGATCTTCCTCTTTTTTTCCTGCCTGGCAGCTCCATCTTCCTTTGTCCAGTATATCCATTATTGCTCCTCTGCACCATGTCCAAACCATCGCAACCTTGCCTCTCTAATTCAGCTCAACCTGACCTGTCTCTCTGTAAGTGTATGACAAATATTTAATTTTAGGTGAAACTTTAGCAGTCATATACTGAACTTCTAACTTTGGGTTCTGTCTTTTTCTTTTTCCATTTCAATTGAAATCACCACTCTCATTCAACACTTTCTTTTTAAAGTGAAAAACTGCAAATAAAGAACAAAAATCACTCTGTGAAGAAAGGCAGAATAAATTGTATAACAGTGAGCAGAAATCAATCAATACAGAAACCTTGGTAATTCCAAACTTCTCCTTATAAACTGTGGATACTGATGAGGAAGTTTTAAAACAAATTTATCTCACCTTTGAATAAACTCTATGACCCATTTAAAATCAATAAGGAGCTGTAGCTACAGTATACATCAAAGTACACCTGAATGCAGCAAGACTGAGACTTCAGACAAACATGTACTGACAAGGACAAGGCCGCGCCATCAAATTTTTCTAGATATCTTCATTATACATGGCCTAATTCCTGCATGTGATGAATGCTATAGGTGTCATACCTGATTATTTGTACAAAAAAAACACCTGTCAGGGTTGTGTTTGTGTCTGTACTTGGGAGCATGAGGCTGTGTGTATGAGTGCATAAAACAAAGAAAGTGTGATAGCTTGCGTAATACGAAAGAAAGGGTAATAAATATGTGCTGTGGCATGGTCGTTGGGTTATGTAACCGAATGGAAATGCTGTTTAAAAGTGATTAAATCATCCAGACAGTAGAAGAGCCGGGCACTACGTACATGGATGGCAATCTACTCAGCTCGTTAGCAGAAATTTCAGTGAAATACAACTGCCATCAGGCATAATTTCCATTAAGAATTCATATGTGGAGATTTTCAAAATCAAGTAGTGTCGATAAGCGTGATCTGAATATGTAAAAATACAAAACTTGATAATACACTAAGTTTTGGAAAACATCTGATATGTAAATCTGGAAAAGACAGTACTGTGGTTTCCTTTTCTTACAGCTTTTGTCATATCACTGATGTATACCATTCTACCTGCTGTCATTTTGTTATCGATCTGCTTCAAATTCAACTCTAAAACAATAACAGATGTGTTTGTTTTGGACAAGGCAGGTGACTGAAAGTTTTAAATCTTGCCCAGCAGCATTGTTTGTTTCAGCCTCCTCTGTCTTCAAGGGAAAAATAGAGCAATTGCATAGGATAAGAAAAGTCTCACCTGTCATCTGGTCTGAGGGTGTGACAGTAGAAGTCAGAGCGATTCATGAAGAAACCTGTTCGCTTGACCACATTCTCTGCTATCATACTCAGACGGTCCAGAACATTGAACAACTTGCTAAGACAGAAAGAGACAAATTGGAAATGTCGTTTAACTTGATACAGAATGATTAATTAAAAAAATGGATGACCCTGAGCAGTTCATTTAACAATTATATATCTAAGTCCCTGGAATTTTGAATTTCTCTACTTTGATCAAAACAGTGCTTAAGTTAAAATGCCAATATGAAAATATCAAAAACAATGAGAACATTTATACTATCAGTATTTTAAGTCAGAGCTGATTCAGAGCATTCTAGATGTTGGTCTTCATTCTTCAGACAGCCCACATATAAGGAACACGTCAGGCCTACAAATAGAATTACTGCATCATGGTTATATCCCTGTGCCAGTCAAGCTTACCAGTCAACATGTCTGTCTGGTTTTGACCATTAACTCTTTAGATATTGAACATCATCACTTTCTCCTTTTGTACTTTTGTGTACAATATCGGAATAATTAATAAATTAATTCTCAAGTTATACCCAAAAAATATGTTTTGGAAGGTCACGCTGACCTTGATCTTTGAATACCGTAATTGAATCTGTGCTTCCTAGGATTTAAGTAAATGTTCGTGCCATATACAGTCACGTGAAAAAGACGAGTGTGTGCATGTTAAATGTTAAAGTTCACAACAGTACAATTAGCAAAGAGACAGCTTGTTTTGCAGCTGCAGGACCTGGTCACTTTGCAGTCACTGATTTGACTATTAATTGCTCTGTATACCAAAGTATTCTAGAGTCAAATGTGATGCTATCTGTCTGATAGCTAAAGTTTGGCCGAAATTAGGTCATGCAAAAGGAAAACGATCCCAAGCACATCACCAAATTTACAACAGAATGGCCGGGGAAAAAAAAAGAATCGAGGTGTTGCAAGTCCAGACCTCAGCCTGATTGAAATGACATAATGAGACCCAAAGAGAGCTCTATAAAAATGAATGCCTGCAAAGCTCAATGAAGTGAACTAACATTACAAAGAAGGGTAGGCCAAAATTCCTCCACATCAATGTGAGAGGAATTTTGAGAGATGCTGAGAGAGCATCCACATCACTGCAGCTGGGGACCCACTCCATCTGTTAATCTCTTTCTCCCCTCTCCCATCACCTGTGAACAAGACCCTGACATACTTAAACTCCTCCACTTGGGGCAGCAACTCATCCTTGACCCAGAGTGGACAACCCACCCATTTCTAGCTGAGAACCATGGCCTCAGAGTTGGAGGTGGTAATTCCCATACCCACTGCTTCACACTCGGCTGCTAACTGTTCCACTGCAAGCTGGAGGCCACCACCTGATGAAACGAACTAGACCACAACATCCGCGAAAAGCAAAGATGAGATTCTGAGGCTACCAAGGTGGACGCCTTCTGCCACCTGTCTATGCCTAGAAATTCTGTCCATAAAAATTATGTACACAATCTGTGACAAAGGGCAGCCCCAGGGAGGCTGAGGAGTGTGATCCCCGTATAGTCTGTGTACACCTTCCAGTACCCCTTCTTAAAACTGGGAACCAATGCCCCAGTTTGTCAATTCAGAGGCAGTGCCCCAGATTTCCATGTGCCACTGCAGGTGTGTCAACCAAGACAACCCTAAAACATTCAAGAGCCTTTAGAATCCCAGGGCAAATCTCACCCACCCCAGGGGCCTTGCCACCAAGGAGTTGTTTAACTACCTTAGTGAGCTAGCCCCTAGTGATTGGTGAGTCGTCCCCCTTGTTTCCAGTCTCTTTCCAGTTTCAAGCACCCCACCCAGTGACTCCAAGAAGACTGGCTAGTGTGAACTGTCATTCGGCACATAAACACAAATGACAGTGAGGACTCATTCCCTGGCCCGAAAGCACAGGGAAACAACCGTCTTGTCCAACGGTAAAAACTCTGACGTACAGGCAACAAGCTGAGGGGATACAAGCAAGGATATCCACTCTAGCCTGCCGCCTGTCACTGAGGGCAACTCCAGACTGGAACAGAGTCCGGCCCCTCTCCAGGAAGGGCCGGACTCTGGGTCCAGCCCAACTATATCTAGCCAGTATCTCTCAACCTCATGCACTAGCTGAGGCTGCTTCCTCACCAGGGAGGTGAAGTTCCATGTCCCAATCGCCAGCTTCAATAGCCGGAAAAAGACACCAGAACCGCCGTCCCTGGACACCGCTTGACACACTGCAAATGAGCCATACAGCACCAGGGGGCAAAAGCCACCAGACAATATAGCCCCTGGGATACCTGATACACACAAACCCCTCCACCATGTGGCAACTCGTGGAGAGGTATTTCAGGTTATTGCTATTAAATGCAGGTTTTACAAGATACTACAGGGTGTATTTAGTACTTAGTTTTTTTATAGGACTACAGAGATAGCTCTGTGAAAAACTCTTTTTCACATGACTGTATGATGAAATTGTCTTGCGCTGTTCCTGATCTATCATATTCACAAGAATAGGATGGACATGTGATTATAGTCACTTTGACACTTGACTACTATACAAACTTGTCCAAAGCCTCTTCTCCAACTGAAACAAAAAAGGTAAATTTTCTCTTCATGTAATGTACTTACTCACATCTGACCATGATGTGAGTAAGTACATTACACAAAGTAAGCTTGTTATTGTGATGGTAAAATTACAACAAAACTGCATCTTAAAGAAACTATGGCTCACAATTTTTTGTCAATACCTCTTGGTGTAGCGGGCCATGTCCCAAGCGATATAGTCTATGTAGTGGTCGGGAGGGAGGAACTGATTCAAATTTCCCACAGCACGGTACAGCTCTTCACTCAGAATCTTCTCATGTTTCCTTTTTTCACGTTTCTATAGCACAACAAAAAGATGTACACATATGACTGATCAAAGAGCAACAAACATTAAGGCGGCCTTGATGTACAGTTATAATAGTATCCCAGTTGTCTGAAAAGGTTCTATAAGGATGTAGTCAGACAAGTAACAGACTCTGTTTTTCTTTGAAGTATTCATCAAGATCAAGTTATGTCTTCTACACAGTGACCTCACAGACAACAAAGCTGCAAAATATAATTTACAGGCTCTGAGCAGAGTAGCTTTTTCATTTTGTTGACATATAAACTGCATTTTTGGACACTAAAAATACCAGGCTGAAGAATTTTAGAAATTCTGTTTATGTGTTTACATGTGGACAAGGAAAACAAAGATTCCGTCTTTGTCGGCTTGTGGTTGGCTACAATTTCTACATGGTAAGGGATATATCGCCACACATTGCTCTTGACAGCATTTGCCTTTGTTTTTTGCATTTTCATGTGGACAGAAATATTTTCCAAAATGAAAGTAGAAAATCACTGTTTAAAAAATATCTGTGTGTATGGAGATGCAACGTAAAACGAAATCTTTTAAAACAATAAAAATAAACTGTAAGAAATAAGCCCACAATGGAAAAAACAAAAAGCCAAAGTCCTTCTAGCAGCAAGTCGGCAGTCATCTTGAAGCTTCCGTCTAATTTCAACATTGGGTCATAAAACTGATTTAAAAAAAAAAAAAAAAGATTAGTGATTTTGTCCAAAATAAGATTTAAAAAGCATTTTCTCCCTTTACCTCAACTACAGCTGCACAAGCTTAAACAGAACATGAAAGCACACTGACATGAACAAATGCCATGTTATATTTAACTTGTCTGCAGACACTCACAAACTACTTGCCAAACGGAAGAGAAACTGTGAAGAGTGTGAAGCAAACAAAGAACGTTTGCCTTCAAAGTAAATTAAATGTGTCGGTTGCATTGGTAAGGCACAACTTTTACTTTGAACGTTCGCCATCTCTAGTCACACTTTAAGTTTCACTACAGCTCGGAAAGTAAATGTCGAGTGTTTTCAGACAAGTGGCCACTTTCATGCAAATTATGGACAACTGAAGCAATCTGCTAGTAAGTAACTGTTTACCTTCTATTAGCTGGAAGCAGTCAGGTCATTCTCCTGTGACGTCTGGCATGAAAAAGGCATTTTGACCCAGAGAGCTGCTGTTCCCTGGATATTTATTTTCCAGACAGGTCTCTGTGAGCCCTAAAGACGGTTGTGCGGCAAAATCCCAGTAGATTTTGCCACATGTCACATTCAAAGTAATTTAAATCACCTTTCTTCCCCTTTCTGATTTTATGCTTGAACTTCAGCAGGTCATCCCAACTGTCTCTAAATGCATGTTGCTGCCATGTGATTGGCTGATTAGATATTTGTTAATGAGCAGTTGAATAGTCACACCTAATAAAATGACCATCAAGCAATTTTTTATGTTCAGCCACACAATTTTCAGTCAAACTACTTTTTGTGAGCAAACGTGGGGGAGCAACATTATAAAAATTATAAGCCTTGCATCTAAAGTTGCGCTAATGAGTAAGTTAAAAAAAAAAAAATCAAAGTAATTATTCTTTGTCAACTACAATACATGAACTCATAGTCCTATGTGATCTGCAGTCACACTACCCATTAAGCTATTTCCACATAAACGCCACTGTGGCTTTATGACTGATCACCCGGGGCGATAATCAGCTTGGACGCATCATTTAGCAGCTCACATCACCATTCAAATATCCAGCAGTGGCAAAGCACCTCACAAACCAGTCAAATTACCAGCACATTTCCTCGGCCATTCAGCAGAGAGCGTCATACAGGCACACATGTACACACTCTCAGTCACACTTTCTGAAAACAGACGAGATTCTACAAGTGCGGCGCACGTGAACACACACTCAGAAAGGCAGACTTGTATTGTTCATAAGTATAAACAAGCTTTAAAAAAAAAAAAAAGGCGGCCACAATAATGTTGAGGTGTGCACAAGTGCAGCCGCAGATCATGAATGATAACATAAAAACAGTCACGCAGACACGTGAACGTACAGGCGTGGGCTTCTCAGTGACGTTTTAAGTGACGTAAATGAACACTGTGATAATATAGATGGATATTTTACCATAGGGGAAACAATGGTTTAATGGTTTGTGTCATGTTCTTCTGCATCCTTTCTTCTCATTTTTTCATTTTCCCATTTCCAAAAAAAAAAAAAAGAAAAAAAGAAAAGAAAAAGGAGCTAGTCCAAATTACTTTAAAATTAATAAAACATATATATATTTAAATCTAAGTGTAGAGAGTGAAAGTTATCCAGAACATTCAAGTCATTCACATGCTTGGCCA
The DNA here is from genome assembly GCF_007364275.1 of Archocentrus centrarchus. Lineage (NCBI taxonomy): Eukaryota > Metazoa > Chordata > Actinopteri > Cichliformes > Cichlidae > Archocentrus > Archocentrus centrarchus. The sequence goes on from NC_044369.1 coordinate 15,532,774, forward strand.
TGTGCGCCTTTACTCCTCCTTTCTTACACAGTGAGATACATGCATTAGCCCAGGCCAAAATAATGCACATATTACAGAGTTTGCAGCACCAGCATGGCCCATGTCACCTCCATTAAGGGATTGATGGCAGTGGGTTTTATGGTTAAATGCCATTTCCTTCCTCTTTCTGTCTCTGGGATAATCTCGAGGGGGTGTTGTATTAGCAGGGGGTCCCCTCCTTTGTTCCCCCCAGTCTGCGAATATCACATGGCTGCAGCTTGTGCACACCTCTGAGGTCTATGATTGGTCCCTCATCTCACAGCTCCCCTTGTGAGTGACAACGTGAGCTGGAGACCCAAGCCGCGGAGTAGTGGGCAGTGTGCCCAACATAAACTAACAGTGCTGCACAAAAGGATAAAAATGCAATACGGAACAAGCTAAAGCATTTATTATCTTCATAATTTATTATTAAACGTAATCATCTTGCGAGCAGTTTAAATGATTTACGGTAATTTCCCAGCAATATAATGTGAAGGCATAATATGGTGAAAGCTGCAGTAGGTCGATCTTTGCAAATGTGCTGGTGTGTGATGAAATGCTCCCTTTAATCACAGGTGCGCTCGTGTTTCCAGAACAATGCAGAAGGAGATCAATATTCAAGGCAGCTTTTCAGCTGCTTGTAATCAGCAAGCACTCAGAAAAATCTCTTGTGACTATAATGGCTCCACAGCAACACCCTACACCCTGATATCAGAGTGCTTGACAAATTAGAAATTTGTACATTGCACTATATAATTTTAAATAGCTCCCTCTTGAGTGATCTCACAGGTAAGGTATATTTCATGCAAATACATTTGTCTGTTGCATATATAATCCCCACATTAGAATGCCATTTTTGTCTCTGTCAATTTTTAGTAACATATATACAGAAAATAGAATGCAGATAGGGTAACAGAAGAAGAAGAAGAGCTGGGTATCTAAGTAGCTCCCTCCCTGTAAGGCATTAGGCCAATTCTTTATTGCATTGCTTTTCTGGAAGCATCAGACTGCAGATGTGTCCTAGAGAAGGCGGAAAGTGTTAAGTAATTGTAGCACTCTGGAAAAAGCCTAATAATTAATTCACAACTATAATCAAATAGTCATTTAAATAATAATTAAGTCTAGATACTTGCATAACAGTAACGTGGTGTGATTTTAATTATATCACAAGATTCTGAGTGTTTTTATGTAAATAGCATGCAAGTGGGTTTATCACTGAATGAATGTATAATCATGTCATTAAACACATTTTAGAATACTCATTTCAGCGCTGGAAATGACTCCCCCTTTTCCTAGAAGTCTGTTACCTTGACAAGGTTGAGGATGATGATGGGTGAACCAAACCGCTGCAGCATCTGGTCAAAATGGAGGCCTGCTATATGGGCGTATGGGTCAGCTTGGTCCACTACAAAATGAGGAAAAAATTTTTTATCCATCCTGCAACAGTATCATGGAGGCATCTGATTGGCCCTTAAGTCCTTCTACAGCATGAATGTAAACCAAAAAGTACAACAAAAGTCATGAGAAATAACTTAAAAATAATAATACTAAGAAGTATTCCTGCAACAAATTACAAGAAGGGACACAAACAATTAAGACCAAGCCTAATTCTACATGTGTTTATAAAAATATTAATTATTAATAATAGATGCAAAAGGAGAACGTGTCATCACATTTGCAGGGGGATGATGAAAATAAGTTTTAGAGGTTGAATATTAGGATTGGTTAATTTCCGGCATCTCCAAAAAGTCCAGTGCATCAGCTCAAATTTGGGTATAAAAACGTGAATTCAGGTTATTACATGCCTGATAAATAAGAATAGAATTTCTAGTTTGAAACAAGTTTTTGAAATTCTTTTTGTTTTTATAACAGGTGGTCTAATACATTTGTTCAGCACCGCATCTTTAAAAGCCTGAGGTGGTCACACCGAGTACTGATTAGATTTCAGTGCAATTTTCATGTAGTCTTATCCTAAAAACAAAGTACTCTGAGTATTTTTGAAAGCATCCTTATTTTTCTTTTTGAGTTTAAAACCTTTCCACATGACTAAGTGTCATAACAGACTGCAAGCTTTAACACCATACTGAGCCTTTGGTCTGGCTCACTTTTCAGTGTTTCATGCATTTTCAATTTTCTAGTCATTATTTAAAAAAACAAAAAAAAAACAAGACATTTACTGCCTCCACTTGCCACTCATTGGCACCCCACACCTGCACACCTGTTGCCAAACTGAACTAGCGAGGCTGCCAGAAAATAGACTTAAGGAAACAGGTCAGATTGTGTTGCAGTTCATCCCACATAGCTGCTTGCATTTCAGAACTGAAAAATTAATTGTCATATTTTTCAGCTTCACTCTAAAACCACATAATAATCACATTCTCCAGTGCTCACATCTCAGAGGATGAGTTTATGTAAAGCGCTTAAGCACCTTGGGAAGGGAGTTTGGATAATGGCAGTGACGGTGAAGGAAAGTCACCAGTTAAGGTCACCTCCTTAAGAAGGACATAATTATGTAACAATGAGTCCTGGCATATATCAGAGATGGGGCACAGGGTGATGACCTGTGTAATATGGATGTCTGTGCTCTGCATGCACAAACACTGAGCTCAGTCTGTCTCTTAGCTACATTGCTGACCTAGATTCAGCTAGCACAGCGGGGCTCGGAAGTTTGTGATTGCTTTTGAATTTCTGCATAAATACAAACTAAATCATCAACTGATTTCCACGCAGGTCCTAAAAGTAACTAAAGTAAAAATATGTGACAAAAATGTCATATCTGGTCATTTATTTAATAAGAAAAATTATCCAATATAAGGAGTCCATTTGAAAGCTTTCCAGACCATTTCAAGTCTTCCAAGATTTGACTAGAGCCAAACCATTCTGGTGTCCTGGTGAGATTTAGACTCAGATCAATTATCTGATAATTAATGACAAATTATTGTCAGCTGAGGCAAAAATATGATGGAGAGTAGAAAGTATGTCATGCACAGAGAAAACTGTGTTAACATACATAAACAGACTGAATGTTAAACTGATGGTGGAAGGTTTGGGCAACATTTAGGAAATGTCAGATAAGGACCGTCTTTAAGGATCAAAGTGGAAGCAGGACGATGAGCGAAGATGACACACTGAGGGATCTCAGGGACATGCTCTGTGTCTATCTTACACAGGTAAATGTCACCTGAGGATGAATTAAAAGGGCAAACCAAAGGGAAAAAAAAGATTAGAATCTAATACGGGCATTGTACACATGCAAACACCAGTCTACACACACACACACACACACACACACACACACACACACACACACACACACACACAGAGCTGTCCTCACTGACAGGCTCAGGTACCTAATCACCTCCCTCTGGCCATGGTTTTGTGTTTTTATCCTGCTTATAATGAAACAGGGTGGATACAAAGATGAAAGCCAAAAGGGGCCATCCTGCCTTCACAGACTTCTTATTTTTCTATCTTCTTGCCAGTAGTTAAAAAGAATAGCCTGGGTATACTCTATGTATATTCTCTTATTTTAATATAGATTTTCTTCAATATCTTTCTTCTAAAGCAGCAAAAAGACAAACCCAATATAAAATACACCACATTACAGATCCATCCATCTTCTCCCACTTATCCATCTCAGCCTAATATTTCTAAAAACAAACAAAGCTGCTGATGTACAGACAGATTTAAAGTGTAAAGCAAGAACTCTTACATCGTATTGGGGGTTTTGGCATCATGGTGGAAATGTCCTGGGACCAGTAGAGCGGGACGGAGCCTCGTACTTGGACATATGAGGAGTAACTTCCTGCTGTGAAAGACGTAACTGAGGCATCATGGACGATCTGTTCGGTCTCTACCTCATTAGCCACATCCCCCTGAAAAAACAAAGCAAAGAACGAGAAAAAGCAAAGAAGAAATGTTAAAAAAGCAATATCTTAGGCAAGCTTTCTTATGGGTGTTTGGCTGGTTTTTGTTCTGTGCTCTATCGAGATGATTCCACACTGCTTCAATATGTTCAGGTGTCAGCAGTATGTTTGGGATCAAAGGAACTTCACCTTTCACATGGTAAACATTTCAAAAATGAATGTGTAATTTCTAACATTAGGCCTGCAATTACCTTCCTCATTCTTAAACACCTTCTACTACAGTCATGTGAATAGTAAATACTGGAAATTGCTGCCTTATTTTTTATTTTTTTTAACATATCTGGAAAACCAAACATGTCACCCTCATTGAAACATTTCCCACAGACAAAAGAACATCACAAGGAAATGCTATATTTTTGTTGTTTTGATGTTAAATATAAATGTTACTGTATTTGTAATTTTTTTCCCACAATAGCAGAACACTGAATAGTATGCACAACCTTATCCCAGTGTTGTAGTCCAAAGAGAATGAGAAAAACTACATTGGTCAAGAGGCCCTCAAAGACACTCATACCCACTCCAAAAACAGGAAGTGTGTCCAATTAACCCCCTGGGATCAACCTGAGTCTGGTGGCCCTTAGGCCACTCTCCACTATCTGCTCTCCCCTGTTACCCTGGCAACTGCTGTACCTCGCAGTTGGCTCCCCTTTTGAGGAAACGGGTCCCAGCAAATTTGCTGGAGCGCCTGGCAATCAGGGTGATGTGAACCGGTCGGCCGTAGATCAGAAGTTCTGCAGGTGTTGGGTAAAGGAGGAATAAAGTGGAAACAAACACAAAATTCACTGTCATCTTTGGAGTAGTTTTTTCTTTCACACCAGCCGTGCTCTCACATTGGCTCTTAGTGATGATAGTCACTTTTAGTTTGAACATGAAAGAAGGAAAAAAAAAAAAAAATTGTGATTATATTTATTTCCGATCTTATGATTATCCCATCAGTACCAATATTCTGTCATTAACAGACTAAGAAACCTTATGTAAAGTTCTTGATTAAACCACTGCATTTCTTTTTTAGCTTTGCTTTTGCGTATTCCCTATCTGCTGAGTCTCCTCTCAATGCACCCAATGGGCCTTTCATCGGCTCAGAAAGGAGGACTGAATGCCAAACAATTTCCAGGAATTTTATAAACTCAAAACACCCACACGCTGTCATGGTGGCAGCACGCCATCTAAAAAGGGAGACGACAGTTGGTGGCAGCCCTGATTGCAAAGTGCATATTAGGTTATTGCACTTCTGTGTTTATCTGTAGAAGACGCGCAGACCTTAGCCAAATACATAAAATACAAAATCTGGTTTTGAAAGTATGTGCGTATTGAATATGCATTAATATCAATGAGGGGGCTTTTTTTTTTTTTTTGGATGAACAGCGAAAAGGAAACATATTTTACATTGCTTAAAGAGACACAATGGTAAATTACTAAAATCTGAAGCTGAACCTGAGGCAGACTTTTACCCTTATAAATCAGAGGCAGGCAAGCGCAAAGCCCCTCTGCACCGGTTACCCATGAATCAATATCACTAAAAAAACAAAAAAACAAAACAAGTTATTAATGTAGAGACAATTTCCTGGTCTGCAGTCAAAACTTCAAAGAAAATGGTACTGAGGGACTGAAATGAAAGACATAAAGCAAAAAAAAAAAAAATCCGAAAAAATATTCATACACAAGATAGGCACGTCTCCAAAAAGAAGCACGTGTAACTCATCTATTTAATATGCACAATGTGGTTTCTCCCTGGAGATAACAGGCAGAGAGATTCTGCAAGTGCCTGTGTTTGCATACCTGATACACTCTGATATTTGCTTTGTTAAATCCCTAAAAACAAAATAATTGCTTCTGCAGTTTCATGATGAATCACACAGTCTCTCTCACAGTGCAATCCACGTGATCTGGTGGGGGCTGAACACAGTTCAACAAGTGGGGCTGAGGCTGAGAGACGAGGAGTATCAACAAAGGATAACAATGTGAGAGCTGAAGAAACACGAGCCGACTGTAGCACTGGGTGTAAAACATTACAAACTTTTTTGTTGTTAAACCCCCCCACCAGACACACACACACACACACACACAATTCACACTTCAAGTAATCAGCTATTCACTTAATTTTTCAAATAAGCACTCCTTTACTGTTAAAACATGACTGCAGTTCCCTGTTCCTTTGATTGTGACAAAAAGGGGGAAAAAGAAAATCAAAGACATTTTTGCAATGTTTCCGTCTCCCTCGGACTGCTCGTAGTGCAGCTGCATGCTCATCTTGTGTCTGATTATTTAAAATGATCGGTGCTGACAGATGCAGCCAAAGTCTCAACACAGTATGATGTAACGTTTTGTGCATTCTTTTAAATTTCTCATAAAAAGCATAGAAAATGGGTCATGGCAATTGAAAAAGCAACAGGCAAACAATTCTATGAAGTCCAAACAGTTGATGCTCAAAGGATACTGGACTGACCACAAAAGCCATGGATTATATACATGAGCCAGTCACGATGTACTATATTTTTGACTTGCTCCAGGAGCTTCCCGTTCCACACATATTTGTAATACGGCTCGTTGTGAAGACCATAAACCACTGTGGGGAGAAAATAAGAACACCGAATCATTTGCTGGACTGGAAACCATCAAGTTTATCAGTTGCAAAGGAGAAAATGACCAAAAAAAAAAAAAATTTGAAAAACAAAACACATCATAAATGGCACAAATCTTCTGTCAGAGAAAGTAAAAAGTATTTCTCAAACATAACAGTGACTTTTAACTTTTAATTGGCATTAAAAAAAAAAAAAAAAGTTAAATTATGCTGACATTGTCTTGTTTTCTACAATGGTGAGCAGTCAATGCAAAACTTTTGCATTAACTGTGTAGGAATTGTACATTTTTATACCAAGCACTGATTTTTAGAGTCTCAAAACTAATTGGGAAAAAAATGACTATAAGTTTTTAATATTTGGATGAAATCCAATGGACATCACCAAATGCTGCGTTTCCTCTCTTGCGATGGTCTGCAAAGTCTTTACTGCAGTCACCTCTAGTTACTGCTTGCTTGTGGGTCTTTTGGATTTAATAAGTGAATTGGGTTGAGATCAGGTGACTAACTTGGCCATTGAAGAGTATCCCATTTTGCTGCCTTCAGAAACTCTTGGGTTGCCTTTGTAGTATGCACTGGGTCATTATCCATTTGCACTGTATCCAATCAGTTTTGTAGTATTTGGCTGAATCTGAGCAGAGAATATAGCCCTGTACACTTAACAATTCATCCTGCTACTTCTGTAAGCAGTCGCATCATCAATAAACACTAGTGGCCTGTTTCCACTGGCAGCCATACATGCCCATGCCATAACATTCCCTCCTGTTTGACAGATAATGTGGTATGCTTCAGGTCATGAGCTGTTTTCTCTCCTTCTCCATACTTTTCTCTTCCCATCACTCTGGTACAGTTTAATCTTGGTATCCTTCTCAGGATCTTTTAGATGTTTTCTGGAAAAGTCTAATCTGGACTTCTTCTTAAGTATAACAGGTGATTTGCACCTTGTTGTAAACTCTCTGTATTTCCATTCGTGAAGGCATCTCTTGATTGTAGCCTCTGAACATGATATGTCTACCTCCTCGAGAGTGTTCCTGGCTTTAAATGTTGTGAAGCTGTTTTTCTTAAACATGGAATAATTCTGCCATCATCCACTTTAATTGTCTTTCAGGCCTTTTGGTATTGTAAATTCATTCTTTTAAGAATGTACTAGATTGTTGACTTGGCCACTCCTAAAGTTTTTGCTGTCTCTCTCTAATAGGTTTATTTTGCTTTTTCAGCCTACTGACTGTTGGACAAGAATGCAATTTATGTAATTTTATCTCTGTACAAAATCACAGTGGATTTTAAATCTAACAAACTATTGCTGTCACTGTGTGTAATTCAGTTACAACACAATGTTTTATCTCCTAACTGAAAGCACAGTTTGGGGCTCCTGCTGAACTGTCTGCCAAGCTGGTACAATGAACAAAAAAAATGGAAGAAATATTGATAAACTTCCTCTCACCTTGTGTAGGCAAACCCTCATCTTCAAAGATGTCAAAGCTGTCCTGCTTGCTCTGTGTGTGTACCTCTTCCTCAGTGGAGGAATCTGCTGAAGACCATTGCTCATAAGGTCTCTGCAGCAAAGTCAGGTTGTACTGCAGCGAGTGGCTCAGGTCATAGCTGTAACTGCAGAGCACAAAAGCAAAGTCATATGAAACAAGTACAGTCTGTGCTGCAGACTCCAATACTTTTTTCCACATGTAAATAAAACAGTATGCAATGATTTGAAAGTAAACTTTTTAATGTAAAATATGAAGACAGCATATTCTGTATTTTTTCAGCGACTGTATTAGTGTTTAAAAAAAGTTTAGTTTTGAATATGCATTTGGACTCAAAATGAAATCAGGAGATATTTTTCCTCATTGTCATATTTCATACTGTAAAACCTCTGCATAAACTGTGATGAAATGATTCATAACTTTAAATGAAATCTCCAGGCCATGTGCAGACATCTTATCCCAACCAAGGCCACACTGGCCAGACAAGAAAGAAGAAAATGAAGGTCAAAGAAATCAGTAACGTTTTTAGATGTTTTAGCCTTCGAGCAAAGCAAAGCATCACCACACGTGTTCAGCCTTCTGGTGTGTGACATCTTTTGTATGTTGTGTGGCACGTGTGTAAAATGTAACCAAAAAAGAAAAAGAAAACCTGGCTTTTTTTAAACAATATACAAATTTAAAGACTCTTAAGTGTGCACTGTTGATGTGTTGATGGGTACATCAGTCTTACAATTAAATGTAAAAGTCAAAACAGAAAATAAAAGTCCCAATACTGGTTGGAAAAAAAAAAAAAAAAAAAAAAAAAAAGCTGGCTCTCAAAAGTCACTTTCTTCTGTCATTGAGATTTTGGACTGAGAACCTGTCTTACCTGAAGTAGAAGTTGCTTGAAAGGTCCACATTCTGAAAGATCCTCACATACCTGTAAGAGGACATCTCAGTCAGTCAAACATGCATCTGACTAGACAGAAAACGTGATTCAGACTGTTTCAAACTGGCATTCATTTTTAATCTGCTAATCCAGCAATTCGCAGTTAGCTACACTGCATGGAAAGTAGGATTTTTTCATCTGTAAACAGCACTGTAATAAAACAATTATTACCAATTGGTTTTATTATATATATATATATATATATATATATATATATATATATATATATATATATATATATATATATATATATATATACACACACACACACACACACACACACACACCATTATCATGTTTGCATAGATTCTTGATCTGAAACTGGACTTGTGATTTGTCATTTTAAGACAGACATATGGTACTCCTGAATTGAAACGTATGGGAGAATTCTGCAACAGCAAAGGTGGAGGTGGGGGAAAAAAGACTTTTAAAACTTTATATTAGGGCAAAGTCAGCAAATTTCTTAAGTGTTTTTTTTTTTTTTTTAATCAGATTTGACTGATGGTGCTATACTTGAAGTTAACTTTGATAATAGTTCAAAATAACTACCCAAATAAGGGCTCTAGAGTGTTTAAAGATGACTGCTAAGTAGTACTTTTCCAGTCTCAGATGAAAATTAGACTCATGAATCAAAGAGAACTCTTGTTGCCACTTGACTAGTGGCAACCAGATTAGTATAAAAATGGGAATACCATTATGTAACAATGAATTTATCAATATTCTTTAAGCTATTTTCCTATTTTTTCATATTTGCCAGACTTTTAAAATAATTGTGGATTTTGTTTTAGTTTATAAATAACTGATACTTCTTCCACATTCAAGGTTCAGTGGGCAAATATTGTTTTCACACTAAAACTGTGTACCTGTGTATATTTGCTGGATTTTAAAACACTATTAGAAAAGCTTTTGAGTCCTTTTCCACTTCTAGTAGATGAGTCTGCCTTTGTGTTTGATTTTTGTTTGTCACATTGTGTATTGCAGTACTATTTTTGCCTGGAATACAACTGTGGGTGCCAGCCTTACACAGCAGAATAGAGTCAGCCTTGAGTTTGTTATTTTTGCTTCTAAGCTTAGCTTATTTCAGGGTTGTACTCAGTCCTGCTACCCTGGAATCTGGGTGTCTATCACTACAGATTGAAGCTGGAGCTGACTGCACCTTTTCTGACTGATGTTTATATATATAAATAAAGCCAGATTTATGTGATTTTTAGTGGTTTCTGTCCAGTTTAAAAGAGGTAAAATGTCACAACTTCAGTTCAGGTTCAGCATAAAATTAAAGTATGCGTGTAAGTGAGAGCAAATGTGGGTGATGGGACATTGAGTAACACAATACCTTGCTTCATCAGGGTGTGTTACCCTGACCGAGTCATTGGGGATGTAGATCATGGTGGTGTCTTCAATTTTGTAGATGGAGTGGCCACCAATATCAGCCATCTTTCTGGGCTTCGTGATCAACACGATGTAGTACCCCTCAAGGAATCGTACAAACCCTAACAAAAAGAAGGCAAATCTGAAATCTTATTAAATACATTTTAGGAGCTCAAAACAAGTTGATTTGTAGGTCAACTTTAATGTTGCCAGCAAATCAGCGGCAGCTTTGACAGTGCAAACGAGCGAATAGCTCCACTGGCAGTTGTGAATCGTGAATGTATGTATGTCATATTTCACAACGTTAACCATGTAATTTGCTCTATTTACTCTCTGAAAATTTGACCCAGAAAATACTGTGCTAAACATAGTCAGTGATTTGCTTTCAGCTTCAGATGAGCTTTTTTTTTTTTTTTTTTTTCCATCTGTGACATTTAGAAAATAACGTCTGTATGTTTTTAATGTCTTACAAAGAAAAACAGTTTATGTCAGCGTGCCTGCTAGAACTATACCTCCCTTTTATTACAAAATTACTATTACAACTAATTGGTTAACGGATGAATTGTGAATCACAGAAGCAATTTTACAGCTGATTAAAGAGCACTCTTACATTTGGACTACTAGCACAGATACTTCAATGCCATTATCCTGTCAGGTGGCTTGTGAAGCTAATGAGGTTCAAATTCTGTCTCCAGGTACAAAGACAAATCTACAAATACAGAGACGAGGTCAAGAGTGCTACTCAGGCCTCGAGAACAGTTGTTTAATGTCTCCTGTGGTTCCAGAAGGATCTTTCAAAAACACAAAGCTGTGACCTCAGTGTGTAAATATTTTGATTACACGCTATATGTAATAACTGATTAGCATTCACCTAATTGCTTATTAAGCCAACTCAAATATTTTTGGCCCGACATCCACTTTGGACGCAGCATACAGTAGACACAAACAACACAGTATGTACACTGAAGTTACACTTTGAAGTGGGGTGTACTTAATCTGCAAAATACTGCAGTATTTTAACCAAAAATATTCAGTTTCATCAACTCAAAAGAGAGAAGATCTCACAGGAAATATTTAAATAGGTAAAACGTTTGATATAATTACATTTACACAACTTAATGTCATCTTTAATCACACTGTGGAATTGGCTGTAAAGTAAGCCAAGCTCATTCATAGGCATTCGTGTGACAGGTTTAATGGAACGATGAGCTAATGTGTCCAAATTTTAAGTTTTTTGTTTTGTTTCTAACTGCATAATGACTGAGAAGCAATAACCCTGCGTAAGAGCAAACAACACTTGTGCAGCTCTCTTCCAGTATTAGAAGTGATTTCCTGTATTCCTGTATTAGTGTACTGTCTTTCTTCCTGGAGCAGATGGGTCAGACTGACAAAATCTGCAAATAAAAATATACTTACAGTAATCATATTCATTATATACTGCAATAAGTAAGCTACCGGGAAAGGGGCCTGTTAGAATACACAGTGTACCCTACATGGCTGCATCACACTTTTATTACATAATTGCAAATTGACGGCTTGTGAACGAAGATTATTCAAGCAGATGACAGAGAATCTGTCTGTGTCAGCATGACAGACCAATCCGTAACCTCAGGCCAACAACTGGCAACTTTTTTTTGTCTTCCTTAGCAGGAAATGGAAATGCTCACCAAAAAAAGAAATCATAACTTTGGTAATTTCCCGATTTCCTATCGAAAATCATCAGGGCAAATTTTTAGCACTGATTATTGGCCAATCACTTGTAAAAACTAACTCCGCTGCACTATTCATTAACTGCTAATAATTAGCAATCATGCTAAACTGCTAAAAACTAGCACATGAGCACTGGCAGCTTATCAGAGCTCCATGCATTGTTGCAGATTTTTATTACTCTTATTTAGGTCTTCAAGTTTATTTGGTCAGATTTGGACTTGATAGCGTAACTAAAAGTGCCAGTGCTGTTCGGTCCATTTTACTAGGGAGCATGTCCTGGTATTGATCTGCTGTAACCCATTAAAAAGTGCATATTTTTTACATGCTCCTATATTTGGAAAGCACCACACAATGTCACCACAACAGAGTTTAGTCTGTGGTTTTGCATGTGAAAACTGTGTCACACACACATCACTTCACAGCAGCGTACGCATCATTGCTGCAAAGACCAGGATGGACACACAGCAATCTTTGGGCTGGCAATCCACAAGAAACAAGAATCAGGACTGCAAAGCAACATGGTTACTGTGGGTTCAGTAACAGTCTCTGAGACCTTTGTAATATTTGTTTAATGGCTGACTTAATTAAAAATGTAACAACTTACTTTTAGTCCAGTTTTGTTATTATATGCATATGCAGGTGTGACCTTTACCTCAAATAACATATGGAAAATGTTTTCAATGCATAATGAAAAAAATACTTTAAAAAGATTAGAATTTCTACTTTTCAACATTTACCAGAAGTTGTTTTAGTTTTTGTCCTGCAGAAATAGTTCAAATACTGTACATGATGCATGCTTTTACTGTTAGCACTAAGTGGAGCTTTCCCATCATTATCTGAGACATAGCCTTTAGTAAATTATAAACCACCACAGATTATATCTGGTACAGGTCACTGATGCACTTTCACTGTTTCTAGTTAATATAGAAGAAGGCATGTTGCACCATAAGTGACATTATACACATGTTTAATAAGGTCCCTTGAAATGCAGTCACAGCAATATTTCTTGGGACTGTGTGTTTGTGGAACAAATTATATTCTTATCTCTCTGCTGAGCCTGTAACCAAACTATTTCACCTGAACTAAATACTAATTTGTAGCTGTGTTTTATTTTCTTCTTTTTTGTGAAAATGATGTGCTGCGTATGACATTGGAATATGTAATAAATGACTTAACCACGACGAGAGATCGGCCTGAACATTTTAAAGGGTAACTACTGCAGACACGTTCTCACAAATGTGCACTCCTGTGAAAGACAAATTGTTTAGACTCAGTAACCCAACAAAGGGCCCTGAGGAAATCATTACTGTTGTTATGGGAATAAATCCATCCACTGTCTGTTCTGTCAACACAAAATATAAGTAACATAAAGCATGGAGTAGCTACTTGTGGACCAAAACTTCTAACACACAGTGCCTTGTCTTTTGTGGCGTGGGCAAACAGAACTAGGCTGACTTGAGAAAATGAGAGTCATCTGCATTCAACTGTTTGGAATCCCACAAAGAAAAGATATATTATGACTGCTTTAAAAAAAAAAAGAGAGATTACGATTGTCTAAATTTGTAATCAGGCCTGTGGGACAAGGTACAAAACACAAAAGATGATGAGATTTTATTGTTGCAGATTAATAATGATTTTGCTATTTCACAGAAGTTTTCCTTTAAGTTTTGTCCCCAATTAAACATTCTTAAAGGTGTTAAAAAGTTATTCATTTTAGGCAGCATACTACACTATTACATAAAATATTGAAAAAATAAAGCCAATTTTGAAAAAAATTTGAATTAATTACATTTTTTTTCTAAACATGTTGCACATGTAAGAAAAGAATGACAGAAAACACGTGAAAAATCTGAACTATTACAGTGATGTGCAACAGATTGCCAGGTGTTCTTTTTTGGCACTTAAAAAGGAAAAACTAGGCCAACACATGCAGCTATGGATGTGTGGTACATTCTGACATTATTTTGCACTGCAATCATGGTTGCTTTGCAAAGTGGAGGAAGTATACTCACCCACGATGCCAAAAGCTGTGACAGCCCTGGACAGGCCTGAGGAACCCTTCTGACCAATCTTAGTGCGGTTGCCCAGGTCCAGGCGGCCCAGCAACTCCTTCACCTCTTGCTGATTATACACATGCTGCAGAACAAAACAAAAACATATACACATGCATGCATGTACTGTATTAAATATGCATTTGATGAAGAGTTTATAAAGTTTATGTATTAATTTGTCATGAAATCCAATCTGATTTCCATCTAAAGTAAGTAAAGCTATGTTCTAACAAAAGTTACTTAAATCTGTCACTAGGGGACGACTAATGATTCTTTCTGTGCAATAACAGGTAAATGAATACCAGCCCTTGTTTAATCAATGGGCCAAAATTTCTACAAAAGGGATTAGATTGAGTGCCAGTCAGGCCAATTAGTCCAAAAATAGATCTGCTGCATTCCAAATTGTTTTTGAAATGTTTAAAGACTAAAAAGTAGCTTTGCATGCACTTTATCTGCAAGAAACTTCATCTCATTTACATAATAAACTTTACAATTAACACAGACCCCAAAGAGAAGAGCAGTAATGTACTGTGTACTGCATGCTAGAGTATGTATTTATTTTCAATGCATTATTCTGCAATTCTTATTCTTTCACTTTGTGAAAAAAAACAGAATTTAAGGAGTTCTAAGAACACACTCCAATATCTTCAGGAATGAGACTGCGGGGTGATGAATATTTAGTAATGGATGCTTTATAATAATCACATCAGAAGGATAATTACCCACAATACAACCAAACTAATCAAAAAGAGCAGCTCATAGATCCTGGTAATAAGAAGTGGAGAAGAAAAGGAGCGCACCCAGCGCCCATCAGCCAAGTCGTCATCAGCAGCACACTTGGCACGGGGTGAGTGATTGTACAATTTCTCCCCAGGCGTGTTGTGCTGTATTACATAAGCATATACATTAAAAATGCACTCGTTGAGACTCGGAGCTTACCTTATCGTCAATTATGACGAGGTCCCTGGGTTCTGTGCGGTCAATCTTTAGGACTCGATATTTGGTTTGTGCATCGTTGCTCCCTACCAAAAAATACCTCTGGAAAAGACAAATGACAAATACACTGAGGGATTTCATGCATTTGGTGCTGATTATCACACATTGCAATTAAGCTTTCACAGGAGCTTGTGTTAATAAGTACATATACTGCAGAAGACTGAATGCAAGACTCCATAATTTGTGGACTGCAGCATTGTCCTAGATGACATTAAGTTCAGACTTTAACCAATTCTGAGAGAACAACACATTAGAATTCACCCAGGAGAAGATATGTATTTAATAGACACAGAATTAACGCAATGACAAACCAGATTCCTGCATTAAAGCACCAGGTTTTTTTTTTTTTCTATAATGAAACATTTTACTTCTTCAGCAAATAACCCAAGTAAGACTCAATGTGTCATGTGTCAGAAGTTTGTGAAATTACATTCAAGTATGTATTCAACTAAAGTAAATATCTTAAAAATACATGAGAAAAGAGATTAGAATAAGGTGCATACAGTCCAGAGCACATGCAGGCACAGCACATATTTGATCACAGGTTACACTGTAATGTTCTTTTGTCAAGATGTGTGTCTTCCTTACATGTTTCTTTCAGGTCATTACTTTTCTCATTCAGGGTTGCAAAATGGCTTAAGATTTTCAGTCCACTAAAGAGTGCTAAATTGGAACATCCTGTATCAGTACAGTCAGCAACCATTAGAGCAATTTTTGTCCTGTTCCACACTTCCCAGCATCTAATTTAACCCTCTTTGTCTGTCACAGAAAGCCTGTGTGTCCACCGTCAATAAAAAATTCTAACTCAACTGTGACAAATGTTTTCTTGCCTTATTGTCTAAATGTATGTGACTCGTGAGCACAGCCAACAAAAAACTGTTTGCACACACATTTTAGCATAGGAGTGATCATAGTTGTTGAAATGCACCAGGAACTGAAAATGTCACACATCCCCACTGTGATTATTAAAAAGGTATTATATTACAATATATGCGCAGTAAAGAAATTAGCAGAAAAACACCAACAACAAAAAAAAAATCAAATTGACTGCCAAATTGACCTGACCTCATGGATGTCAGGTCCTGATGTCTGGTATAGTTAACTGATCACTAACAGCTTTTGCTGCCATCTAGTGTACACACACACCCAACATCCCACCATTTTTAATATTAACACAGATTATGTATGGATTATTGGTATGAGTGACTAGATAACACTTTTTAAAAAAAGGTAATGGATTTTAGTTGTCTTAAATGAATAGTTGTGCCACTGTGTATTTAACAGGAACTTATACCAAGGATGAGAAAGACATGGTGACATTAATGTGTATTAGAGGCAAAAAATAAAATGAAGCAATGTAGTTTTATGAATCTTTGAGCATTTTCCTTATTGGGTTTTAACAGTAAGCATGTTTGTCTTAAGTACAGTACTGAGCAAAACTTGGGGTTTTTGTTTGTTTGTTAAGGCACTTAACATTGAACTATAAAAACATTCAAGCATAAAAAGGAACCTAACTCAAGGGATGAACCAGTGTAGTGTCTACATATAACAGACACTTGCGAGCCTGTTACAAAAACACATTTGTTCCCCTTTTCTCTCCTGGAATATATGAAAACTGCCAAAGATTGTTTGACAGTTTGACAGGCATAAAATATTATTTTTGCACTAACAAAGTGATTCCTAAAGAGCTATTAGCCAAAAACTTGGATATTTCATTGTATCCTTAAAAGAAATTAGTAAAACTGGACAACTGGACCACAAAGAAGTGGCAGGCCTAAAAAATATCTATAGCTGATGAACAGTATCTGAAAGTCATGTCCTTAGGAAATAGGAAAAAAATTCCCTAACACCTGACAAAGGACCTGAGAGATACAGCTGGCCCTTCAATTAATCCATTTACTGTTCCCTGCAGCCTCGTCAGAAATGGTCTCAGTGGAAGAGTGGCTGTCAAGAAGCCATTCTTACGGAAGTGAAACAGGAAGAAAAGGCAGAGACATGCCAAATTACACACTGGACTGTAAGTCAGTGGCAACAGATCTGATGGCGTGATAAATCCAAATTTGAACATTTTGGTTCAAATACATACAGGAGACCAGGAGACAAGTACAACAGTGAGTGTCTACAACCATCTGTAAAACACAGTAGAGGCTCTGTCGTGGTTTGGGGCTGCATTTCAGCCAGTGGTGTTAGGGATCTTGTCAAAATTGATGGAATCATAAACACAGAAAAGTACTGCCAAATTTTGATCCATCTGGAAAGCATCTGATTGTAACGGGTTTATTTTTCAGCATTATAATGATGCTAAACACACTGCTGAGGCAGTAAACGCATACCTGGATAAAAGAACGCACAACACTTAGTCATGGGTTGACCTCCCCAGAACCCGGACCTCAACATTATCAAAGCTCAGTGCAACAAACCACAACACAACAACAGGCAACCAACATCCAGAAGAGCTATGGAATGTCCTTAAAGAATCCTGGAGAACTATTCCTGAAGACTACAGAAAGAAATTATAAGAAAGCTTGCCTAAGAGAGTTCAGGCTCTGTTGAAGAATAAACCAGATATGGAACTTCAAGCTCATTAAAATAGTAAAAATCAAAATCACTGACTTTGCCTTTCCTAGCAAACTGTAAAGAAATGAGGGGTGTCTCAAGACTTTTGCACAGTACTGCAGTATGGACTAATTAATCTTACTCCATTAGCAGTCAGCATCAGGAGGCCCAAAAAGGAAGCTAAACAAAATTGAAATGTAGTGCAGTTTAAAGCATTTGCTGCTTGTAGGTGTAACCTATCCAGGTGAATTGGCCTTTATGATGAAATGGTGATAATAAGGGTTCATGTAAGGACTTACTGCTCTGGTCTCGTACAGAACCATTCGCTGGATCCCACTGATGATAGCCGCTGATTGAGGCATTGTTGTTTTTTTTTAATTCCTGTGTTCTTCAACAGTCACAGTCTGGAAGAGGCCACAGGAGAACTACAGAGCGAAAGTGAAAACAACATTTAAATCTATTACTTCACATAAGATACAAAAAGACTATCTTTTCTCTCAGTACCTCCTAGCAAACATCACTCACCAGTAATCTACCTAGCTAGAATCATTACCCACAGATGGTCTCCACTGATGATAATATGCATCTCCTCTAGCTGTCAAACGAGTATTTTAAACATTTCATTTAACAACTATTAAAAACTGCATCTGTACTCATTGTGCCCGGCGTACTCCGTTAGCATTTTGGTTGAATTTGTTTTAGTCAGGTGACTGTCATGAACGACTTGGCTAGGCTCATACGGTGCCTCGCAGAGTCAAAAAGCTCGAAGGACTGAAAATGCGATTATTAAATTGATCACTTTTCCTCTTTGCAGTTATGTTTTGGACGCGACAATGGCTTCACCGTTTATAACTGCTCCTGAATTTATTAAAACAAACAAACAAACACAATGTCAATCCTCAAATCTAACGACAGCATTAGCTAGCGCTTAAGAAACTAGCCCTTTGTTTGCAAGTTGTCATGGTAACCACTTGTCTTTGGCTAGCTTGATTATTGTAACGCTAATGAATAAATGCATTAAGAACTATTAGCACATAAAACAGAATAAAGGGACGCCCAAAAGTAACAGTAAGTAAACTTTAATAGAAGTTTGACAACGTTAATCTTTTCCATATTTACCAGGTAACATTAAGCACCGTAGTTTGCCGAAGTTTGTGGACAATACGATAATAAACTGATAGCTCGAAAATGTCTCTAACGTTTACATTTATATTTCTGTGTGTTCACGTAGGTTAAATGGATACTTTAGTGGACAACCTGATAGAAAATGAAGCCGAAAGAGAGAGACTTCTTGCTAAACCCACCTGCTTCATCATCGTTGGAAGACCGGTAATCCGTCTATATTAACATGCCACACAGTGTAGAAATACAAAGTGAAATGTAGTTATTTGTTTAAGTTATGTATGTAGCTATGTAGTTGTATGCCTCCATAAGAGAGTATGCACAGTTCTGTGTGTGAATGAGTCAGATGTGCATGGCAAAAAAGAGGAAAGGCAATGAATAACATGCAATTAAACACACACACATACACACAATAAAGTTTAATAGCAAATCAACTTTAGGCTAAACTTATAATTGCTGGACACAACTCTTAGAGAAAGTTCTATGTCTTAAGCTGCATTCCACAATCATGGACATCATGCAGAGTGCTTCCACCAAAACAAGTGCATACCCAAACAATAGCAAATAATTTTTTTAATACTTCCCAAATCATGTGACCCAGTTCCTCTATATGCACTTCGTGGCAGGGTGTTGGCAAATCCACCTTGGCCAAAAAAATTGCAGAGTCCTGGAGGTGTATCCTGATTGATGGTGAGTACCTTTTTAACCTGTGATGTGTATGTACATGATTTTTCTTATTTCTCAGCTGCTTTTACAATCTTTCAGATACCAATCTTCTCAACACACACATAAAAAATGGAACAAAAGAGGGCCAGGAGGTAACATATTCTGTATTATCTGAAAATCAGTCCTTTGTTCCTCTGATGTGTTTTTGTATGTTCTTTACATCCATTAGAAACTTTAAGTTGCACTTTGCTAATTTTAGCTTTTGAACATACTGTCTGAGGGAAAAACTGTACCAGAGGATATGGTGCTGAAGCTGATTCTTGCCAAAATAAACTCACCAGATGTGGAGCACTATGGTAAAATATAAGACTTCATTTAATTACATTCCATACAGTGACTATGCACGCAAAACAAGTTTCACAGTCAATGTTCCTTGCAGTGTGTGATTGAATGTAAAATAAGATGAGTGATATGTTTTATATGATAAGGTCTGCACTGTTTGAGAATTCACATGTTTTGATACAGGTTATGTACTGAGCTGCCTGCCGTTCATGTCAGAAGAGTGTCTGAAGATTAATGAGCAGATTGAACTGATCAAAAACCTCAAGCTAGCCCCTGACTTCATTATCAACATCAAGGTTACTGTCAGTCTCTATTTGGAGCTGTCCATTCCGTTCAGGCTTTTGTTTTGCATAGTTTAATGTTGTAAATTAGTCATTTATAAAAAAAGATTTGACAGCATGTTACTGATTTGATTATATACTAAATACGCTTCACCAGTGTGCAGACAAGGACCTTGTCCAGAGGCTGTCTGGTCTGAAGCAGGACCCAGAGACAGGGCAGTTTTACAACAGGGATCAATGGGAGCATGAAGAGGTGTACAGCAAGGAGAAGAAGAACAAGAATCAGGATGTAGAAGATGTTGAGGAAGTGGAGGAGCAGGTATGACTTCAGGGAAAATAACTCTTGTCACTGAGTGATCATGAAATATGCAAAATCATAACTCTGTCAGTTTACCCCCACCTTTTGTTGTTGCTTACAATAGAAAATGATGCCAGTCAACCCCAAAATCCACTGATTCTGTTGGGGTGCAGGTACAGGACTTTAAAATGACAAAAAATGAATTTAATCAGAAGTGCTGTCCTTACTGTCAAGGCAGCTCTGAACAAACTAGCCTGCAAGTATCAAGACCCAGAATTATTTGTACTCATGTACATGGGTTGGGGTAGGAGGATAAATATTATACGCTGTGGGATATTTATCCAGTAGATACTTTGTGCCTGGGTCAATAAGGCTATTGCTCTAGTTTCTATCTTAAGTGTCCTAAATGTTCATTTGAATTTTTTTTTTCCAGTGGCTAATAGCAGTTACATTTCTTTTTATCCATATGGTAAATTTTTGGATTTGGGTTTTGAATTTTTAGGGGACTGTTTTTATTTCAGCTAACCTTCTTTTTCCAGGAGATCAAGTTGTTATCACCGCAGGCTTTGATTTCCCTGTTAGTAAACTGTTTAGTTTTTTTTTCTTTCAGGTGGAGGAGGAGGAGGAACTCTCGAGGGAGACTGTTGATAGATTGGTGTGGACACCAGAGTTTTTGGCTAGAAATGCTTTTGTTCGAATCAACATGTACAAGGAGAACATGCTCCGACCTCTGGAGGTGAGTTGCCCAGACCCAGAGCAGTCATTAAAGTCACCCCCTACTGACATACTAAAAAGTTATATTTGTTTTATTGTGTCACCAGGCTCATTATACAATGGTGCAGTCAGCCAAATTTCATAGTCCTTTTAAACTTTGTATTTGAATCAGTGATTTGGTGGATACTGCTTCTGTTTGACCTGTAAGTTTATATCAAAGGACAGTGAACATACCAAATTATTCTGACTCAAAAGGCAGAGTTTAAGGGCTTTTGAAATTTGGTAATATTCACTAAAGATAAGTGTTGGAGTGTAATAATAATAATAATAATAATTATTATTATTATTATAAGAATTAATTCCAAAAAAACACAGATCGAAAGGTATATTAATTGGTATTTTTTTCAGGACTACATGACAAACCACAACCCCCTCTATCTGTTGGAGTTGGATGGAAATAATAAAACAGAAGAGTTGCACTTGGTAAAGTTAAGAGCAAGAAATGAATCGTCTTCAACAAATAAATCAGTTAGAAGGCAATGTTAGTGTGGTGCAGAAGTGCTACCTGTGTAAAGTGTGTGTTTGAGCATGTAATCTGTAAACTAATTAGAGTTTTTTTGCTTCTAGTCTGTTATGTCACGTCTCGAAACTTTGGCAATAAATCCTGTCCCTATTCCAATCCTCCTCCGCCAGGCTGAGGATGAAGAATTGCCAGAGGATGTTAGCACGGTCTGGAATTCTTCATGTTTAATTTCAATACACAATAAGTGAATGTGAATGTATAGAGTACATTGAAAAGAATACTCCCTTCACTGAGTCAGTCCCTAATGTAGTATCTAGATTTGCTTTAACATTGAGACCATCTGTTTTTTTTCAGGAGGACCTACTGAGAATTATGTCCTCCTCCAGGATTGTGGTTCCTGGCTTTAGGTGGAGAAGGAGCCGCTGGGGCAGAACCTGCCCTGTTGCTTTGAAAGAGGGCAAGGTCATTCCTGGGAAACCAGAATTTGGTGTGGGGTAAGTGGTCTTTTGTAAGCTATTTTCAGATGAGAAATCTATCCAATGGCAATGTTAACCAACTCTTATCTCAACCACTGCATAGTTTCCAGGACAAGCTGTACATCCTTTCATCAGAGGAGGCATACCATAAGTTTGTCACAAACCCTCGCCCTTACCTGCTACCTCCAATGCCGAGGTTACCCTGCAGAGTTTCCATCATTGGGCCTTCTCTTGCAGGAAAGAGCACCTTATGTAAGCTTCTAGCGCAGCACTATAACGCAGTGGTAATTGACATGGAGGAAATGTTGCAGCCAGTTTTGGTCAAGGTTGAACAGGAGAGGACTGAGAAAATTAAAGAAGAGACAACACAGGCTGCAATAGAGAAAATCAAGATGAAGATGAAGGAAGATGGTGGAGAAAATTCAGGCAAGTTGAGCCTTGTTGATATTTTTTGGATTATGACGGATGGAACTATATATGATATACTGATAGACAACAATACACTATTACTAAGTATTACTAAGTGTGTTATTTCTGTATATAATAGGCCAACGTACTATATAGCATAGAGCATTATTTGTACCCACTGTTGAACAAGTGACTGCTATTGTCATACAGAGAATTAATGTCCTATAATTTTTTTAATCAGATGAAACCAGCTCCATAGAAGGTAAGATGTTAAAATACTTTCAGTCATGTGAAAAAGAAAGAACACCCTCTGTCAATTACGGTTTTACATATCAGGACGTAATAAAAAAATATTCTGGTCCTTAGCAGTTCTTAAAATTAGGTAAATACAATCTCACATTAACTACAAAATGTGGCATACTGTCTAATTATTTATTTATTTAACCAAATCTAAGCCAAATTACAGGAGCAGTGTGTGAGAAATTAAGTACACCCTTACTACTTCCACAGGAATTAAGAGCATAAGTAGCAGCCAGGTGATGGAAATCAAGTGTGAGCACCTCTATAAAAGTGGGAATTTTGGCAGTTTTTTACTCTGGAGCATTCAGGTGTACCCTAACACAATGCCAACAAGGAAAGACATCAACATCAACTTAAAGTTTGGGAAAGGGTTATAACAACACTTCCAAAGAATTTGAAGTCTGTCATTTACAGTAAGAAAGATTATTCACAAGTGAAAAACATTCAAGACAGTTGCCAATCTTACCAGGAGTGGACAACCCAGCAAATTCACCACAAGGTCAGACTGTGGAATGCTCAGAGAAACTGCAAAATACCCCAAGAGCTACATTTGAGAAAACGAGAAGAATCAAAGTGCTGCAGGGGTCCAGTCAAAGTCCAGACCTCAACCCCGATTTCAGTGCTGTAGTGGGTCCTTAAGAGAGCTGTACATAAACAAATGCTCGCAAACCGCAGTGAGTCATACAGAAAACTATTGCTTCATTTTGCTGCTAAAATATCTCTACAAGCTATTAAATCATGGGGTGTACGTTTGGGTGTGATTTTATTATGTCCTGATACATACAACCTTAGAATTGGAAGGTGTACTTTTATCATGACTGTATGCAGTGAAACCATACCTTGTTGTGTCCTAATATTTTGGGGCTCACTGTGAAGGATAATGTAGCATACTGGACATGACTAAATTGTATTTGTATGTAAAATTATATTATTTTTGCTGTTTTCAGTTACCGGGGATCACCCAGAAGTGCAAGCCATGGTCCTTAGTGCTGTGGAGAAAGCAAAACAATCGAGTACAGCTTCTTTTGACTTGTATACTGATGTACTAGAGAAGCGTGTAAAAAAGGTATGTTAAAGATTTAAAACCAGGTGGCAGCATTTACACTGACTTTTCAGTCCTGAGCGGTTAGCATGTTTCCATATGCATTCATGTATTTATATTAATAATGGCACACAACAATTGTTTCTGCAACTTTATTTGAGACTGTTAGATTTTTTTTTTTTTATTTGCAGAAAATCGTTGACTTACACTGTACAACAAACAACACTAAATCAAACATACAAAGAGACAAACATGACACTGAGACATTCACACACATAGTAAATACTGTGATATAATGCTAAACCAACTTAACTGAAAAAAAGTTTGATGTTATAGATCGAAGAGGAGGAGGAGGTGACTGGATGGGTGCTTGACAACTTTCCCAAGAACCGTTCTCAGATGGGTGCTTTACAGCAAGCTGGACTCCTGCCAGAAATCTTCTTCTGTCTCACAGACAGTGATGGACACCAGGGTATGAGGCACAAACATATAAAGTTAAATCCTACATTTGCATTTTACTCTTTGACTTCTTCAGTGTTTGTGCATACACTTTGGTGCTTTTTACACTCTCATTAATTCACTTTTCATTGAGCAGTTTTGAGGAGACTTTATGAGACAAATAAGGAAAGTGTGAACAAAGCTGTAAGGATGAGATTAGAGGATGAACGGTCTCAGAACGAGGCAGAACTCTTGTAAGTGCAGATCCAATGATGCTGTGAAATTTTTTTGTTGCCTCTGAGTTGGATTTTTCATGTAACATTTGTTTTCGTGCCTCTGTTCTCTCTATTTTAGAACTCAAAAGGAGCAAGAATCAGAGGTGCAATCAAATCTTGAAACAGTTGTGGAAGAAACTAATGGTATGACATCCTTTATCTCTTCTATATATTCTCCTTAAACATGACCAATGCAATCAATATAATTTTTTATTGTATTTTGTTTTCAGAAGCTCCTAAACAATCTAAAACCACCAGCCCTGCAAATCCTAACACAATACAAAAAGAAGGTAACATTACAACAAGAACATGCTGTTTGTCAAATCAAAAAAACAACTTGGCGAAAGAGAGAAAAAGAGTATGAGATCCAGGTGGTTTCCCATCAAGCTTACAGTGGACAAGAATGTTGCCGCATTGAAATTGTGACTGTATATTTCACAATAAAGATGCAAATTTTCTATCAAAATCACAGGTTTTTTTGTATTTGCAAACTACATCGATCAGCCATAACATTGACCGCCTGCTTGGGATTGTGTTGTCCCCTTTTTGCTGCACTCTGTATTCTGCGCCAGCATTGACTTTTTCGCCAGTTTGGGTGACAGTAGCTCGGACCACATGGGCCAGCCTTTGCTCCCCCACGTGCATCAGTGATCCTTGGCTGTCCATGACCCTTTCACTGGTTCACCACTGTTCCTTACTTGGACCATCCATTCGTCCATCCATCCATTCATCCATTCTCTTCCACTTATCTTATTCAGGGTTGCAGGGGGCCTGGAGCCTATCCCAGCTGTTATAGGGTACACCCTGTACAGGTTACCAGCCTGTCGCAAGGCCAACACAGAGAGACAGACAACCACTCACATTCACGCCTATGGGCAATTTAGAACCAATTAACCTAACCCCAGTAACTGCATGTCTTTGGACTGTGGGAGGAAATCGAGAAAACACATGCAAATACAGGGAGAATATGCAAAGGTGGACTCAAACCCAGACCTCCTCGCTGTGAGGCACAGTGCTAACCTTGCTGTCCTCTTCCTTGGACCACTTGATAATCCTGACCATTGCAGACCGGGAACACCCCTCAAGCGCTGCAGTTTTGGAGGTGCCATCATAATTTGGCCCGTGTCAAACTTGCTCAAATCTTTGTACTTGTCCATTTTTTCTGCTTCTGACACATCAACTTTGAGGATGGGATGTTCGCTTGCTCCCTAACAGGTGGCACAATGGAGAGGTAATCAGTGTTATTCATTTCATCTGTCAGCGGTCATAATGTTATGCTTGATCAGTGTATATACTGTATATACATTGTATGCAAACCCAACTAAAGTAGCATTAGCATTCTTTCTCTCACTGTCTGTCTCTCTCTCTCTCCCTATTTCTCTTTGTGTGCTCCGAGCAGCAGTGGTAGTACACGATTATTCGGAGTTGGGATATCCAGATGGCCCCGAGATGAATGAGTATAAACTGCAATTGCAACAGTTTGTGAGTGAATGGGAGAAAATGCAATCTGGTTTAACAGTAACCCACTGTACTTTGGAGATTGGAAGGAAAAGCCCGGAGAACCTGCTTCAAGATATGATCCAGCAGATGGACAGTGAGTGTAAAGCTATGCAGACCAAATCACTGTTGTATTAAAAATGTGTGCTCCTCGAAAACAAAAAAAATCAAAAATACTGAGACAAATATTTAATGTTACTGACAATGGCATTCATTACTACCATCCTTGGTGTTGTTGAATAAAGGAACTACAAACTAATGAGTAGGGCAGTAGTATTTTTAGACATTCATTTTAGGAAAAAAAATAAATTAATTGATATTTAGTGACCCAAGTCCCATTTTTTTAACTGACAGAGGAACATAAGATCATGAGATATTCTACTAAAAAATTCCAATCTAATCTTTAGCTCTCATTTGTGATCTTCAGAACCCTTTCAGTATGTGTCCTGGGAGTTATCTGAGGAGGACATGGAAAAAGACACAGAGGATACAGAGGCCTTAGATCAGCTGGAGAGAGCAGAGGAAGGCAGCGATGAAGATTATCCCCCAGAGGAAGAAAATGAAGTCTGTAAACTATGGAGTCTTTCCACTTTATAATCTACTTGTTTAAAATGCTATTTAAAATTGTAGCGACTGAAGATAAAGACCTTACTGCTTTGTTGACAGGTATTACTAAGGCAAGCAAACCTTTGAAACCATCTCATGTTCTTAATGCAGGGAAACACAACAGCCAAAAGATTCTTAGGTGACACACATCATTTCTGCCCTGTTGCCTTAAAAGACCATAATGTCCTATGGCCCTGTACGAATGAAATTGCAGCCAAGTATCGTGAGAAGACCTACTGCTTTTCCAGCTTAGAAGCAAGGGATTCCTTTCTTCAAAATCCTGAACAATATATTGCGCAGACTGAACCTCTCAAGGTACAAGATGGCATTAAAAGAGAAAATAACAAATTTTGAACTAAACTTCCCTTACACATTCTTTGTTCCTTTTCCATTCAAGCCTCCTGCCCTGCGGATCTTTTTGCTCGGCAGCAGAGGCTCAGGCAAGACAACTCATGGGAAGTGGCTTGCACAGCAGCTCGGGCTCTTCCATATTCAGTTCAGGGAGCAGCTCCAAATGCTCATCATGGCTAAGACAAAGACGCGGATACTTGATGCTGATGAGTTAATGTTCTTAGAAGATTATTCTGAAGACTTGAAGATCAAAATAATAGAAGCTGAGGCAGAAGATAAGAAGGAGCCAGAGGATCCCTCTACAAACATCAATGAGGTGGAGGTCAGCTTCAATACAATTTCCTTCTAGCACAGTCTGTTACGATACTTCTTTGTAGGTTCTGAATTTCTGGGTATTTTTCTGTATATTTATCTGACTATAGCAAGAAGCACTGACTGAGGAAGAAATGGCCATCAAAGCCTACCTATCCGAAGGAGATCCTCTGCATCCAAAGATTTTGGACATGGTTGTTGCACCATACTGGAAACGTGAACCATACAAGTATTTATTACACAAATGGTTGCTTGTATTCTGCCTATTGGCTGTCTCTCTCAGAGCTATCCTTAGAAACCAGTTAGCTGGAGGGCAGCTAACAGCTAACTAGTTTTGTTTTTCTTCCAATTGGAAAAAAAAAATCCATCAACAGTGTAAAAAGATTGAATTCTTAATTTGGTGGTGTTGCTTTTTATTTTTCTTTAACTCAAGATGATCTACTTTCTAGGTCTACAGGTTTTATTTTGGAGGGCTTTCCTCATGATCCGGAGGAGGTGCAGTACATGTTGAAACAACAGCTTTTCCCTGATGTTGTGGTAGTCATGGAAGTGGATGTTGAGGATGTTCAGAACCGTCTGTTGCCAAAATACCTGGAGATTTGGCGTGAGCGCCAAAAAGAACGTGAATCACAGTTGAAACTCCTCCATGACCTGCATAAAAAAAAACGGGTAAAAAAAAAAAAAAAGACAATTATGCAACAGTTTTAGTAATTGTGTTTATTTTTCTCCCAAGAAGCATCAGTCTTGCTGTCTGTCTTGACAAATGTTAATTATGTGAGGATCTGACACATTGATAGTAATCTTTTTAATTCAGGAGGAGGCTATTTCCAAGAGGAAGGCTGAACTCATGGCAGAGCAAGACCCAAAGGCAACCATTAAAAAAGCAAGCAAATTCATCACGCCCCGATTATCCCATTTGCATTCGCATTCAACTTCTCCCTTCTATTTTGTATTTGCTAACAAAACAGTTCAGTTTTCAAGATGCCACAGAAGATGACAAAGAGGGTGAACCTGCAGACATAGAGATGATAGAGGCCCTGCTGGAGGAGGAATTTCCTGCAGAAGAGGATGATGGCATGGACAATGAGGAGACTGAGGAATTAGCTACTGAGAGGCTGGCCATAGGAATACAAGAGCGTTTTGTGGCACATGAGACCAACCTTAGTACTGTGATGGTACAAATACACCAAACAAACATGCACCATGGCCCTTTCTATTTGTATTTCATATTTAGAACAAGACCTGTACTATAAAGTAGTTTGATTTTACAATATAAGTAGCTGTATTGTATGCCCACATAATGCTGCTTTGTTCTGTTCTATCATTAGGAACTCCTAGGTGAACAGAATATACCCAGAATGGACATCAATGCTTCTCACAAACTCTGCATTGTTCAGCATCAGCTGCTCAACAAAATCAAGCCTTTGTTGACCAACAGGGAGTCACTCTTCCAAAAATGCCACCCCATCCCCTACAGCCTGGCACATAAGCTTCTGCTCTCCTCTTTCAAGTTCTTCAGCGCCTTTGGCTGTCTGGACCCCATCAAGGTAGGCAAGGTTTAGGAATGTCAGCTGTATTTCTGTTAGTTCCAAAAAAGTGCTTTAATGAGTATTCCTTGTCTCTCGCTTTGTGCAGACATGTTGACAGAAAAACAACATATAATTTCCTTCATAAAATACACTAACATTTTTTTTTTAACCTTGCACATTCCCCAACTTACAGCTATACAAAGAAAGAGACCTGATCCAGCCTCTGCAGTGGCCCTTCAGTACAACACATCCCCTGATCTTCCATCAGTATATCTACTTCTTTGCATCTAAGGAGAACTGTAACACATTTATGCTCAATCCCTTAAAGTACCTTCAGCAGCCCAAGCCCACCCCGTCACTTCCTGTTAAAATAGCAGTCACTGGACCTCCAAAATCTGGAAAAACCACTGGTAAGACACATGACAGCTGAAAACAAAAATTTTCTTTTATTTACTGTCTTCATTTCTTTAGCTTTTTCTGTTTCTGTTTGTCCAGTGGCACAGATGTTTGCTCGGAAATTTGGCTTGGCTCGGCTGTCCATTGGTAGCGTTATGCGTACGGTGCTGGACACACAGGAGCACACTGATCTGGCTAAACAGATGCGAGGGTATCTCTTCCAAGGCCTTGTTGTGCCTGATGAACTGGCCATTCAGTGTCTGGAGGTGGCACTGATGAACTCAGTCTGTAGCACACGAGGGTAAGACGAAGGGTTTGTCACATTTATGTGTTAATATTTAGCAAAACTCAAGGTTGGATAAGATCCTAAATTAATCTCTGCAATACATTTTGGTGTTTCAAGACAAGAACTATATACTTTACATAGTTCTTGTACTCTATTATTGTTGGTTTGATTATATATGTAAAGGCAATATCAACTATGGTATGATATGTTTGGCATTTCAGATATGTGCTTGATGGGTTTCCGATGACCCTTAAGCAGGCTGAACTGATGGGGTCTCGGAGCATCATCCCCATGATAGTAGTTGAGCTTGAGCTGGACATAGTGGAGGTGCTGAAGAGAGGCCTTGCAGACAAAATGAGGCCTAACAAGTCAGAGAACACACAACAAATAACTATAATGGCAATTTAACTGTTATTTTTGCAGAAAACATAAGTCTGCCAGCTGATTATGATCCATCAATCATAATACATACATAATAATCATAACATACATAATAAAATGTGTCTCTTTTCTCCTTTCTTCTTCCACTGTAGGCCTCACTTGATGCACGACAGCTCTGAGATCCTCCACATTTGTAATTCCTGCTACAAGAAGGAGGTGGTGCATGTAAGGCATTACTTCCAACAACAATATCAGAACTGGTTGCTCCTTGATGGACTCAAAAGCAAATGGTGGATCTGGGACAGAATGATAAAGGAGGTCAGCATCAGCATGAAATATATTCACACTTACCTGGAGAGGATACAGAGGGGTAAGTGCTAGAAGAGTGTAAGATGATACATTTCCCCAGCAATCAACTCAGCAAGACTGGTTGTGACCAAATAAAATGGATTATTTGCTCTCAAACTCAATGGCTAAACTTTTTATATGTGCATACCCCATGCACAATGATTTAACCAGGGCAAGCAGCCTGCATCAACAGGCTGTGCATCACACCCAACGAGTTGGATTGCCGGCTTGGAGAGTTTGGCCAGTACTGCCCTGTCTGCATGGCCCTCCATCACCACCTGGTGGACAGCTCAGAAACTGCAGCATTGACTCATGCAGCTGAGTACAGGGGACACTACTACAAGATGTGTGATGAAAGTCATTTAGAGGTCAGTTTCTTGGAACTTTACTTGTAAGTTTTTTGCACACAGATACAGATTCACGGGTAAGGAGTATGGGAAGGCATTCAACCCTGAAAACTGTAACTCGAAGATTATCTGATTTTTTTATTTTTTTTTAATCTTGCTTTTGCAATCACAGACATTCCTGTTGACACCTGATCAATTTGTGACACCTGGCTGCCCGCACACCCTTCCACAACCCCACCTCCTACCAAGGAAGCTGACTGAGATTCAGGTGAAGAACAGGTTCCCACAGCAAGTTGAGATGAAGGGCTTCTGTCCTGTTACTTACCTGGATGGAAACCAGAGGTACATTATTCATTTAGTTACTGTATGTTTCAAAATGCTAAAAAAAAAAAAAAAGTTAACAGACTTCTTTGTGGTTTTCTTCAAGTTACAACTCAAATATTGTTATTTTGATAGATACAATATTAATCACTATGGCGTCAGATGAGAAAAGATGTAAATAAGCTCCAAAACAGACTGTTTTGGAGCATTTAAAAATTGAACACTTTGTTCCATCACAATATGTTGAAAAGACTTAGACTTTTCATATGGAAGTCTTATTTGTCCTTAGGTATGAAGCTCTAGTTCGTGGAAAGATGGAATATGCTGTGGAATACAAAGAAAGAATCTACATTTTTGAGACAAAGGAGAAACGGGACAAGTTCATGAGGTGCTATTTCTTTGTATATTTGAAACTTATGTGCCTTTTTTTATGTTTTTGTTTTAAAAATCATCATTTGCATCACTTTTGCTTTCAGCTGCACTCATAAAGACAGTGTGGTGGTGTGTAAACCTTTGGTCTGTTTACTGGAAATTTGGTGTTATTTATTTAAGGACTCCTGAAACCTACTGGGCCCAAAAGCTCCCCATTAAAGTTCCTCCTCTTTGTGAGCCTGTACCTCTCACCTCCCTTCCAACACTGGGCTACCTGGAACAGGTTAGACACTCAGTCACACATATTGCAGTATAGTCCTGTATGCTGAGATGTTTCAGTGTTTTGCCGTGATATCGACCGTACTGGTTTGTGTTTTTTAAGGGTGTGGCAGTAGCAGTGATCAAGGCCATGACAGCTGTCGGGTGTCTCAAACCAAAGCACCCTTATCTCAGTTTACAAAGATCAGCTCTCCACTATGTGGCCTTGTATTTGAAAGGTAAGAACATTATCCTTAGGCCTTAATAAAATATCTTATATGAATCATTAGGCTCTTTAAGTTTACTGGTAAGGATTTTATGTGCATTCTGCACCTTTTTTTTTCCTAAGGCAAGGTTTACTATGTACCATATACTTCATTCATATATTAAGATTTCCTATATGTTTCCAGCACTGTGTTTCTTCTACTTCAGAAATAATTTAAGTTTTACATTTTAATAGCATTCAACCACAAGAGTACAGACCACGTTCGCCAGATGTACAAAAAGAAGCTGGCCTCATTTGAAGAGAACTGTGCGCTCATTCCTTACCTGAGCACGGCCATGAGGGGGAACTACAGGCCGCCCAGTGAACGCCCAATTGACTTTGAGTTCAAGCTGAACAGGTTCCTGGCCTTAGGAGATGTGCCAGGAGCTAATGGTGTGCAGCCTGATGTGCACTTTTGATTACAGCCTGTCTCTGTACTTTACATGATGTTATGATCTGTCAACAAATTATAAATAATTTTGAAGTGACTTCTTTAAAAGTTTATGCTACTGATAAAGCATCTTTAATTATCTGAAGATGATTTTTCACCCTGAACTTCAGCCATGCAGGCACTTTTTCCTGAGTTGAAATAAATTTAACATTCAACAAGAGATCATTTGATTTTGTGTGATGTGTGTATACATTATCAATGTCTTTTCTTTTATCAGATTTTAGTTTGTCAGCTATGGGCTTCACACAGTTATGAATAGGTAGCAGTTATAGTTGCTGATTTAAGAAAGGGGAGCAGGGGATGTAGATACTGGGAAGATCACATGCATAAAAAGAAGAATAAAAATAAAAGAAAAAAAAGAAGGGAGGCAGGGAACCTGTGGGGCCAGAACAGTGATACTTGATTTTGTTATTAAAAAATGTCATTGAAAGATAAAAACTAAAAGTGAAAAAAGAGACATTGAAAAACAAACTTCACATTGAGTCAATTCTATAAGGTGTCACTGAGACAAACTAGGTCAGATGCTCCATATTTATATACAGCAAAATTAGTAACTAGTTATGACTCACCATTATGTATCGGGAATCTCTCCTCTTTTCAAACCCAGCAGTCAGTTGAAGTAATCCTTCATGAATCTGGATTGGACTTTGGTATCCTGCGATTTTTGGCTGCTGAATATTTTGTGTCAGCACTTTTACAAAGCCTTGTGCAAGAGCAGGAGCTCCGGCCCCTGACTCCTAGGGGGAAAGAGCATCGCAGGAAAGCCAACATTTCTTCCTGCTCCTGCAGCTTTCAGTCAAATGTGTGTGCAACTAATGAGCTAGTTAAGAGTGAACTTCTTTAAAGTAGTCCAGCTTCAAGTGATGCCGGGGGGGGGGCTAACATGCTGTTTAGGAGTTCCACCTGAACTCTAAACATCCATTACAACGCAGTTCAATTAAGACGGGTCTCGGGATGCAAATTATATGCAAATTGTCGATGAGGTACTCGTGAAGCCCTGCCTCTCAGCTCCTCACACACACGCCCAAAACAAAAAGTGCCACAGCAGTAAAAAGAAACTGTAAACACATTTTTTTATTTAAGGCTTTGCATGGTTTAATCTTTGCATTTTATGTTCCAGTGCAGGTTTGTCACTTTTTATTTATTTATTCAATGCCAGTTTCAGTTTTTATCTTTCAATTCCTTTTTTTTTTTTTCCAAAATCAAGTTGCACTGCCCCCATGGGAGCCAATGTGTCAAGAATAGAATGCAGTTATTTGTCATTATACGGGTGTTAAACGAAATTTGGAGCATCTGTCTGAGCAGTACATGCATACAAGAACAACAGTACCCACACTGGAAGAATACTCACACATCTATTTTCACAGTCTGTTTGCAGAGGGTGTTTTGAGAGGTTATCATGTTACACGTGTTACACGTGACTGCATGAATGCAACGGACTCTGACTCCAGACTGGAAGCAGGCAAATACAAAGAACTGCAGAGACAAAAAATAAGGCCTATATATATGAATTCATTTGGGAGGAATGATATATAATGAGAATAACCTGAAAGTATCATTGCGTTATATTCTAGTAAACGTTGAGCTGCCTGTTTTGCGTGTGTGTGTGTGTGTGTGTTTCGTTTAAATAAGTAAAGACATTTGCACCTGAAAATCACCTGAAAACAGGAACGAAGCATCTGACGGAAAACCACGCCCAAGGATGCTGGGAAAACTGCAGCAGTTTCCAGTGTGCTTGCATCGATTAACAGCAATGAGAACTACGACTGCGAAAAGGGTTCATCTAAAGCAGTAGCGTGTGTCTGATTAGATTGTCATTCATTTTAAAACGTCGTTACGTAAAGTAACGAATTATTACAACTATTTTTCTTTTTATTTAAATTACTCTCACATGTTGCTTTCTTTATTTTAATGGGCGCTTTTGTTAAAATTATTTCTAATTTTCAGTTTTACTTTTAGTTTTTAACAGCTGCTGTTATTGCTCTGTCTCGCGCATTCACGCGAGATTTCAAAGCGGATAGCGGGCGCGAATTCGATAGCCGGGTTAGTGGTCGTTCCCATCAGTTGTGTGTGAGTGCGGGTATTGCAAAGCAGGTAAGCTGTCACTCCGCAAATTACCATACTGACACTTTGATTTACTTATGACGCCGCAAAACTAACCTCAGCAAACTTAACTGACGTTTGGATAGATAATCGTTGACTTTCTGTTTAGCATGTAGCCTTAGTTAGCCAGCTAAGCTAGTTCTGTAACGTGTCTAACTTTCTAACAAGTTAATAAGGGATTCCTGTCGCGGTTTAGCCTGCGGGAATTACTTTGAAAGTGACCGTCCGTTAAATAGTAACCGACGTGACAGTGGAATTTCGCTGTAGAGCTGCTGTTGGCAGTTTAAATAGATGCCCAACTTTGCTAGCAGTTCTTTTATGTAGGTGTGTGTGTGTGTGTGTGTGTGTGTTTTTTCTTTCACTATCTTTTTTTACCCTTAAAGCAACGCGGGGTGTCTACGATGTCTAAAAGGAAAAGCACCCCCGTCAATGAAAATCCCCAAAAGCGATCCAGATCTCTGAATGAAGGTGAAAATGCTGCTGACAGTGACCAGGAAGATTCGTCTCTGAGTAATGTATGTTTCTGTCACGCAGTGAATCCCTACTTGTTTATTTCTTTATAATGTTTCTTATTTAATTATTTGAGAATGCGAAGGACAGAAGCCCACAGTGTGGCTACCTATTTGTCATATAGTGTGTTGTGTCTGTTGCAGTCACTGACAGAAATCACTTTTTTGTATTTGCAGTGTGTTGCTGAGGTGGTGAGCGATGCTGGGATTGTAGAAAGCATCACACTGAAGAATTTTATGTGCCACTCGCTCCTTGGCCCGTTTACCTTTGGCTCCAATGTCAACTTTGTTGTGGGCAACAATGGAAGTGAGTATAACAGCTTAACTGGTGGGGTATTACAGACTGGAGATGTAACCTGGCTTTTAAATCCACCAGTGCAGGCTCTAGCTGTAGTGTGAAGTTAAATTTACATTTTGTTCAAAAGGTATTAATAGTGTACTATAATGCGCCTGTAAAGGCTTATATCAATGCTTAGTCTTTGCAGAAAAACTCAACAAACTCTTTGATAGTTGGTTTTGAGCTTTACACAGATCTTCCACAGCAAACTTTTACTCTCTTTTTAGCGTTGGTGCTTTCTGCCACATGTTGAGTATATACTTTTCTAGTGTTGTTAAGAACACAGGTGTGTCTGCAAATGTCATTCTTTATATGACAGGATCAATGCTTGGCTTTCCAAATCTATGTTTTTAAGATGCATGGTTGCATTTATTATTCATGTGGCAATAAAGCTTGTGTTATAGCTTGAAATGTGAAGTGGAAAGTCAGCAGTTATCTTCCATAAACCTTTGTTTATTACAGTGTCCTGTGTATTTAATTTTTTTGTGCAAACTGTTTTGTGACAGGTGGAAAGAGCGCCGTTCTTACAGCTCTCATAGTTGCCTTAGGCGGGAATGCCCAGGCTACAAACAGAGGATCATCCCTCAGGGGTTTCGTGAAGGAAGGAGAAAGGTGAACTGATAAGTTACTTTAGGCATAAATTCTTTCACTCTTTCCATCCCCAGCGAGAGCCTCCAAAATCAGGGCCAATTTTCTTCTTAATTCTTCAAACCTATAGTGTATCTGTTTTCTCCCCTTTTGTGATGGGAGTATATCAAAAATGTAAAAGTGTCACTTTCAAAAGTAATTTTTTTTTTAAGTATCTGACTCATAATGTGCATTTCTCTCTCCTCAGTTCAGCTGATGTTTCTATCACCTTGCGTAACAAAGGAAGGGATGCTTACAAACCGGAAGTGTATGGTCCAGCTATTATTGTAGATCTAAGGCTAACTCGTGATGGGATTAGAACATATAAACTGAGAAGCAGATCAGGTAAAAAAAAAAAAACCCTAAGGTGTTTGCAAATTTCCTACAGATTCATGCAACTACTTGCAGTAAATTTTCCAAAAGTAAGTATAGTTTCCCACTGATTTAAAATAAAGATAGAAAGACAAGGAAGGAAAAAGAATCACTTTTTGCAGTTCAGCAAATCTGAAGTGAGAATAAAGTTCACGAACAGAATTAATTTTTTTCCTCTTACAGGTCAGCTAATCTCGACCAAAAAAGAAGAGCTGATTTCTATTCTGGACAATTTCAATATTCAGGTATGAGATGCAGGTCTTCTTCCTACAAAGATCATATTATATAACTCCTGTTTACAAAGACTGTTGTGCAACCTCCCACCACAGGGTAAAGCTGGGTCAGGTAACACATGGGACATTTAGATAGACTTCCAAGAAGTATTTAATACTTTAATACAAAATGGCAGTTTTGTGGGGCTTTTTTTTTTGTAATCATAAAGTATTGGCAAAGCACAAAAATGCTTAATCAACATAGAATTGCACACAGCCTGTGCACAGAAAATGTGCTGAGCCCAACACTGCCCACCTACACCCCGATCCTGATTTTTAGCTCATCCAGCTGAAGGATCAGGGAGTTTATGCCATCGTCTGTCCATGTCTAATAATAATTGTTACTCTTCCCTTTGGGCAGAATTTGATCAAACTTAGACATGATGATCCCTCAATAGGTCATCACCCAAAATGTGCTCAAGGTCCAATCTTTTTTTTGCTCTCATTGGATTTTAATTCTTATTAGCTTGTGCCATTTTAATTCTTATTAGCTTGTGCCATACAGCCAACTAGTGACAAGAAAACATAAAAAGCAAGATGAGCTGCTGTGTCATTGACGTAATGGTTAAACTGCACCTTTGGCTATGCTGTGATTTCAGCTGTATTTATCTGTAAAATCACATTTTTTGAACTGAAACTTGAGCAACAAATTCTGGGGACAACTTGTTGAAAAGTGGATCATGTAAGGACCTTTTAAACCTGTGTTACTGTGACGCTTATTAATTTGTTTTCTCCTAAAGGTCAACAATCCTGTGTCAGTTCTCACTCAGGAAATGAGCAAATACTTCCTGCACTCTAAAGGAGAGGGAGACAAGTATAAGGTTAGTTCAGAGTAATTATATATTTAAGCTATGCAGCAGCTGAACTGAACACAAACCACTCCACAGATTACCAGGAAATTTGTACAGTTTTATTTAAGTTACTTATGACATATTTCTGTCGAGGCAGTGAAATCTGTTCTGGTGCCACCATGAAGTAGACATTTTTTTGGTTTGGAGCAGTCTAGAAAACAATAGGCTGGTTTGATTACTCAGCCTCTGTGGGATTGGCCTATTTGTAGGGCTTCCGGTGTAGCCAGTTGGTATAAACCAACAGGCCAACACTTCCTGTTCCATCTTCTAGTCATTATTTTCAAATACATATAATTTTTTTGGGAAAAGGGGGCTAATAAAAAAGTTTTCCGATTCCCCCCCCCCCCCCCCCAAAATGCAGTCCCTCTCCTGTTTTTCACACAGACTCCCTTACCTGCATGCATCCAAAGCCTGCCCAATGTGATTGGTCAGTAGCTTCCAGCACCAAATATCTTTTCCCTTGCCTAAAGATTCTAATCTAGTGCTGATATCACTTAGAGATTAGATTTGGAGTGTAAGGGATTTGGTGCAGTCATTCTTGTGGTACATTTGGGATTCTGTAATTTTGCATCATATCAAACCTCGATTTCTGATCACATACTTGCATAACTGATTATACTGTTGGCAGCCTAAGTTGTAGTTTTGTTTTGATTGGTAAGATAGCAAACCCTACACCTGCTTGATTATCTTGTTAGCATGCTCCTTATCTTAAAGTACCACCCTCTGGTTTGAATATGTTTCTTAGTATTGTTTTGCTAGCTGTTGCCTATAGATGAACCAAGGTTTTCTTTGATCTCAAAATTTCTTTTGCACAGTTTTTTATGAAAGCCACCCAGTTGGAACAGATGAGAGAAGACTTTATCTACATTAAAACCACCAAGCATCTCACAGAGGATAAAGTTGAGCAACACAGTGAAGTATGCATTTGTTTAGCTGATATTAACACATTTATTGGATTTTTAACCTTTTATTCACATTGCACAGCTAAGCTCTATTTTAACACATCTTTAATATTAATTTGTGTTCATTCTATTTGTACCAGTGCTTGAAAGACCTCAAACGGAAGTACCTGGAGAAAGAGGACCGTTACAGGAGCTTAGCTTCACTTGATGAAATGCACACCAAGCTGGAGGAGTTGCAGAAGCAGATGGCTTGGGCTTTGGTGAGATCATTTTCCTCCAACTGAAACTTCCCACAGCTTTTTTACCTACTCCACCATTTCCTTTTTGCCTACTTAGTTAAGATCACTTGTATAAATGTTAATGCCTGTATGAATGTTGCAGGTGACTGAGATGGAGAAGGAACTAGAGCCAATGAAGGAGAAGCTGCAGGCAGACAGACATTCCACAGAGAAATATGACG
Source organism: Archocentrus centrarchus (assembly GCF_007364275.1). Lineage (NCBI taxonomy): Eukaryota > Metazoa > Chordata > Actinopteri > Cichliformes > Cichlidae > Archocentrus > Archocentrus centrarchus. The sequence continues at coordinate 15,571,424 of NC_044369.1, forward strand.
AGAAAGTGAATGAATGGAAGGTATGAAACTCCACGAAATCACCATATAACACAGCTTGGATGTTAAATAATGGTGTGTGCTTTTAGGGTAACTGAAAATTATTACTACTACAGTTTTGTCCATTTTCTAACCTTTGAACCCTAAACCTCTTTGATCATGCAGAATAAGGTCGAGGATGCAGAGAAGAAATACAAACAGATTCAGGAACAGCTGGAGGGTATCACCCAGCAAGTCCAGGAGCTCCAGCCTAAATGTGCTGAGCTCAAGGCTGAGGCACAGAAATGCAACACCCGCTTAAAGTCCAGTGAGGTGAGAGTTCAAACAGTGCATTAACCGATTTTTCAATTAATCTTTATTTATATAGAGCCAATAGTCACCTCAAGGCACTTTATATTGTAAGGTAAAGACCCTACAATAATTACAGAGAAAACCGAACAATCAAAACAACTCCCTATGAGCAAGCACTTGATGACAGTGGGAAGGAAAAACTCCCTTTAACAGGAAAAAAACCTCCAACTGAACCAGGCTCAGAGAGGGGCAGTCATCTGCTGTGACCTGTTGGGGGTGGGAGGAGGGAGAGGAGATAAAAGACATGGTGTGGAAGAGAGCCAGAGATTAATATTAACTGATGATTAAATGCAGAGTGGTGTATAAAAAAGAGGCAAATGAAAAAAACACTCATCGCTGCATCATGAGAACCCCCCAGCAGCCTAGGCCTATTGCAGCGTAACAAAGGGGGAGGGTTTGGGGGTCACCTGATCCAGCCCTAACTGAGCTTAATCAAAAAGGAAAGTTTTAAGCTTAGTCTTTAAACTAGAGAGGGTGTCTGTCTCCCGAATCCAGACTGGGAGCTGGTTCCACAGAAGAGGGGCCTGAAAGCTGACGGCTCTGCCTTCCATTCTATATTTTTAAGTATCCTAGGAACCGCAAGTAAGTCAGCAGTCTGAGAGCGAAGTGCTCTGTTGGAGTGATGGGTTACTATGAGGTATTTAAGATAAGGTGGGGCCTGGGGCCCTATTCAAAGCCTTGTATGTAAGAAGAAGGACTTTAAATTAAATTCTGGATTTAACAGGGAGCCAATGAAGAGAAGCCAATATGGGAGAAATATGCTCTCTTTCTAGTCCTTGTCAGTACTCGCACTGCAGCATTTTCACTAAGTTGAAGGCTTTTCAGGGGGCTTTTAGGACAGCCTAATAGTAATTAATTACAGTAGTCCAGTAATAAATGCATGAATTAGCTTTTCAGCATCACTCTGAGAAAGGATGTTTCTAATTTTAGAATTGTGCAAATGCTTGAAAATAGTCCTACACATTTGATTAATATGCACATTGAAGGACATAAACTGATAAAAATTACTCCAAGATTCCTCACAGTGTTAGTGGAGAACAAGGTAATGCCATCCGGAGTAAATATCCGGTTAGACTGTGTTTCTAAGATTTGTAGGGCTGACTTCAGTTTTATCTGAATTTAGAAGCAGGAAATTAGAGGTCATCCAGGCCTTTATGTCTTAAAGACAATCCTGCAGTTTAACTAATTGATGTGCGTCATCTGGCTTCAAGGATAGATAAAGCTGAGTATCATCAGCATAACAGTGAAAATGTATAGAATGGAATGCCTTTATTGTCATTATACAGAATGTACAATGAGATTGGATATGCAGTGCTTTCTAATAATACTGCCTAAGCGAAGCATGTATGATGTAAATAGAATTGGTCCTAGCATGGAACCCTGTGGAACTCCATAATTAACTTTAGTGAGTGAAGAAGTGAAGTCTATTAGATAAAGATAAATCAGAGAGAAAGAGTCTAAATATCAGAAATATTGAAAGTATCTGTATACAAAGATATGTCTGGGAGATGGTTATGAATATTTTCTAATGATTAGAATTTTATTAATGAAGAAATTCATGAGGTCATTACTAGTTAAGGTTAAAGTGCTGAAGGTTCTTATTTTCTTCAATCAGTGATGACTAGTAAAATGTCCTAGCTTTACAGAGGGCTTTTTATAGAGCAGCAAACTCTTTTTCCAGGCCAAATGTAGAACGTCTAAATGAGTGAAACACCATTTCCTCTTCATCTTACCATAAGGTAGATTTCTGACAGTCGGCTCATTCATTTTTTTTTTTTTTTTTGTATAAGTACTTCATGATTTTATGCAAGTATGTGGAAATGTCATGGAGATATGTGAGCTGCTTTGTGTTTTTTGTTAAGTGGCATGATGCTTAGTTTATAGTGTTGAGTAGTATGTGCAGTAGCAATTGCATTTGTGATCCTTAACAGGCACCGTGGCTTTCCATCTTCTGATTTGCCTTCTGATCTGTATTTTTGTCATCAACAGTGAATGCATGGGAGTACATATTTCCTGTCTCATACTGTATAATTAAGTGCAAGTTTGTTTAAAATTACAGTTATGATTGTGATGCTTGTAGATCAGCTCTGTAAATGTTTCATTCTTCATGTGTGCACATCAGGTCACAGTCCACAGATGCAAAGTCAACCTGAGGGACCTGGAAAAGGACAAAATTCAGCTGTTGTCAAGGATAAAAGATCTCAAGCTGAGGTTTCATGTCATTTTGTTGTCTTTTGCATTACATTCAGGCTGAAATTATATTTTCCTTTGCTCTCTTTCATCATCAATTTTTTTTTTCTTCTTGTCTTACCCCTAGCATCAGTCAGAAAACAGGAGCAGAGAGTAAAGCCAGGGCGGAACGGATTGAGCAGATTCAGGCTGAGCTGGAAAACCTGAACCATCAGATCTCTACTCTGGGCCAGCAGATTGACCAGTATCAGCATGCCATTTGTCGCACCAAAGAAGAACAAGGAAAGATGAGGTAGAGAAATGCTCCAAAGTAAAATAAATTGTAAATGCATAACCAATAATTGCTGCTTCTAAGGTAGCTTAATTGCATAGTAAAGAAGAAAATGTTATTCTCTAGAAAATATATTTTACATCTCCATTTATCAGGCGAGAGCAGGAGGGTCTCCAGAAGTCCATTGAAGTCAACAAAAGGAACCTGCAGACAATGGAGAGCAGCCGCTCCAATCGGCTTCGGCGTTTTGGAGAGCAGATGCCTGCGCTGCTTAATGCCATTCAGGACACTCACAGAAAAGGCCTGTTCAAGCACAGGCCTCGTGGACCTTTGGGTAAGAGCCAGTTATGCACAGGTGAAAGTGTATGCAATCAGCCATTTGAACCATTAATCATATGGCATAATGAAAAACAAATTACAGTACACTTTTCCCTGTTGTTTTATTCCTTGCATGCTGAACATACAGTCATGTTGTAAAACTATTTTTTTTTTTCCTTTTTTTTTTTTTTCTTTCCAGCACCTGTTTCTAAAGCCTAACCAAGTGCAACATGTGTGACAAAAATAAACTTTTAACTTTCTTTCTCTTTTACAGGTTTCCTAATTAGCCTGAAGGACCCAGAGCTCGCCCTTGCTGTAGAAGTATGTCTTAAAGGCCAGCTGCTTGCCTTCACTTGTGACAACTATGAAGATGAGAAGGTTCTGCAGGGCCTCATGGCCAAAGTGCTTCAAGGAGGTCGCAGACCTGCTATCATAACTAGCAACTTCCTCCAACAAGTTCATGATACGCGAAAAAGGTGAGTATAGAGATTTAATATAGGGTTCGATTCCACCTTGGCTCAGGTCTCTCTCTGTGTGGAGTTTGCATGTTCTCCCATGTCTGCGTGGGTTTTCTTTGGGTACTCCCGTTTCCTCCCACATTCCAAAGACATGCACTTACTGGGGTTAGGTTAATTCCCGATAGGTGTGAATGTGAGTGTGGATGGTTGTCTGTCTCTCTCTGTGTTGGCCCTGCGATAGGCCAGCGAACTGTACAGGGTGTACCCTGCTTCTCGCCCCATGTCAGCTGGGATAGGCTCCAGAAATATATGTATATGTATGTATAATTTTTTTTTTTGATCACTCTTTTAATTGTGCAAAAAAGATTCAGTTTGAATGCATCCTTCTATAAAGAATGAGTTGGTGCATCCAGTAATGAGGGGTTCTTGATCGCCTTACTTAAGTGACAGTGACAGTATGATAAAGATTTATTTTGTGTAAATTGTTCCTTTATTACAATTATATCTGAAACTCTTTAATCAAAAATAGTTTTTGTTTGTTTTGTCTTTTGTGGCAGAGCTGTCAATCACCCGAACTACCCCTCCGTGCTTCAGGCTCTAGAAATCGAGGACCCAGTTGTGGCCAACTGCCTGATCGATCAGAAGGGCATAGAGAGCATTCTGCTTATTAAGGTAAAGCACAACTTTTTCACAAGAGGAATCCTGAGAACACACAATACTGAATGTAGTCATAGATGCAAATATTCAGCAGAGTGGTTAGACATGTCTTTTGTATATGATGTACTATAAGGTAAGCTGTACTTTAAATAACGTTTACTTTATTTAAACTCTGAAAGACCTTTAGCATGTCATCACACCTTAAAGAATCAGCTGTGCAGGTCTCTAAGTTTATCCATGATCTTGTCTTCTCTGTATTGTGACCTGGATTGCCAGACCATATTCATGTTTTATACTGCTTATTAATTAAGTCAGCTTATTAATTTTTATGCTGGTATATACAGTTGTGTCCAAAAGTTGTTGGCCAGTAGTTAAAATATTTCAATTTTCTTCAATTCCAGCAAAGTTCTATTGGAAATGAAGCACACAGCTGTATGTATAACTGGTTAACAGTTGGTTAATGGCTGCAAGTTGATTCACTTAAACCTCCCGAGTGTCATGTAAATGTTTTGTTTCAATGAAAATTATACAAGTCAAGGAATCTGACCTTTTTGTGTAGTGGAGTCAGTGTGGTCATTGCCACAAATCTGCTTAAACCTCAACTGCTTAAAATTTGCAGAGACATATAATTTGAAAGCCTCTAAATATTCACTATGTCCATTATTTATAGTTGTATATGAAAATTTGACAGATTCTTGATGTGGAGTCAGACTTTAGACACCATAAAAGAGATTTTGGATCTTATAATTTACCTTCTGAACAGTATTTAGGCGTTCGGACTTTGTGTTATATTGACATGTTTTCCTTGTGTGTAGAATCGAACAGAGGCTCGGAGAGTGATGCAGGGCAAAAGTCCTCCCCCAAACTGCATCCATGCTTTCTCTAAGGATGGCGATCAGATCTTTACTAACCGTAATTATGCTGCTGAGCAGACCAGAGCCAACTATCTCTCAGGAGATGTTGAGGAGGAGATCAGGTATGTGTCTGATGTTAAAAAATATAAAAACAAAAGTGTAAAAGTTGAAAAATTAATTGGCTGAAATTAAAACACAGGCAGATTGTACATATGAAAACTGTTCTTTTGTCCTCTTTATACTTTTACTGTATATATTCTGTCCGTGTCAATCCATTTTTGCCTCTCCTGGTCCCTTTATTTGCCCTCAGACACTTACAGAGGGAGCTGGAAAACCAGAAAGCTCACGCAATGCTCTTCCAGCAACAGATGAGGAAGTTGGATGAAGACATCAGACAAAATGAGGGGCTACTAAGAAGAGCCCATGTAGAGCAGAAGACTACTAAAGTAACTCTCTCTCTCTCTCTCTCTCTCTCTCTCTCTCTCTCTCTCTCTCTCTCTCTCTCTCTCTCTCTCTCTCTCTCTCTCTCTCTCTCTCTCTCTCTCTCTCTCTCTCTCTCTCTCTCTCTATATATATATATATATATATATATATATATATATATATATATATATATATATATATATATATATATATATATTAAAATAAATATGTATATTTAAATATGCATACACTCAGTCATTTTGATTTTATAGGTTTCTTTTGGATTTTCAGTTTTAATTAAGAAGATTTTTAATCATATCTTATAGTTTAAAGCATTATAGAATGACTGACTTATTTCAGTTAATTTAGGACAAGATAGTTCAGTCTTTAGAAAAAGAAGAAAGTTGTCTGATTAAAATACAAAATTAATTTGTTAACAAAGCCTGTGTATTTCTTCCAGGAAAAGGCTACAAATTTGCAGCTAGAGCTCACAGACCTACAAAATGTTGAAGAGCCTCAGTCAGAGGACCTCAGGCCTCTGGTTTGTACAAAACATCATGTGTTTTCCCATGTCTATGAAAAGATACTCACTTGTACTGATATTAGTACATATATAATTCCAGTTCCAGAAAAGTTGGGATGCTGTGTAAAATGTAATTTAAAATATAATGTGATTTGCAAATCTAATGAACCCACATTTTATATATAGTAGAACATAAAAATAAATCCAGTGTTTAAATGGAGCAACCCAACTTTTGTGGAATTGGGTTTGTACATATTGTAGCTTTGCATCTTATATCAGCCAGATATACTCTTATGGCACATGGTTATCTCTAATTCACAACAGGAGGAGGATCTCCAGGAGATTATTGCTAAGATCACATCCAAGCATGCTGAGTGCGATGAGGCACGAGCCCAGATGGCTGAACTCAAGGCCTCTTATGAAACGGCAGAGCAGGAATACAAGCAACACAAGGAGCGCATCAACACTATCGCAGAGGAAGCTGATTCAGTCAAGGTAATAAGAGAAAAGAGACCCTTCAGTTCCTGAATCATGAGGTATCCGGTCAATCAAATAAAATAAAACCTTAAAGGTTTACAGTAATCCCTCGCTACTTCGCGGTTCGCTTTTCGCGGACTTGCTGTTTCGCAGCGATATTAGTGTAAAATATTTATTGCAGTATTTTCGCTGTTTCGTGGGTTTTTGCGGTACTCGTTCTTCACATGTGTAGTACGTGTTGTACAATAATGTATATATTTGGTATAGAAGTGTGTGGGGAGGGTTTATAAAACCTTAAAATAGTGTATAACTACTAAAATAATGTATAAGTATTAAAATAAATATAGCGTCCCTACTTCGCGGATTTTCACTTATCGCAGGTGGTCCTGGAAGGTAACACCCACTATAAGTGAGGGATTACTGTAATTCTACGTTGTGGTGGTGAGAGTGTTGACACTGTTTGCTATCTTTCAGGTTTTAATTTTAATATACAAATGTACTGCTTATAGTCATATATTCTTGTAAAAGCTTTTGTTTGAGACAGTCCAAAGTAAAGTCAAGAAATAAGGTGGATAAGAGAAATAAGAGGATATCGAGAATGCTGGACTTAATTCAATCCAAAAATGTATGAATGTGCTTTTCTGAGTATCTGAATTGTTTTAGTCATGGTCCTGTATCATCCAATGCACACACAGTCAAGTTAAATTTTACTCTTCCTTAAATACATTAGCTGTATAGAAATACAGGGTATTTGTCAGTCTAAACAGCTGCTTCATTGTAGAAGTCTTGCATTCCCTTTTACATAATTCTTTAAATGAGATCCCTGACTTGCCACAAGTTTTTTTCCTTTAACCCTGTACTTTCAATATTGTGATTACTTTAAATTTACCTCACAATTAACACCCTTTTAGAGCCCTGAAGCATGAAACCAAACTTGAACTTCATGAAGAATTTTTTTTCTGTTTGTTCCTCTGTATTCCTTAATGTGAGTAGTCTAGTGTGTTTTGAGTGGTCAGTAGAAAAGTACTATGTAAATGCAAGTACATTACTTTACATCCCTAATGTGTGGCTCCTGGCTCTGTTCATGTGTTTATAGTTGATTTTTTGCTTTCTCCTGATACAGGAGGATCTCAGTAAAACTGACCAGGAGGTGATAAAATGCAAGCATCACAAGAGACACTATGATGAGAAACGCAGTGCCCATCTCCGCAGCATCCAGACTCTTGAAGCCAACCTTAAAAGCAAAGAGAAGGAGTATGAGGTATGAGTTAAGACGGCTTAAGGTTAAGGTGTTCAAGCACTAAAAGCAAGTTCTAGGCTGTGCAATGAAGATTGTTTTTTTCATCAGATGGATGTGCTTTGGTTTTAGGAGTTAAATGACAGTTTATTAAGGAACTGTGTCTTGTGCATTTAGTGGCTAAAATACTGGTTTGTTTCACTGTGCCGCACTCAGACCTCAGTGGCCAAAGCCAAAGAGATCTGTCTGGAACGTGTGGAAAGCCGCCGGTCAGCCAAGAGCCTGGACAGTGAGATCAGCCGTCTCAAAGTTAAGATCACTTCCCAGAAGGAACAGCAGGGGGACCGCGAGGAGATTGTGAAGTATTCAACCCTCACTTCAGATGACGATGTGTTATTGACATAATTTCACTGATTCTTCTATAAATTGCTGTATGTGCACAGTTTTCGAACTGCCGTACTACCTCTACACTGTAAAGCAACTGCTTCTCTTTCCTTTTTCACTCGTCTCTGTCCCACATTTAGGCAGTACCATGAGGCTCTGGAGAGCTACAAGAACATGACGCAGCAAATGAAGAACCTCAACAGCTTCATCAAAAGCCTCGACAGTGTTATGAACCACAGACTCCAGGCATACGCTGAGCTCAGGAGGCAAGTGGTGAATCTACAGCTCGTTGCTTTCATTTAGCAGTGGTATACTACTTGTGCAACTTGATAGGAAGTAAATAGTTGATTAAATTACCTCTAGTGAGTGAAAATGTTAAGACTACAGCTTCTGAATTAGGAAATTGTTTTTTGTCTAGTTTAATAAGAGAAACTTGTTCTTTTTTGTTTGCTTTTTAAACCAAGTGTTTGCTTACACGTGAAAGCCAACACTTGGTTTAACCTCGGTCGTGTGACTTGGTTTAACACTTGGTTTGATCTCATAATTTGAACTATTCAAATTATACTTTTTTTTTTTTTTATACTTGAAATAACATGAATACTTAAATAACTGAAACCTTGAAATCAAGTTAACAACATTGCCCACTACAAAATACATGATCCCTTCCATATGTACAACTTAAAACTTTCAAGTACTTCAAGTTCATGTACTTAAAAAAAGGGTTGGCTGTAGCTCAGGAGGTAAAGCAGGTCATCTACCTGTTGGAAGGTTGGTGGCTCAATCCCTGGCTGTTCCAGTCTGCAGTATTGTTGCGCAAGATAGTGACCCTGAATTGATCCTGATGTGTTTATCGCAGCGTGAATGTGAGGTACGAAGCACAGGGTAGGGTTGGGCAGTTTGCTTCATAGTCCCTCTGTGGCATCACTAATAACTGATTACTTCGCTGTTGGGTGGCAGAGGAGCCTGCCATTATGGTAGCCTTATCTATCCTCCCTAATGTACAATATATGGCCCAAATATGCACAGAAAAGCATATGGGTGAAAGAGAAACAGGTACACCGGAAGATTATTCCTCACTTTTTTTCTTTCTTAGTTGTTTCTATACTTTGACTGATTCTTCAAAACTTGTACTTTCAGGAGGCAGCCTCGTATATTAGTGAAATACCCCTACAGGTCCTTTGGACGCCTATGTGTAAAGGTACTATATTTTTGAAGGTGCACTTATTTGATGGCTTTTCTCTATCTCTCTTGGTGTTTTAGGTTTCTGTCAGCCCGCTGTAAATACTACTTTGACAGCATGCTTGCCCAGAGAGGCTACAGTGGAAGTATGACCTTTGACCACAAGAATGAAACCCTCTCAATCTCCGTAAGCACTTTTTTCATTTATCAGTAAGGAGGACACTACAGCCTCAAATTTGCATTCAGCTGTCTAAAGGTTTTTGATTACTATTAATTTATCCTATAGGCACTAGTTTATCAATGAAAAGACAAATTGTATTTGTATTTGTTACTGAAATCTTCAGTAAATGAAATGTAATTTAAAAATTTTTTTTTTTCACTCAGAATTCTTATGATTATGTTATAGGTGCAGCCAGGCCAAGGAAACAAGGCTGACTTGAGTGACATGCGCTCCCTGTCCGGGGGCGAGCGCTCTTTTTCCACTGTTTGTTTTGTCCTCTCTCTTTGGGCCATCACAGAGGCGCCTTTCCGCTGTCTTGATGAGTTTGATGTTTACATGGTAATACAATGTTTACATCTTAATATGATACTGTTTATGTTGAGATCACGGGTGTGTGGATATTGCAAACTGAGATAATCATCAGTAAAAACAACAAATGATTAGGAGACAGATAATATGCAACAATTCATTACAACTGCAAAACTGTCCCGCTGGGTTTGGCCTTATTTAAAGATAACATTGTGCTTTGGTGTTCTGTTTAAATAGGACATGGTGAACAGGAGGATATCTATGGACATGATGCTGAAGGTGGCAGCCAGTCAGCGCTACAGACAGTTCATTTTCCTAACCCCCCAGAACATGAGGTAACCACTGACACAACCGCTGTGTATTTGTATACAGTATTTGTATATTACAGCAGCTAGACCACCCAGATGTGATTTATTGACTTGCTCACTGTAGTTTCAGCATCCACATTATAAATTTTTTTTTTTTTTTTTAAAGTTCTCTTCCAGAGAGTAGTATCATTCGCATCCTCCGCCTCAAAGATCCAGATCGTGGCCAGAGGAACTCACAGAGAAGTCAAGACGAGGACCAATAATCTTGCTAACTCTGTTTAACAGAATAGGACCATCACGTGCCTCTGAAACGCTGAGACCTTCGAAAGTGTTTTTAATAGTGAAGGCGTTCAGTCACATACTCTTCCTTACTTATCAGCTGAGCTTCAGTTTTGCGAAGCCTCAGATCTGTTCATGTAAATAAGAATAATTGTTCAATTTTGTGCTGTTTGTCAAATGTTTGCTCTCCAACACTGAATTCAGATGGTAAAATGTAAATACAATTCACTCTGTATAGGGAGGGAGTGTTTTTATACCAACTGCAAAAATAACTTAAAGGACTTGAAAATTGGCACATTGAGGGAGTAAATGGCAGGAGATTTTTTTTTTAATTAAATGCAGTTAAAAGGGGTTTATTTATTTTTTTGATGGGAGCATTATTATTTTTTTTTTCTTAAGCACATGGAGCTTCATGGAGGCTTTTTCTATCTCAGGTTTGCTTGATCCAAGCAAGCGTATCAAGGTGCTGCTAAAGAAACCTAAAACAAAGTTGGCAGTGTCAGAATTTTGAGCACCTCTTTGATAATTTAAAAAAAAAAAAAAAAAGTGTCTTCCTAAAGGTTTCTTTGATGGTTGATGCTGTGTCAAGTAATAATGATCATTTGGATTTATATTATGCTGCCTCTGTCCATAAGGTTGCGGGGGGTGTGTGGTAATGAGTGGTGGGCTGGAACCCATTTCAGCTGACACAAAGCCAGAGGTGTGTACACCCTGTATGGGTTTGCCCATCACTCATTGTTGTTTGCCTATATTATGTATATTGTAATATCTATTGACTGACAGGTTTCCCAGGATTTATTTGAATATTTTAGGGATAATCCCTCACCTCCACTGACACTTGGACTGGTACCCTGTTGATCAATATAATAATTAAAGATATTTTTATAAATCAGTTTCAGACAACAGTTGTGACTTTTTTAAGTTGTCCATGATTATCTCATGAACGCAGTATGCAGACACACCCTGAGGCAGTTTCTTCCAATTTAGCACAAATGTCAACATACAAAGTTTTAAGGTCACGATGACCTCGTAACACATTTTTAGCTGTAATTAAAGAATTAATCTTTTTTTCAGCTGCTCCCCTTAGGGGGCGCCACAGTTCATAATTTGCCTCCTTTTCTCCCACCTCCATTTGACCAACCCTCTGCTGTCCTTCACCCATGCCAAACTCCCACATTTCCTTCACTCTTGTTGCCTCCAAACATGCCTTCTGCATCTCTGCTAACTCTGTCTTCAGCCAGCAGTAGCACAGTCATAAAAAAAAAAAATGGATCATTGTGTGCAAAGCTTATCAAAACTGTAGGAGGAGCAATTCTTGAATTGCAGCGATGGTCAGACGGCTTGCAATTGTATGAACTCATAAGTCGTTTGGGGCGGGTGAGCTAAAATTGAATTTTGTCAAAATATTCAGATTTATTTAAATTTTTTGCAATGCACTAGTTTTATGAGCACAGACTATAAAAGATGACTGTAGATGTGTGAAGTCCTGCTTTTTGATCCTTGAGCTGAACGCTTCTGCCTTCTCCAGCGGGTTGTGAAACCTCACACTCACTGGCAACCTGACAATCACAAGTTATTAGCCAGCAAGTGTACCCTGAACGATCCTCCTTTCTGACACTCAGAAGCACCAAAAACTTAAAAAAATGGACTGAATGTTTCATTCAGTATGACCTGAAATTAGTGACTGAGCTCATAAACTCATCAAGAAAGTGTTTACTGAGGTCAAGCCTGAGATCCTTTATTCAGACTTAGAGGACCAGAAGTCTTTCTGGGATCAGATGTATTGCCCCCCTGTGGCTGTTAATATTAATTCAGGCTTAAGTAATTTCTGCTTTGGCTTCACTTTTTAAACCTGGATGCCATCTTTTATACTGTATTGAGAAATCATATTTTAAAATGTCAGGTGCTGACTCAAGTGCATTGTAATTCAAGGCTGATAGAAAACACAGAAGAGGGAGTACAATATACTTTGCACAAAAAAAATAAGGAAATTTCTGTTTGTCAGTTATATCTTTGTTGTAAAAATGCTTCTTAGCAGTAAACCTTACTGTTGGAAAAGCCTGTTTATTTCCTCTTATTGCCACATTTGTGCCGCTGGGAGTACTTAGGAAAACAAACTCAACAGTGAACTGCTGCTGGCCTTTTACTATGCTGCCATCGAGAGCATCCCCACTCAGGGAGTCACAGTGTGGCATGCTGGTTGCGCTGCTGCAGACAGTGTTACAGGATGTCATCAAGGCCACGCAAAAAATGATCAGCCACCCCCCTGCTCTCCCTTAATGTTATCGCCAGCTCACGATGCCATTGCCGAGCGGCAAATATCAAGGTTTCCGCACATTTCTTCCAACTACTACCCACTGGAAAAGGATAGAGATCCCTCAAAATCCAGACATCTTGGTTCAGGAACAGTTTCTTCTCCACAGGTAGTGTTGTAGTCAAGACCACCTAACCCGAGACCGAGGCAAGACCAAGACCAGAGTGTATCGAGACCGAGACAAGACCAGGACTTTTAGGGTCCAAGACCAGTCGAGACCAAAACCGAGGGAGGGCGAGACCGAGACAAGACCAAGACCAGTGCCTGACGCTACATGACCCAATAAAATGTGAAACATGATCAAAATCACTTCTCAAATTGATCTGAAAGATCCACATTCCCATAAAATCATCCTGATATCAAAACACTCACAGCTCAAATAAATATAACCATCTTTATTTAATACTCCTGGGTGACTTCCATCATTTATCACAGAATGTAAAACAGTTATTCATAGTTCATCACAATAGTCTTAACTTTTCTCTGCCTTTCATAAACAATGCATAAAGTTGTGTTGTTTTTAAACCAACAATCTTTGTAAAAATGGGTGCTTTTTCAAAACCACATAGCTAAATGTGTAAAACTGAAAAAAATGGCAAACACTCATCAACAGTAAGAACTAAAGCCTTTAATCTTATACAGATTAAAGCTGCAGGATGTAACTTTTATAAAAAATCTGGTTTTTACATATTTGTTAAAACTGTCACCATGTCAGACAGTATGAGACCGATAATCTGCGAAAAAAATGGAGCTCCTCCACCTCCTCCCTGAATCGCTCCCAGTCAAAAACAACCAATCAGAGCCAGGAGGAGGGTCTTAGCACTGTCAATCACTCCTCGTGTATGGGGCTCAATGTACTTCAAGATTTGGTATCGATCCTATGCCAAGTAAACACAGGGCCATTATCACCGATACTGATACCAATACTTTTTAATAATTAAGAAGAATTTCCATGAAGTTTAACTGGTTTGAGATTTTTTTCCTTTGGATCATTAATTAGTTAAAACCCAGGATAGAAATGGGCAAAGTTTATATGTAAGTAGAAAATACTTTATCAAAATAAAAGTTATTGTTCTGAAACAATAGAACATTAACAAAACATTTTTCCCCATACATTGATGTCTGGATTTTTTTTTTATATAAATTAAGTGTACAAAATCATCACTCAAGAACAAATGCAAACTTTTTTTCCAGGTAGATCGTTCAGAAAGTATTATAAAAAATGTCCCTTCATTCACTAATTTTCTACAAATTTAAATTAAAATTTGCTTTAAATGTTTCATAGCAAAATCCTTTTTTTTTCCCTAAATAAAATATGTTATGCGTCACATAACAAAACACTGTGGGGAGGGGAGGAGCAAAGTGCTCTGTGCTGTGGCAGGAGCGACACTTAGACAGTCAGCTCGCATCTTTGATGAAACCGCAGCGCTGCATACAGGAGAGAAACTGAAGCCAAAGTATCGATCTCATTACACTGATATTGATCAATACCAATACCAGTGTTGGCATCCATATTATCGATATTAGGATCGATCTGCCCACCACTAGCTCAATGTACTAATGGCGGAAACAACTTACTTACTTCTCTGCAGTTACCATTGGTGGTGGCCATGGTAACTTCAGGGTTCTAGCAAGAAATATTTCTCACCCCAGCGCTAACGCTAATGCTAATTAGTAAGCTAATGCTAACCGCTAAATGCCGCTCCCACTTGTTAATTGCAGAACTCTAAATCAGGCCTTATTAGATTGATAGAATGATAATTTTTGCATATAATCCAGAAAAGTTATATTTATATATCATCACATTAAAAAACATACACAACAAAAACATAATCCAGATTTTTTAACAATCAGCTGCTAAAAGCATTTCCTACATTTGAATATCAGCCACCATGTTGTGAGCATAAACTATCACTTTTGAATGCAACAATAGGAAGTGACATCTTGCTGGGAACTGTAGTTATTTTATTCTTGAAGGCCTCTCACAGCTCTACTGGTGCTGAAAACTAATGTTTGACTATGGCTTTCTGAATACAAGTAGGGCTGCAACTATCAATTATTTTAGTAATCAAGTATTCAATTGATTACTCCGTCAATTAATCAAGTAATTGGATAAGAAATAATTTTTCATTTTAACATCAGCATATTCGTTCAGATGTTTCTCTGAACATTGCTAGTGCTAATGGCACTTTCCGCAGTACACTGTGGTTATAGGTCTGTTCTGGTGGTTACAGCTGACATACAGAAAAAATAACAGCTGACATCCTCTGCACAACACACGCACGCACATTCAAACATGCGCACTCACATGACAGAGAAGTAGGGGCGTGGAAAAACATCTCAGCGATCCACTCGTGTTAAAGGGTCGTTTTTGTTTTGTTTTGTTTTTTCCAAATGACGGGAATCCGTTACAGCGATGGAGAACTAACGTGGAGGAAATGCTCCGCTTACACGGAGACACCTGAGCTGCAGAGTTGAAACGAAACATCAAAGCAACAAATTTGTGTCGAGGATTTTTAATAATTGAATTGAGGTACTCCAAGAATCGTTGCAGCCCTAAAACTTGCATTAAATTTTTAGTTTGTGTATCAAAATACATGAAGGTTGGTAAATACCAATAGTGAGATCAAACGTACACACTGTGAATGAAACTGTCGGTGCTCTGTGGTAGATTGCAAACTGCGGTGAAATGATACAGACGTAAGCAGCGATAATAGCGGCGACCTAGCCGGGGCACCGCGGTCAAGTGAGCCGTCTTGACCGCGGTGCCGGGGCGGAGTCTGCGAGGTGCGCTCCTTTGAGAGGCAGAGGAGCGCAATCTTTGTTGGATTGGAATCGGTACGTTTGCATCCAATAAAAGCAAAGATGTTAACAAATAAATTGGACAATATTCTGGCAATTTAGTGATATTTTCAGAGCTGTGGTCTTGACTGGTCTTGAAATAAAATCCGCAAGGTCCGAGTCCATGACAAGACCGAGACCATCAAGAAGCGGTCTCGAGACCGATCTCTAGTGTTGTAGTCAAGACCACCTAACCCGAGACCGAGACAAGACCAAGACCAGAGGGTATCGAGACCGAGACAAGACCAAGACTTTTAGGGTCCGAGACCAGTCGAGACCAAGACCGAGGGGGGGCGAGACCGAGACAAGACCAAGACCAGTGCCTGACACTACATGACACAATAAAATGTGAAACATGATCAAAATCACTTCTCAAATTGATCTGAAAGATCCGCATTCCCATAAAATTACCCTGATATTAAAAACTCACAGCTCAAATAAATATAACCATCTTTATTTAATACTCCTGGGTGACTTCCATCATTTATCACAGAATGTAAAACAATTATTCATAGTTCATCACAATAGTCTTAACTATTCTCTGCCTTTCATAAACTATGCATAAAGTTGTGTTGTTTTTAAACCAACAACCTTTGTAAAAATGGGTGCTTTTTCAAAACCACATAGCTAAATGTGTAAAACTGAAAAAATGGCAAACACTCATCAACAGTAAGAACTAAAGCCTTTAATCTTATACAGATTAAAGCTGCAGGATGTAACTTTTATAAAATATCTGGTTTTTACATATTTGTTAAAACTGTCACCATGTCAGACAGTATGAGACCGATAATCTGTGAAAAAAATGAAGCTCCTCCACCTCCTCCCTGAACATCTCCCAGTCAAAAACAACCAGTCAGAGCCAGGAGGAGGGTCTTAGCACTGTCAATCACTCCTGGTGTATGCTGCTCAATGTAGTTGTGTGCGACACTTCAAGATTTGGTATCGATCCTATGCCACAGGGCCATTATCACCGATACTGATACCAATACTTTTTAATAATTATGAAGAATTTCCATGAAGTTTAACTGGTTTGAGATTTTTTTCCTTTGGATCATTAATTAGTTAAAACCCAGGATAGAATTGGGCAAAGTTTATATGTAAGTAGAAAATACTTTATCAAAATAAAAGTTATTGTTCTGAAACAATAGAATAAAACAATTTTCCCCATACATTGATGTCTGGAATTTTTTTTCATAAATTAAGTGTACAAAATCATCACTCAAGAACAAATGCAAACTTTTTTCCAGGTAGATTTTTCAGAAAGTATAATAAAAAATTTTTATAAAAAATGTCCCTTCATTCACTAATTTTCTACAAATTTACATTTAAATTTGATTTAAATGTTTCATAGCAAAATCCTTTTTTTTTCCCAAATAAAATATGTTATGCATCACATGACAGTATAACAAAACACTGTGGGGAGGGGAGGAGCAAAGTGCTCTGTGCTGTGACAGGAGCGACACTTAGACAGTCAGCTCGCATCTTTGATGAAACCGCAGCGCTGCATACAGGAGAGAAACTGAAGCCAAAGTATCGATCTCATCACACTGATATTGATCAATACCAATACCAACGTTGGCATCCATATTATCGATATCAGGATCAATCTGACCACCACTAGCTCAATGTACTAATGGCGGAGAAACAACTTACTTACTTCTCTGCTGTTACCATTGGTGGTGGGCATGGTAACTTCAGGGTTCTGGCAAGAAATATTTCTCACCCCAGCGCTAACGCTAATGCTAATTAGTAAGCTAATACTAACCACCAAATGCCGCTCCCACTTGTTAATTGAGTGATGGGGCCTAAGACATAACCAGAAAGCAGTAATCAGTTTTTTTGGACGTGTAGTTACATTTCTCGAGGTGCATGTCAGGTTTGCTTCAGAGAGGATTTTCAGTTATACACAAAGGATCAATGCAGAACTATAAATCAGGCTTTATTAGATTGATAGAATGATCATTTTTGCATATAATCCAGAAAAGTTACATTTATACATCACGCATTTAATGTGTCCCAGAGTGCCGTTTCCTTCCACTGTGTTTGCAGAAATCACATAAAAAAATACACAACAAAAACATAATCCAGATTCCTCGGCTGCTAATAGCATTTCCTACATTTGAATATCAGCCACCATATTGTGAGCATAAACTATCACGTTTTTAATGCAACAATAGGAAGTGACATCTTGCTGGGAACTGTAGTATTTTATTCTTGAAGGCCTCTCATAGCTCTACTGGTGCTGAAAACTAATGTTTGACTATGGCTTTCTGAATACAAGTAGGGCTGCAACTATCAATTATTTTAGTAAACAAGTATTCAGTTGATTACTCCGTCAGTTAATCAAGTAATTGGATAAGAAATAATTTTTCATTTTAACAATTCATCAGCATATTTTAACTTCCGTACTGCAGATGTTTCTCTGCGTGAAACAAACAGGGTGGATGGAGCAGCTACAAAGTTCTCTTTGCTTCATGTTGCTGATCAGGTGGTTGATAAAAACATTTTGACGAAGCCCCTCTGTACTGAAGGGGGTGGGGGGGGCACCGAACGATTGCTAGTGCTAATGGCAGCCCCCCCTTTCCCCAGTACACTGTGGTTATTGATCTGTTCTGGTGGCTACAGCTGACGTAAAGAAAAAAATAACAGCTGACATCCTCTGCACAACACGCGCACATTCAAACATGCGCACTCACAGCACAGAGAAGTGGGGGCGTGAAAAAACATCTCAGCGATCCACTCGTGTTAAAGGGTCGTTTTTGGTTTTTTTGGAAATGCTCCGCTTACACGGAGACACCTGAGCTGCAGAGCTGAAACCAAACATCAAAGCAACAAATTTGTGTCGAGGATTTTTAATAATCGAATTGCGTTATTCCAAGAATCGTTGCAGCCCTAAAACTTGCATAAATTTTTAGTTTGTGTATCAAAATACATGAAGGTTGGTATTTACCTTTCATGCTGGGATTTTTTTGTTGAATCGGAAGCCTGAAATTTTCCTTTGATCTTCATTTTCCCTCTTACTTCTCTTCGTGTTCATGCCGGTTGTTATTTCGATTTATGCAGCACACGCGTGACCATAGTGAGATCAAACGTACACACTGTGAATGAAACTGTCCGTGCTCTGTGGTAGATTGCAAACTGCGGTGAAATGATACAGGCGTAAGCAGCGATAATAGCAGCGACCTAGCCGGGGCGGAGTCTGTGAGGTGCGCTCCTTTGAGAGGCAGAGGAGCGCAATCTTTGTTGGATTTGAATCAGTACGTTTTGCATCCAATAAAAGCAAAGATGTTAACAAATAAATTGGACAGTATTCTGGCAATTTAGTGATATTTCCACAGCTGTGGTCTTGACTGGTCTTGAAATAAAATCCCGAGTCCGCAAGGTCCGAGTCCATGACAAGACCCAGACCATCAAAAAGCGGTCTCGAGACCAGTCTCGAGACCAAGACCGATCTCGAGTACTACAACACTGTCCACAGGCACCCGAATCCTAAACTCCCACCCCATTCCTCCGCCATCGGATCATAACTGACACATACACCACACAAACATACATCACATATGACATTATAGGCTGTCTATATGTCTTTGCTTGTTTCATGAATGTGATTTTATGTCTTATGAGTTTTTAAAATATTTATTTTTATTGATGATGTGCGAGTTTGTCGCATTGCACAAGAATTGGACTTTTTACATTTTTTTAAGTTCGTGCTTTACAATGACAATGAAAGCTATCTATCTGTTTGTAAGGAAAACGAATTAGTGGGTTGTGCCTGCAGTCCTGACCTTAAACCCATAGAGCACTTGTGGGATCAGCTTGGGCGTGCCGTTTGTTCCAGAGTGACCAACACAACCACATTAGCTGGTTTACAACAAATATTGGTTGAAGAGTGGGATGCCATCCCACAGAAGTGTGACCAAGCTGGTGATCAGCATGAGGAGGAGGTGCCAGGCTGTTGTGGCTGTGTGTGGTTTTTCCACATGCTACTGAGGCCCCTGTTTGTTAAATTAGTAAACTGTTAAATTGCCAATATAGCTTCAGACTTCAATCATCCAATCTAATAAACAACATCAAACAAAGAGTCAAAAGCAGAATGAGCTGCTTGGCGTCGGCAGAGAAGGTTTGGCAAGTTTTTCATGAGTACAACCCACATACTCAGCTCTGCTGCTCAACCCACAAATGTATTTTCCTCACAAATGTGGTACCATTTAACGGGAAATAAACAGGATTTCCAGTGGTGTAAGATTTATTACCAAGAAGCATTGTTACATAGAAATAATCAGCCAAACACAAATGTCTTTACTTTTCATGCTGTTTATGAACAGGACTAAGAGAAAACAGAAAGCATAAAGACCACATAAACAGAGTAAAAACAAAGGATTAAAAAATGCTATAAGAGACAGGGGCAGAAACCACAAGGAAGCCTTAGACTGAACTAAAAGCAGCATCAATATTCATGCTGAATCTAGCTTGGTAATAATTGCCAGTCTGAAAAAAGAAAAAACAGCTCGCAGATACAATGCTACAAGCTGAACTAGTGTGGTGAACTCTGTCACCCTCAGCCCTCATCCTCGGATTAAGAAAACTGTAGATAAAAGGTACTTCAGTAGTTATGACCACAGGTCTGGTTGCTGACTTGCACTTTGCTCTGCTGCAAACTTCATTCAGTTCATTTGATTAAAACATTCCACTTGAAATCCTGTGACCTACTGAGGTCAGCCTTGTGAGGAGGAAGGATTTACACCTTTAAGGGCTCTGTGCCACATCCCCCCCCCCCCCCCACACACACACACACAAGGCGGTCCAGTGGAATGCACTTCCACTCATGCACATAACGTCTGCTGACAACAAATCTGACCATCTGAGGAAGCTGGTTCCTTCTACATCTCTGAGAGCTGCAACAAGCAGGTAAACATGAAGCCCAGATCTCTTCCATCGAGGCTTTTTCAGAGAGATTCGGCTGCAGCAGCATCAGGTGAGAGTCTCAGCATGAGCGCAGCAAAGTATCAGCGGCATGTGGACTGTGTGGATCACCCAGAGAGACCGGATCAATCCTTCCACAATGACGGTCAGCAAGCAGCAGACAGCAGCGGGCGAAATGAGAAGACACATTTTTCCTTTCTGCCGGAGAGGTACGAGCCGCTGATAGATGATGAGGCGAAAGCCAAGGCAAAAGAAGAGAAGAAGAAAAGGAAGAAGGAAAACTACAAAAAAGCAAAGAAGGTTGGTGTATTTTTATTCTTTTTTTACACATTTTTCTAAAAATTTAATATTCACACTCCAACTTTGAAGTTACAAATCTAATGAGAGGACTTTTTTCCCCCCTAAATTTTGTCTCTTCTTCAGAGTCAGTGTGGGTAAGTGGAAATGTTTTCAGTATGAACTCAATCAACTACAATCAAATATATTTAATTAATGGGAACTCTTAATGTGCACCAATCTGTTACCAGAATTAGTGTATAAGGTATCTTAAGAATAAGATGTCTGATTTTTCCTAGCTGAGTACCCCAAGTTAAACAATCATGATCTGCTTTTATTATAGTTTGGATTAAAGGCTGCTAATGTGATCGCCCAGATATTTTAGTTGCCTTTCCTTTGACAAACATAACTAAGTTCTGGGCTCACCTTGACCCAGCTTGACTAAAGCCAGAGATTATTCTCACTAAAGACCTTTAAAAGCTTCATATGTGTCAGCCGTGTGGTGAAACGTGCACAGAGGTGGAGCCCAAACAGTCCAGGCGAACACAATAGAGGTCAGGACGTGCTGTTCAAAGGAGTTTCCCCCCCTTCCTGTAGGGAGGCAGTGTGCACTCAGTCTTGTCTCAGGAATCGCTCAGTCCGAGTGCATGTCTGTAATTTATGTATACCCTGTGCACATCTATGGCCAGTTTACTGAGCAGACAGGTTTATAACCCATCACGTGTGAGTGATAAGAAAGCAACAATTGTACAACAACCTTATCCCATGACCTAAAACATATGCACACACACAATATGTGGGCCTGAGAATTAACTTCCAAAGAGCATGTTTCATAATTTCTTTATTAATGAAAAGTAAGTTGTTCTTTTAAATTACATTGAAATAGAATAAAAAGTTTAAATATATATATATTCATCTGGTATCAGTATATGACATCTTATAATGAGGTACTGTTGTGGCCCAGTCGAGAGAAAATTCATACTGATCAAACTTTTGTCTTTTTTTCTAGTTCTGGTTCAGGTAAGTTGAAATATGTTCTCCATCCATCCATCCATCCATCTTTTTTTAAAAAAAATAAATATGGTATCAATGAGTCTTTAACTAATGATTCAATTACCCTGCTGTTATTGAAAAACAGCCAATAAATCTTTTGCAAATGGCTGATTCAAACTGAAATGATCAAAATGGCAAAATTAGTTCTATAAATTATCCTGAAATTATATAATTTCATTCTTACAGCATTGTTCCTTTCTTCATTAGTTGGTAATGTTTCTGATTATTTTCCACAGTTAGTGAATTGTTCATAATTATTCATCACAAAGATACTTTCAGCTGCTCCATTAATAACAATGAGTCTCCAAAGGGGGCAGCACCGCATGTTTGATTTGGCAGATTTTTATGCTGGATTCCCTTCCTCTATGGTTTCCTCTACCAATTTTTCTTTCTTTCTTTCTTTCTGGTGATCCATAAGTCAAAATTTGGGGTCATTATCTCAAAATTTCAATTTACTCAGAATTTTGAGTCAGTAAGTCAAAATTTTGAGACAATATCTTGAAATATCTACTTTGGCTCTGCCAAAGGGATTTGTGTCTTCTCCTGGGATTGAAGCTGGGAGCCACTACAATATGAGACAAAACAAAACCTGAGCTGAAATGTAGACGCAAGACACGCTGAGCAGGCGTGATCACACCTATGACCACAGCCTAAAGCACAGCACAGTTTAAAGGGTATCTGCATTCATACTGTAATGAATGTTTTGAAGTTTTTTGAACGCTTCACCTCTCATCCAAAAGGCTTCTTCAGTTCTAAAAACCAAATGCTGGAGAGTCCCAGGTATTTAAACCTTGTGGGGGTTGTCCCCTTGGAAGTGGTTGTTGACCCATTATTGATCATGTGCATCATCACATGAGCCAAGGTGTGAAAAACGGTGTGGGTCTTTACAGTTAGGGGTTTTGGGTGAAACCCACTCAAGTGACCAACTGAGGTCACTCAAAGTAAGTTGTGAGTGGGTGTTGAGGCACCTGGAAAGCTCAGGACTGCACTGTAGATGGGTGACAATTGGGGGAAGTTGGTGCCGTAATCCACCACCTCTGTTCAGTGGTGGTCGTTCACAGGGGACATAGATGGCTTCTTTTACTCCTCTTTCAAACCATCTGTTTTCTCGGTACCAAATGTGAACACTGCACCTCCTAGATGCAGATGTTCAGCTGAGTCTTGTCCTGTTGATGTGGGTCTTCTATGCTGTTCCATGTGTTTGTGGAATGGCTGTTTGGTTTCTCCACTGTAGAGGTCTGAGCACTCCTCGCTGCACTGCACAGCATACATTGCTTGTGTTTGGGAGTGTTGTACTAGGGATGAAGCATTTTTGTCTTGGAATGTGGCTGGGTCTGAAGGATACTGGGATGTCATGCTTGGAGAAAATTCTCCAAGAGTTTCTCTGAGGTTTGTCAGAGCTCCGTCTTGTTTACTGCGACCAATAAAGACTCTTATCGAGCGCTGGGGTGGCTGTGTAACAGTACGGGCAGTGCAGGTTCAGGTCCCGGCCTATCGACATTTCCCACCTGCCCTCCCTCGTATCTCTCCTCCCAATTTCCTGTCACTCTCCACTGTTAATAATTCCTTGGGAGGTGTGGCCACACCTCCCAAGGAATGTCTGGGAAACAAATCATAAATAAAAAGCCACTCACCTTTTATTGTGTTTGGTTTTGTTATTGATTCATTTCATTTCCAGACTGTTGCATTTCTGTATGTCATAATTTATTTTTGTAAAACTTCTGACTTCCTGTATCCTCCATAGCCTGTTAGCTCTTTCCTGTCCAGAGAGTACAGAAGATGATTGTGCTCACAGTCTGCCACTCTTCCTGCTGTGCCATTGTTCTAAAGCACCCCATACACAGCCTTAAATCATGTCCTAACTTCAATCTTGTATTATTTTAACCTGCTTTTTTGAAGAATCACCGAGAACTGATATAGCATCTGAATACTGTAAGACTAAAAACGATTATGAGGAGTGGGGAAACAATCACATTTGATACAAAGTATTATGGCTCCTCATTTCTTCTCTTCTCTGAATGGGTGGATTAGTTCATAATAGGTGACGTTATTCAGTGATTTTTTTCATTTGTCTTTCAGAATGTCGGGAAGGCACTGCGCTCCACATGGAAGTGCTTGATGCTTGGTCTTTACAGTTTTGCCCTTGGCTACTCTACACCGATCACAGTGGCTGCTACTTTTGTCCCTGACTTTCACCTGAGCAGGAACAGGACCTGAGCCAAGTTCCCTGGATCTCCTCCAGCGTGTTTTCAAATTAAGCTGCATAACTCACAGACTCTGAACAGAGACTTTTAAAATGTGAACCTGATTGTGTAATTCAAACGACATTTTTATGTTTCCAGAAACACTGATTCATTGATCTTAACTGAACCTCTGTGTGCTTCTCCAGATGGTCAAAATATATTCTATAGCTGCAAAAGATTGGTGGAAATATGCAATGTTAGGAGCACAAAATCATGTTAACATTAGCCTAGACACTGAAAATACTCATGTGCCTTTTTCAGGTTGACTTGTTCTTAAATCAAGTGTTTGCATGTGTGCAGAGGGATTATGTGGGGATCTGAAAACTCCAGCAGGGCAGCAATAACAGGAATTTTCACTGTAGCTGCAGGTCAGGTGAGTCAGGGCAGAGAGCTGTTTAAGGGATTTACAAACAGGAAAAACTTAACCAGAAAGTGATTATCAGTAAAGCACTGAAAAAGATAAGTAACCAGTAAGAAAGGGACCAGCTCCACCCTTTTCTGTAAGGAGCAACTTAAACACTGATCTCTAAAGCATTTTGCATATAACAAATTCTGCTGTGAGACAAGCTCATTACAGTTAATTAAAAATGAACAAAAATGAAATGAAATAAGATTAAAACTAAAAATGAAAACTAACAAAATTAATTCTGTGTACTTTCAAAACTAATTACTCTCTCTATATATACAGGAACAGTTTTAGTCGTCAATTTGGCCAAATTTGCACAAATTTGCACACAAGCATGAGAAGGTGTTTTTGTTTATTTAATTTTACACTGGAATATCTACATGAATGTGGGTCAAGTGTTGTGTTTATACTGTTAATACAGTATCTTCTTTTCTTCCCCTAAAATCTCTCTCTCTCTTTTTTTCAAATATAAAAAAAAGAACTGCTATGAATACTGTAATGTAAAGTTCAGGATTTGAGGGATTTTCTGCTTGGAACAAAATGATTTTTAAGACTTTTTTGACTTTCTGAGACTGTTTTAAAGGTGTGTGTAGGTTTGATCATTTGTAAGTGATTAATTATTCATGATATTTGTACGTTTGGTTGAAATAAAGCATTAATAGGAATGCAACCAAAGAATAATTGAGGTCGTGTGTGTGTGTGTGTGTGTGTGTGTGTGTGTGTGTGTGTGTGTGTGTGTGTGTGTGTGTGTGTGAGTGAGAGAGAGAGAGAGAGAGAGAGAGAGAGAGAGAGAGAGAGAGAGAGAAGGCCAATGAAGGCCAGTCGAGCTGAATTTAAAATAAATGAAAACTAATCATAATAATAAAAAAATGTGATTGTGAGAATTTTAATGTTTCACTTGTATCGTGTACCTATGGAATCGTCATCAATTCGGGTTGTAACTAGGGTTTAATCCCGGGATCCGGGATTCCCGGGAAATGCGATCAGAACCATTTCCCGTTTCCCGGGAAACGTTAGACGGGAAACCGGGAAAAAAGTCGCGCGCGTCGATTTGACTTTCAGAAAGAAAAGAAAGCTTCAGAATGTTAAATTTAAGGAAATATTGAGAGAAGGGTTCGTTTAATGCGAAAAGCATTACTCTTCATTTCAGGCACGTTCAGCCTCCGTTTAAGGCTTCAGCCTTCATCTCAAGCGTTTTAATAGAGGTATTACACAGTTGTACTTTTTTCCTCTTTAATTTGTTGAAATCGTAGGCAATGTGTTTACCCTAAGGTATTTTGTATTATATAATTTTATATTATTATATATTGTTATATTGCATTATATAGCCTATAAAATATGCCTGCCCTGAACAATAAAGAAATATCTGTTTAACTTCGAGTGTTTCTTTTCCTCGTTTGCAGCCGCTTACTAACAATCATGAATTAGGATACGGGCCTAATGTGTGAAGAAATTATCATGAAATAGATTGCTTTAACATATTTTGCTTTTTAAATGGAGTTGAGTAAAATGTATATTTTTAGGCTATAAGGATTGGCCAGTTTTTCAATAGACGATTCACAGCGAACCTACTTTAACCCTCAGACACGGTGTTATAAATTTGCTGTTGCCAGAATGGCAATGACCAAGTCGTAGTGCATTACTCGAGGCCCTGTGTTATGCCATATTATAGTGTAGTACGGTAGTTTACTTTTCAATGACTATTACAGCGTTCCACTTGTGGAGATATAGCGCAACAGATGTCGCCACGACAGCGTGGCTGAGCCTTTATCAATGCTGTGGAGATGAACCGTATTGTTTTGCACCAGCAGTTGTAAAATATCTTGGTATAATTCCATGTACAATGGAGGAATATTCGAATTATATTTGTTAAGGGAGTGTTGAGGAACGACACAACACCGCATAGCTCGAGCACTCGAATGTCGAGATGTAGGTTTTATTGCGTTAATCAAGCCGACGTTGCCCCCTACTGGGCATAACAGGACATAGCTGGAAAGCTACCTCTACAATATCACAATAGGTTAAGGCCGACACAGGCTACAGAAGGCCTAATTAAAATAAAAAAATAAATAAACTTTTTCCCGGGATTCCCGGGAAATGGCTCGTCATTTCCCGGGATTTGATTCATGTCATTTTCGGGAAAAATATTAAACCCTAGTTGTAACTCGACATTTAGAGATCACGCAATAACTTAAACTTTTCTTAACGTTTAAGTTATTAACTTTCCACCACTTAAGCTTTTCTTTAAATGGTGGAAACAAGCCATTTGATTTTAACAAATTAATTATTTTTGTCAAGCTTATACTGAAAATTTATGTTAAGCGTCCTGTGACGCAATTCTTCTGCGACTTAATGTGTCACTTCCGCAGTGTAGTGTTGTTTAAACACAGTCTGAGAAGAATTTGTATTTTCGGAAGATGACGGAGCACAAACCAGAGAATATTAGCAGCATACCTATCGACGGATTTAGCCATTTAAGAATAACGTCGATATGGACGTTCCTCATGTCTGTAAGTTGAATTTTGTTTCCCCGATTCCAGAGATAAACGAACTACGCTTTGGCTGTCTCAGCTAACACAGGACCCGCTGTCAGTTTAGAGGAGATTCAAGTTTAGCAGCTTCACTAACGACTGCGTACGTGTCTTTCCGTTGTGCAGGTGCAGTGGTCAGAGCCCTGGCTCGTCGGTCTGCTGGTGTTTCATGCTGTGTGCTTGTTCATGACTGTGCTCACCTGCAGGTTTTACAGAGCGCAGATCTGCCACTTCCTTCTCGTAGGTACGTGTTACGAAAACTACACTTACCCATAAAATGAAAGGGAACTCTTAAATCACACGCTAGATCTTGATAAATGAAATATTCAAGTTGAACGTCTGTACTCCTATAAACTGGTAAGAACGAGATGAGGTAAGAAGGCTTAGTGGTAGGGATGGGAATTATCGATCCTGTTCTTTATGCACCTAAACAGGTTTTCAGCGTCAGTCCAGCTGTTTTCTTATCTAAAATCCCAAACAGACAACTGCCTAATGTAGCTGTAGCATCAGTCTCTCAGTCGAAATCTACAATGGAGGAAATCAGAATATTTTGTTTTACATTCATGTTCATTTAGGCTTTCTTAGTCAAGTAAAAATGCGCTGAGCAAGGTGCTGATGTTATTATAATTATTATTATTTGGCGCAGGTTACAGATGAGCTGCTCGGCTGAAAAACGTATGGAGGAACATCAGATATGTAGGACTCCTGGAAGTGAATCTCATGTTGTGTAGAAAGATGTTTCACAGTGTTACTGGTGTTTCCAGCTCTACTTGAAATAATCCTGTTGCAGACATTACAGCTAGCACTGCTATTGTGAAATGAAGCAATACTTTGGACCACTTCTTATTATATATTGGTCCTGCTGCTTGGTTGTCCAACTCGCCTCTTGTACCAGCCTGTTTTCTGGGTTCTCCACACTTTTGAGACTGTGTGAGGAAACACAACAAACCTTGTACGAATTGTTCCATCCTGGAGGAGCTGGACTACCTGTGCAACCTGAATGAGCTGCAGGTACCATCTCGTGCTACCCGTAGTGACGACACCAGAAGAAAGCAAAACTAGAGAATAATACAGTCAGGATGGATAGAAGAGAGCCACAATCTGTGGCCACCACCTGCAAAACCATTCTCTTTTGGGGGTTGTCTTGTTGTTGCCTCTCTCGTACACCTGTTGTCACTTTCACTTACACTAAAGCAGTTGAAATGGATTCACAATGTTTCCTAACTGCACAGATGGAACTTTAACTGACTTTGTGTTATACTGTGATGACCAAGTGTTCCCTTAAAAGTTCTCTACTGGCGTGTAATGATAATGCAAAATAGTAATGGTTAAGAGTAGCATGCCTCTTAATAATAAAAGCTGATTAATACAGATACATTTCAAAATCAGTGGTTAACTAAATCAGTATTAGTAAATCCTTTATACCTTTTATAGATTTGGTCAACGCAGTTTTTAAATGTGAAGTAATTGAATCACGTGTAACCAGAGTTCCCTCTCTCCACAGTTGGCCTGGTTTATAGTGCTGAATACCTAAATGAGCTGGCTGCAAGAAACTGGAGGTAACACCACTGATCACCCATATTGTTTTGCTGTCTTTGTGCCAAATATTATGTGTGATATGTCAAGGCTAAGAGAATCTCCCTAAGCTTCACTGTTTTTTTGCAGGTTTTTTTCTGATTTCCAGTACTTTGATTCCAAGGGCATGTTCATATCTTTGGTCTACTCCATCCCCCTTCTTCTCAATGCCGTCATCATCGTGGTATGTTTGGTGTTTGTTCTCACCATATGCCATTTAAAAAAAAAAAAAAAAAAAAAGAAACGCTACCTTACACCTGTTGTGTGCTACACTTTGACAGATGGTGTGGGTGTATAGGACCTTTTCCACTATGACTGAACTGAAGACCCTTCAGCTAAAGAGAAAGGCTCGCAGAGAGAAGAGAGAGAAGAATGACTGATCCCTCCCTGTATATCCGTAAATGGGCTTCATGTGGAGGAATTTAGAAGCTCTGATTTGCTAATCCTGAATTTTGGAAAAGGAACACCAGTTCCATCTTGTGACTTAAAAAGGACTTTTCATTGATGTCGGTAATGTCAGGAATGAAGGGGGGTTTTTTTTGGCTATGACTGTTTCTGACATTTCTGAGGACCAAAGGACACTTACTGTTTTGGATTTAACGTTTTAAAGCATGTTAAAAATGCCCAAACAAAATAGTGTTTTAATTGCTTTTATGTGTCTGTATGATTTAAGTCTTAATAAATTCAGTCATGAAGCAGCTTTGTATCCCCAGATTGGTTAAACTTGTCCGACATCTCAAACGGCTGTGGGAACTTGGAGAGTCTCTGAGGTCCTGTGACCTGTCAGTGGAGCCTCAGAGGTGGGATACTCTGATTCACAGCCACATTTCCATGGATGAAGATTCATTATTCCGATCTTGGAGCAGTAAAAGCTCTCACTGTCACAGAAGAGGCTCATATTGATGTTCAACATTTAAAGACTTTTAAGTGAATGTACACTTTTTTTCCCCTCCTTGTGAAACCCTGGTGCCTACATGACCTGCAATGCAACACAACCAACAAATGTAGTTGGATCATGGGTCAAAAATTGTGTTCTGTTAATGGGTATCCTTCTATGCTGTACCACTTCCTAAAACCTGTAATCAGAGTTTAAAGTGTAATACTAATCTCATTCTGCTTTAGTGTTTTATACATCTACCTTTTGGTCTCTTCACTTGATACACTATATTGCCAAAAGTATTTGCTCATCTACCTTCACACGCATATGAACTTGAGTGACATCCTATTATTAATCCATAGGGTTTAATATGATGTTGGCCCACCCTTTGCACCTAGAACAACTTGAACTCTTCTGGGAAGGCTTTCCACAAGGTTTAGGAGTGTTTATGGGAATTTTTGACCATTGTTCCAGAAGTGCATTTCTGAGGTCAGACACTGATGTTGGACAACAAGGCCTGGCTCACAGTCTCTGCTCTAATTCATTCTAAAGATGTTCTATCAGGCTGAGGTCAGGACTCTGTGCAGGCCAGTCAAGTTCTTCCACGCCAAACTCGCTCATCCATATCTTTGTGGACCTTGCTTTGTACACTGGTGCACATGTTGGAACAGGAAGGGTCCATTCCCAAACTGTTCACATAAAGTTGGGAGCATGAAATTGTCCAAAATGTTTTGGTATGTTGAAGCATTAAGAGTTCCTTTCACTGGAACTAAGGGGCCAAGCCCAACTCCTGAAAAGCAATCCCACACCATAATCCCCCCTTCATCAAACTTTACACTTGGATAATGCAGTCGGACAGGTACTGCTCTCCTGGTAACCACCAAACCCAGGCTCATCCATCAGATTGCCAGCTGGAGAAGTGTGATTCGTTATTCCGGAAAACACGTCTCTGCTGCTCTAGAGTCCTTTGGCAGAATGCTTTACACCACTGCATCCAGCGCTTTGCACTGTGCTTGGTGATGTAAGGCTTGGATGCAGCTGCTCGGCTATGGAAACCCATTCCATGAAGCTCTCTATGCACTGTTCTTGAGCTAATCTGAAGGCCAAATAAACTTTGGAGAGTAAGAGATTGACTGCAGGAAGTTAGTGACCTCTGTGCGCCATGGGCCTCGGCATCCGCTGACACTACTCTGATTTTATGTGGCCTACCACTTTGTGGCTGAGTTGCTGTTATTCCCAGTCGCTTCCATTTTTTTCTAATACCACTAACAGTTGACTGTGGAATATTTAGTAGTGAGGAAGTTTCATGACTAGACTTGTTGCACGGGTGGCATCCTATTATGGTACCACGCTGAAATTCACTGAACTCCTGAGAGCAACCCATTCTTTCACAAATGTTTGTAGAAGCAGTCTGCATGAATAGGTGCTTGGTTTTATATACCTGTGGCCACGGAAGTGCTTGGAACACCTGAAGTCAATGATTTGGAGGGGTGAATGAGTACTTTTGGCAATCCAGTGTATGTTATTATGTATCAAATTTCCATGGGTAATCTGGGGTTTAAGATATTTTTGCTTTGCTGAACAGGAACAGTATGATGCCTCCAGTGAAAGACAAAAGTAATATACATTTAGCATAGTTCAGCATTTTGTATCTCTAAAAGAGTAAGTCTAATAAGCATGAAAAACACATAATTATAAAAAGCCAGAAACAACAAAAAATTCCAACAGATGCTGCTGTGAAATGTGCAGGTTAATGTTGTGGTTTCACTAAATGTCTGGGAATGATAGTACACCACTAGAAGGCAGTATGGACTAAATGACATGAGAAATGCAGCTGTCCATACTTCACAGAATCATTCCTCTGCCCACACTACATTTTTATTCTTTTATCTCTGCAAAGATTTGACAGGGTGTTTATCTCAGCTATGATGTTGTTTTTAATTTTATTTATATCATTCATTTTTTTTTCTCCTCCCCAGATGACTCTGATATATATATATATATTGGCATGCTTTGCCTGCATTCATCTGTCAGGATCCATCACATTTTGGCAATGAGTGATTGGATCGCTGAAAGTTATCTGAAAGGACAGGGAGGAAGAGAAACGGGTGTGTTGCATTGATAAAGGTGGTGATGTGAGTGTGTGGGTGTATACATGTGCATCAAGATTGGTCAAGACTCCATCCCTTGTGCTGAAGGCTCTTCCAGGACAGCTAGTGAAACACTACAAGTTTCACTCTTAACCTCTGTGTAGGCAGGTGTTAAACTCACATACATATGGCCTGTGAGACTGCTTATCACAAGAGTGTGTCACTAGATTTTGAGGTACACCACAACTGATGCAACCACCTCATATTATCCAGAGACATGAGTCATATATAATTGATTAATGATTAAGCACCCACCCAAGTTTCAAAAGGCGTTTTTCTCTTAGCAAAAGTCTAGAGTGAATGCTTTCCCTTGTTTAAACCTTCTGTCTTCAGCTGGTGTGAAAGTTGATGCCAAATTCGCCAGTTTATGAATCTCACATGTGGCTGCTTTCTTTCTGTCATGTACAACAGTATGTTGCACAACATCCAGTCCGCTGCAGTCCTGTGAGTCAAAACACTTTGGTAAAAGAAGAAACATCCGTTAGAAGGAGATCTGAGGAGATCGTGCAGTGCACTGTAGGTCATGCAACTTGTTGGACATCGATACTGATGAAAAGCATGGTTTGCATCAATCCTCATGAATGACATGAACTCTCAGTGGGTACCTAATCATGAAAATCTACAAATGTAGAGAGGGAAAACATGCAAAACCCCTGATTTCTATTGCATTATGTCTTTGTCAAAGGAGCTTGTTAATGTTAGAGATGCTGAACTTTGTTGACCTTTTTGAAGAACATTATAGAAGGATACACTAATGGATGTAAATTAAAAGCATAAGACTGACAAAAAAAACCAAAAAACTGACAGATAAAATGTAATGAACTGTTTTTTGGTGGAAATGTTGAATATAA
Organism: Archocentrus centrarchus; assembly: GCF_007364275.1. Lineage (NCBI taxonomy): Eukaryota > Metazoa > Chordata > Actinopteri > Cichliformes > Cichlidae > Archocentrus > Archocentrus centrarchus. The sequence goes on from NC_044369.1 coordinate 15,603,899, forward strand.
TAACCTTAAAACAGTAACCACACTTTAATAAATATTTTGGAATTCCTGCCCAGAAAATGACATATCATAGTTGAATCATGTGTATGCATTATGGCATGTGGGCTGAAGTGAGGGCTTCTACAGGATTTAAAAAATCAAAACTTTATGGCGAGAGCTCTGAAACACAAGGTATTCTATATGCACTCATCAGCCATGACATTAAAGCTGCTGATAGATGAAGTGAATGTCACTGATCCCCTCATTAGTATACCAAGCTCTGCTAGGAAAATATGAGTCCTACATTTATGTGTATGTACAGGGAGGTGCTAAAGTATTGAGCTACCCTTCTTATCATTATATTTTGCTAGGAAAGTGGGAAATAGGTGCAGTGATTTATTGAAACAAACATAAATGGAATACAGTACATAAGGCAGAAACAGAGTTTGAACAATACTAATAAGCTTGAAAGTCATTATCTGGCATGACCACCTTTATTTTGAACATTCTCTGGCAGTAAGTATAGTTTAAATAGTTTTCAGGGCTTCTTGAAGGACATTAAAAGCTCTTTTTTGGATGATGACTGCTTTTTGTTCTGTTCTCTGTCAAGATGAGCCTCAGTCATATTGCCAATCAGACTCTTTCCAGATGGTATTGCGTGGTATATCAAAATCTGACAGCACATTTCTGGATTCATAATTCTGTCAGTTTTGATGAGATCTCCAAAACCACTTGAAATGATGAAACGCAGCCCCAAACCACGCCAAGTATCCACCGTGTTTTACAGATGCACTCACTGTTGTACCTCTCTTCTGACCTCCTCCATACATATTGATAAAAAATTTGAACCAAACATTTAAAATTTGGATTAATCACTTTAATAAGACCCGTTGCCACTGATTTTTAGTCCAATTCTTGTGTAATTTGGCATACTGAGGTATGCCAACCTTTTTTCACTGTTTGCACATAGTTTTGAGGTATGCCAAATTTTCAACTAATGGCCCTTTGGGAATCACCTTGTTGGTGCAAAAATACTATTTTATATCTCTATATCATGCCAAAGATATCTTTGCCATGTTTTGCAGATTCAGCTAAAGAAATGGGAACAAATTCTGCAACAGGCTGCTAGTAACAAAGTGCCTAAAGATTCAATTTAAAATTGGTTCTTTGCTACCCATGGCAACAGCAGCGGGCTCACCGGGCAGAAAAATAGGCCTACCACACTACAAAAACTCCTTGGAGCAGCTGGACGAACATGACAAAGAGCTGAAAGCAGTAACCCTTACTCCAAAATTCCCAGATCCCGAGCATCAGAAGCCAGAGTCTCAGTGTCTGGATGTTGAGAGTCTTCTTTTTAGATTATCTGTGGTTAGTTTAAAAGTTTTTTGGGAGGTTCCCGAGGCAGAAAGTTGCACTGGATGCCTCTGAACTTAATTTCAAAGTCCTTCTAAAAGCAAAGAGAATGCACTGCGCTGCTGGGTACAGAGACAATGAATGAAAAGTGTGGAAATGATGGACTCTACTGTAAATATACCATCACCTTTGTGTCTCCAGAATGAGGGTACACAGCTGTGCAAGGGTGTGTCGGACAGATCAGTCAAATACATAAGCCAAAACACACAAGTGTGTTTTGCTATCTTTGTGGGGAATTTCCATTGACTTCCATTCATTTCTACAGCCTAAACCTTACCTTTACCCTTTTCCTAACCCTAACCATCACATACCTAACCCTAACCCTAACCTAAACTCAATTCATACCTTAGCCCTAACTCTGACCCCTGACCCAAAAACAGGGTTTCCCCTTGTGGGGACAAGGTTCCAGTCCCCACAAGGAGCAATTGGTCCCCACAACGTAGTATATGTCAGGAAAATTGTCCCCACAAGGTATTATAAACATACGCACACACACACACACACACATGCACACACACACACACACACACACACACACACACACACACACACACACACACACACACACCACCTCATTGAGTGTGTGAAGTTTTTTTTAACACTTTTGCCTGATGCTGAATTTAAAAATCATCATTTTGCATTTTCTTTTTAAAAAGTGGAGAATTTATGCATCTTATCTGTATGTGATATGATTATTTATTCCTACAGCAGTTACATCCATCATACTGAGTTTTTTTTTTTTTAGTATTTTGTAACATGCACAGTTTTCCTTGGTAAACACAGATTCATAACTGTTCTGGTACCTGTTACATCAACACGTAGGTTTAGCCCAAAAATCTGGAGTCTTGGGTGTTTTTGTGAACAGCGTTGCCTGGGAGGGAGCCAGATTCCCAGCCTGAATTATTATTTCAGTCATTCACCACTTATTATTCATGGATTTGATCCAGTTATTTGTAAGAGAAGTCTCTGAGTGAAGCTTCCCTGTCAGGTTTGATTTTGAATGTGGGAAAAAAAAAAAAACCTAAAGACGTGACCTACAGTAGGTTCCTTTTGTTATTGTTTTTGATTATGCTGGCAGCTGATCTAGAAATGCATATTTTTATTTCATAAAAAAAAAAGTGAATAAACAGATGTTTTGTATCCCAAAGTGGTTGCTGTGAGTTTATATCTGGAGAACAGAAAGGAAGTGATCTCAATCGATGACAGTTTTTTGCTGTCTGTCACTTTGTTCTCTCCCGCTCTTTCTATACAGTTTATGTTGCCCCAGCTGCCGTCCTCAACATCTGTGGTTGAATAACCTACTGGGTACGATGTTTGTCATGTACTTAGTTTTTATTGCAGTGTTTTGCTCATTAGGACTGGTTCCAACCATTATACACAACTCTAGCACAAATTCTGAATGTACGTTCCTGCACTGCAACGGAACATAAATATAGATTAAGTAAGACATCAAATCATTTATGGCACAAAAAACTAGCTACAGTCCAGTTCTAGCTCATAACATAATGAAATTATACATACAATATGTTATTCAAAATTTCTTTAATGTAGATGAACCAGCTTTTTACTGATCTTATGTTGTTTTAGAGTTAATAAATAAAGAACTATGTCAACATATACTGGGACTAGGTAATGCAATTATTATTATTTTGGTGTTATAGAAGCTCTGCCACTAATACATATCTTGTATATATTAGTAGAATTAACCCTTACATAGAGTTCAGTTCAAATTGACTTCAGACAGCGGTAAAAATGCCCTAAATTACAATCTTTTAGCCTGAAATTTGATGACTGTGTATTCCCCAAAGGGTTGGTGAGTGGTTCCTGGAGGTTGATGGCTGTTGCTAGGCGAAATGGGTTGCAAAAAGGGTGCTACACCAAAAACCTCTTTATGATTGGTTTAGTTGCTGGCAGATTGCCGTGGTCGCCCGTAGTTTGCATGGAATACACCGGCCTGTCTGCAAAGACCACTGACTACTGGGTTTGCAGTAGTAAAACAAACAAATTGACAAATTGTGCTGAAAACCAGAAACAAAGTTCACCTTCAAGGTAAAAGTTGTGTCAGTGCTACAGCCAACACATTTCAAAAACATCTAGACAGTTTAACACATGGATGTAGCTGCCAGGTTGTAAAACCAAAGGAAATGCAGATGTTCCCTAATAACCTGCATTGTATCTGAAGGTCACCAGATTGTGACAGCTGTGGTTGTAAAAAGACTTCTGGTCCTGCAGAAGGGAAAACACCTCTCTGTCTTGATCTCTGAAAACACTTTCCTGCTGAATTTATGGGCTCAGTCGCTTATTTTGGGTGATAAAAAGTCTGTTATGTAAAGTCAGATCCACCCTTCCTTGTTATAATCCAACCTAGATAGTGATGGCAGAAATGCTCATCTTGAGACTTCACACACCAGTGGGTGATGTAACGGAACACGTCCAATCACGTGTCTGCAAAACTTCAATCTGCTTGTTAAGTCTGATATCAAACTCTCTCAGTTCCCAAAATTAAACACTGAGGCACTACAGAACACTGAAAACAGTCAAGATTTTTTCAGCTTCATTAAAATGATCAGTGTGGCTTTTCTTCCAGGTTTTACACTAAAGTTTAACAACATATCCATGACAAAGAGGATTTACAAGGATTAGCGATACTATAATTTGGTTTCTTGGCCTTCATTAAGTTTACAAAGACAACTGCATTGGTATATTTTTATGTACAAAGTTATTTTTGGTAAACTGCCTTCTTACTATGTAAACTCCTAATACCTTCAAATACACTGTAAACCCGGATAAGCTGAATTTACTTAAAAAAAACCAAGGTAACTCGTTGCCTTAAATTTTTTAAGTAATGAAACAGTTCATTTAACTCTGCCTGTTAAGTAAGCACTACTCCATTTCCAGTTGAACTAAATTGTATGTTCTAATTGCCCAAACTTATCTTTTATAGTTCATGAAAAAATAAAATGTCTTTTGATCAATCAATTCCCCCTATCCTTTTCATGGTTGTGTGGGGGTTGGAGCCTATCCCAACTGACAAGGCAGTAAGATGCAGGGTACACCCCATACAGGTCACCAGTCTGTTGCAGGGCTGACACACACAACCATTCACACCTGTGGGCAATTTAGAGAGACCAATTAACCTAACCCCAGTTACTGCATGTCTTCAGATGGTGGGAGGAAACCCATATAGACACAGGGAGAACATACAAACTCCACACAGCAAGAGTCCTGGGCTAAGGTGGAATTGAACCCAGACTATCAGATAGCTATTCTAGTTGTGAGGCAGCAGTGTTAACCATCATGCCACTATGCTGCCCAGTAACACAAATATGTTTTACAGTGTTGAACTGTGTCTGTTTAAATTTGGTAAATAAACATGCTAAAACTCAGCCCTGCTGAATGCTGGTACATTTACAAATAACATTTATCCATGGAACAATAAAAAAAACTATACGAGAGAGCGTCGTGAACAAAAACACCAAATGTCTGCTATTCTAAACAGCGAGAGGTCTGGGCCAAGCCGGAATTGAACCCAGACCTTCTAGATAGCATTATACCTGTGAGGTAGCACTGCTAACCATCAGGCCACCATGCAGCTGTGCATTAATCCACTCTGTTAAAACTGGTATAAACTAGATCTTTAGCAGGTGCAAAACTTGATGATATTAAGTTGTTTGAACTCAAACACATGATTACAATAAGATAGACCATCAAAAAGTACAGTCTATTCAGCATTAAAAAGTAATGTTCACATTCTAGGTAATTTTATGTAATATGAACTCAATATTTTTAAGTGGAATCAAAATCTGGGTTTACAGTGTAGCTGCTATGATTTGCACTCCTTTAGTTGGCTTCTCTTGGCTTTGTTATCTATCTATCTATCTATCTATCTATCTATCTATCTATCTATCTATCTATCTATCTATCTATCTATCTAAAAAAATGCACTGCTATAACTGGACATACACAAAAATATCTGTGACTTTTGGAGGGTACTTGAAGTTGAACTGTCATATAATAATGTCCTACAGTACCTGGTGCCAGCTACATAGCTTTGATAATCTAATGTAAACACATTAATACAGGAGGATGGAGGTTAAGAGTTCAACTGTTCTCAAAAAAAGTTCATGTTAAGGATCCCTGATGGGCATAGACAAACATCAGCAAATGGCAGGAAGAAGACGCTTAGTGAATTCTCAGCCCAAGAGTGACTTTTCTGAAACATTCAAATATTTGGTGTCTGGGACGCTGTGAGTCCATGGGCTGTAGTTCCTTTGTGAGTTTATAAAAACTGAGCTTAAAGAAGTCCTGCACATGAATAGTGCAAATAAAAAGACAGAGAGGCTGAGAATGACCACTGATTATTTGGAGCACCTTATTTCTATTAAATAAAACAAGACACTGAGCATTACAACACGATATAAAGACAACAGGCTGTAGAGGTTTGTAGAACCTGAAACAGGGTGGATACATAATATGAGGGAATTCTTGGCCCAGATCAAAATCATACAGCGAAGGTGTGAAATATGAACAGTATGAAACAGTCAAAGACACACAAGGCAGTACAGGCAGAATGCTTAAAAATGTAAATGTGTCACATAAAGTGATTATAATGAACCTTACTATGGTTGCTCCTACTTACTGTACTTTGCCCCATTGAAATGAGCATGTATTTAAATATTTGAACTATTTTAGTAATTAATACCAAATGAATGGCAGCTGTTTAGTAAAATATTCACACACACACACACACACGCACCAATAATTGTTTACCAGGTGTGTTAGATTTGGTCATGTGATTTTATAAGCAGTCATAGTAAGCATTCAGCTGATCCTTTATATAAGGAGACGCTGACAAATACATTAATACGTTAGTATGTTGTAGTATATATTATATATATATAAGCATCTTACTTCTAGTAATACAAACTCTAAATAAGAGGTTTTGGCCTGTAGCAACGAATACTGAAATCAGTGTACTCTGACATGGTGGTGGTGTCCTGTAACAGCAACATCTCTGCTGGTTGAGTCACACTGTGACTGGGCATGCTCTGTAATGGAATAACAAGAGGAGAGAGTGTGATAGATGACTCACTCCGGGTGTTCTTATGAATATCTCAGTGTGATATACATGATTATATAGACATATTCTATTAAACCTTTGGAGCATATGAGTGATGCCTAAAGCCTGCCTCTGTCTAATAGAAATTTAAATAAAATCCCCAGTTATTACTGGAGGACATACTTTTATTTTCAGTTTAAAATTCAATATGACATTTACAGCATTTCGATTGCATTAATCCTGTCTCCAGGACTGATGCTAAAAGCCACAGAGGGCTCGAACTTAGTGACTCATTGTCAAGCATTCAATGAGTCATCAATCCACTCGTATCACTTACTATAGTTTGTGGTTGGCATAGAGGATGATCACCTTCTTTTATTTTTATTAGATTTTAGTGTAGCTACTGAACATACAGTCATGATAGACAATGTAATGCCTGCATAACAGCAAAGACTATAGAGTTGAGTTGTCTCACCCTTCAAAGCCCTAAAATTTTAGCCATTTTTAAGATCAGTAGTAAATTGACCTGCATTTACGAAAGTCATTTTTAGTCAAACCAATATTAACACTTATTTCTGTCAAACCAGTACACAGTAAATGGCAGCAATCAATTAAGCACAAGGACACACTGTTGCATTGACTTGATTTTGTACTGATATGATAAAGCAGAAACAGATCAACATATGAGGAAAGAAGACAGAGCACACCAAACACAGGAAGCTACATTTAAAAGCTGCAGTGAGCATTAGTGAGAAAGTTTAAATATCTTCACTGAAATCCTTTCACTGTACTAAGAGTGTTTAAATTGCTAGTATCAAGATCACTTCATAAAATTCAAGAAATCTTGCATTGCCACTTAATGCATCAAACGTTTCTCACAACAGATGTGAACACTTGGACGATCACTAGATGTGATTTGGCTTATGGTTTAGGGGATATCAACAAATATTTCTCGAAACAGATGTATGTGTTTAGATGAAATATCCACAGAACAGATATTGTTGGATTTATGTTTCAGGTGAAATCATTACGGACATCATCGTCCTCCCCAGGGTCCCACTTCGCCTTACTTACCGTGAACAGTTTTTCAGACCTCTGGCATTTTCTCATCCCTCTGCAACTGGCTCCTCTCAGTTTCAGGTATCCAATGGCATTGCGGGAAGCCGCAGATTATATTGGGAACTCTGTGTCAAACAAAGCTGCTGCCAAGAGGTTCTTGTCAAAATTCTTACGTCATTAAGATGGTAAACACACACAGTGCCAATGCTAATGAGCAATGTCATCATGCAGTGAGACAAATAGTAATTCTTGGCATTTGTGTTTCACTCAAATACACTCAACAGCCACTTTATTAGGTACACCTGTTCAATTACGTCCTAATGGCACATGGCAGCATCTCAATGAATTTGGGCATGGAGACATGGAGAAAACAACCTGCTGAAGTTCAAAGCCTATGAATGGGGGAAAAAAGGTGATTTAAGTGACTCTGAATGTGGCGTGGTTGTTGGTGCCAGAAGTGCAAACTGCTGATCTACTAGGATTTCCCAGCAGGACCAGCTCTGGAGTTTACAGAGAATGGTCTGAAATAGACAAAATATCCAGTGTGAAGATGCCTTATCGATGTCAGAGGTCATAGCAGAATGAACAGACTGCTTTGATTTGATAGGAAGGCAACAGTAACTCAAATAACCATCTCAATTCAATTCAGTTTTACTGTATTTATATAGTGCCAAATCTCAACAAATACTTGTCTCAAGGTGCCAACACATCAAGACTTTAAGAAGATGGGCCACAGCAGCAGAAAATCTCATCGGATGCTACTTCTGCCAGATGATAACAGGGAACTGAAACCACAATCAGGATCACCAAAACTCTTGAAAATAGAAGGAAAAACATTGCCTGGTCTGATGAGTCTCCATTTTTGCTGTGACATTCGAATAGTGGGATACATCCATTCAGAACTTCAGGCTGGTCGCAGTGTAATAGCATCAGGGATATTTTCTTGGTACACTTTGAGCCCTTTAGTACCAATAATCCTGTTAGACTGTGGCACCATGTCACAAAGCTCAGATCACCTCAAACTGGTTTCTTGAGCATGACAATGTACTGTATTCAAATAGCCTCCACAGTTACCAGATCGCTGATGACAAATCTACAGCAGTTGTGTGATCCTGTCATATCAATATGGACCAAAATCTCTGAGGAATGTTTCCAGCACCTTGTTGAATTTATGCCACAAAGAAGCAGTTCTGAAGGCAAAAGGGGGTCCAGCCCAGTCCTGCCAAGGTGTACCTAATAAAGTATTCAGTGCTAAGCATAATGTTGACATGTAGCCTATGCAGGTCAGTGTTCTTAGTTATTTAATAACTTGTTAGGTGGTTTAATTGGAACCATATTAAGTTCTAACTTTCATAAATAATAATATTGTATTCATGATCCAGTGGATCTTTCCAGTGCAACTTTTGGATGAGTTGGATTGGCAGACCGGGGTGGTGGTCCCCATTTTTAAGAAGGGAGACCGGAGGGTGTGCTCCAACTTTCGGGGGATCACACTCCTCAGCCTCCCCGGTAAGGTCTATGCCAGGGTGCTGGAAAGGAGGGTGCGTCCGTTAGTCGAACCTCGGATTCAGGAGGAACAATGCGGTTTTCGTCCTGGTCGTGGAACGCTGGACCAGCTCTTTATCCTCTCAAGGATATTCGAGTGTGCGTGGGAGTTTGCCCAACCAGTCTACATGTGCTTTGTGGACTTGGAGAAGGCATTCGACCGTGTTCCTCGGGGTGTTCTTTGGGAGGTTCTGCGGGAGTATGGGGTGTCTGGCCCATTGTTGCGGGCCATTCAGTCCTTGTACAACCACAGTGAGAGCTTGGTCCGTATAGCCGGTAATAAGTCGGATTTGTTTCCTGTGGGTGTTGGACTCCGTCAGGGCTGCCCTTTGTCACCGATTCTGTTCATAATTTTTATGGACAGAATTTCTAGGCGTAGCCAGGTGGCGGAAGGCTTCTTCCTTGGTGGCCTCAGAGTCTCATCTCTGCTTTTCGCAGATGATGCGGTTCTGTTGGCTTCATCAGGGGGGGGCCTCCAGCTCGCAGTGGAACGGTTCGCAGCCGAGTGTGAAGCGGCTGGCATGAGAATCAGCACCTCTAAGTCTGAGGCCATGGTCCTCAGCCGGAAAAGGGTGGAGTGCCATCTCCGGCTCAGGAACGAGTTCTTGCCTCAAGTGGAGGAGTTTAAATATCTCGGGGTCTTGTTCACGAGTGATGGGCGAAGGGAACGGGAGATCGACAGGCGGATCGGGGCTGCTTCTGCAGTGATGCGGACGCTGCACCGGTCCGTCGTGGTGAAGAGGGAGCTTAGCGTAAAAGCGAGGCTCCTGATTTACCAGTCGATCTACGTTCCTACCCTCACCTATGGTCACGAGCTTTGGGTAGTGACCGAAAGAATAAGATCGCGAATACAAGCGGCAGAAATGAGTTTCCTTCGAAGGGTGGCTGGCCTCTCCCTTAGAGATAAGGTGAGGAGTGCGGCCATCCGGGAGGGGCTCAGAGTAGAGCCGCTGCTCCTCCACATCGAAAGGAGCCAGTTGAGGTGGCTCGGGCATCTGATTAGGATGCCTCCTGGCCGCCTCCTGGGTGAGGTGTTCCGGGCATGTCCCACCGGGAAGAGGCCCCGTGGTAGACCCAGGACACGCTGGAGAGATTATGTATCTCGGCTGGCCTGGGAACGCCTTGGGGTCCCTCCGGATGAGCTGGAGGAGGTGGCTGGGGAGAGGGAAGCTTGGGCTTCTCTGCTTAGGCTTCTGCCCCCGCGACCCGGCCCCGGATAAGCGGAAGAAAATGGATGGATGGATGGATGATGCATAATGCTGAGATTTTACCAGCAGTAAAACAATGGAATGAGACATCATCATGATTTGTCTTGCATGCATTCAATTCATCGTTTTTGCACTAAATTTATCAACCGAGGTTTCCTGTTTTTGACTTGGAGACATGATTTAATAGTCTGTTTGAACTCACAGAACTCCGAGCCCAAACCATCCACTGCCACAACAAAAGGTTCTGAGGAGTAAAATAGGCCTGGCCAAAAAAATAAACTGAGGTGATGGTGATGGGGTGACAAAGAAAACTGGAAGATATGATGAAATCGAAAGACCGCAAAATGGAATGTTTTTTATTCGACAGCAGGGGTTCCCCCCCAGTTTATCAAACAGGCAGTTTTCTGTTTAGTTTTTAAATACATTTTGTCAAGTGTGCTAGACTCCCAACATACTGCTATAAATCCACACAAACAGCCTTTCCATAAACACACAAATATCTGAGGGTGTGCTGCATTTATCAAAGAAGAACTGAAGACAGTCAACTTTACACTCAATCCTGCAGTCCTGAAGGAAAATGATATCTGAATACATAAAAATAGAGCCACGGACAGAGGATCTGCTGAATGAAATAAGCTCGTTAATATCTATTCTCACACATATCCATCTGTCTGGACATCGTGTTCACTCTAGGGACAGTGTCTCCATTGTTACTTATGCCAATTTGGTGATCCTATCTGAAATGCATGAATCATAGCCCATTATTGTGCTGAATTATAGAACTTTGTCTCTTGGAGCGAGATGCCACGTTTCTACTGTGCGTGCGTATTTAGTCCCATAAGCGAGAAAAAAAAAATCCATTGGCTTACAATCCCTTCAGTCCATCTTTCCTCAAGAACACCTTTGTTTCAAGCATCCTTAAAACTGAAAAAAATAATAATTACTGTAATGGTCCCTGCGTCTTGAACCCAGGGTTTTGAGTTTGTAGAATATTTAGGGATTTTGTAGCTTTGTATTGTTGATTATAGTCTCCAGTGGAGTAAGCGTTTGGTCTTTAATTTGAATTCTTGGCTTCTTTCTAGCCCTGCTTATTTTTCTGTTTCTTATCATTTTGGAAGACTCTGGCAATCAAAGCTGTTTGTAGGCTAAATCCTGTTGTCCAGGTCTTGCATTCAGGGTCCTATTTCTGCCTGCCACACAGCGGTGCCATGGCAGTTACACCTTGGTAGTATTGGGTTGGACTTCTATTAGCCTTCAAAACTGAAACATTTAAGACTGGATGAATCCGTGCTTCATACACCAAATTCTCACCCTACCATTCTGATGCTCAGTTTGAACTTTAGCATCAGGTGGTTTTGACTATGTCTTCATACTGAAATACAGTGATGCCATGTGATTGGCTGATTTAATACTTGCTTTAACAAATACTGAAAAATGGGAAAGATAAAAAAAAAGAATGTTGAGCAGCTGATTGTGAAAGGATAACATCTGGCAGAGGAGGATGTAAAAAGAAGAAAGACAGGTGGGAGATGATGGAGCTAATGGGGACCAGAGTGTGTCTGTCTTTCAGATGTACAACTTTATTCTTTACCTTCCTCGATGTGAAATGTCTGCTGTATCTGTTGTGACCAATAAGTCACCGTATTCATCGCCGCTGCTTCGCCAGGATCCATGTGTCACATTGAACAGGTGTACCTAACGCTGTGGCCTTTGATTTAATGACCAATTTACTTCCTGTTCATCCCACAGTATGACTCACTGGCCATTATAGAGACAGCCAGGAGCTTGGCAGTGTTATTCAAACATTTTTAGAACATGCAACCACAAACCACCCTGTGGAAGGGTTCATTGGCTCTGTGTGGCCCTTTAGGACATGCTAACGTGGTGTTCATATATGTGTGTTAACTGTAGACAAAACTTAATAAACCGGCCCCCTCCTTTACTTCAACTGAACATTGATGGATCCCATAACTGAACTGATATTTTACTGTTGTTAATTTACATTCTGATCTGTTCCCGTGTCTCATGTCAGCCTCTCGACTGTGAGTATCACGTCTACAAGGATTGAGAACACCCAAATTTCCTGGATCTCTCTCTTTTGTCTTTGATAGTTAATCCTGAGTTGTCAACACAGAGAGACTGAACATCACACACCCTTACCTGCATCCAAGTGAAAATCTGTCCTTGGACTGTGGAAGGAAGCTGGATTGCCTGCAGAGAATCCATGTAGACATGGGGAGAACATGCAAACTGCACACAGAAAGGCCCCAGATGGCTTCAGGTTCAAACCCAGAACCTACTGATCCATCTACTGTTTCTTTCAAGAATACCTAAAGCTTATATCTGGAGAACAGATTCATAACTCTCTTGATCATTGTTTAGTTAGTTTTAATATAATGTGGCACAGAACAAGAAGAAAATACATGAATATTCCAAGAAGAAAGCCGTGGGCTTCTAAAGCCTCACTCAAAGAAACAAATGACTCAATAAAAATATATTTGCACTAATAAGGTCATCATCATTTTAAGCTGCAATGTATTCAATTTGCCTTTCAGCGTAAAATTTAATAGACAATATTTTACTTCTCTATATACAAGGAGAAGAGTGTTGTATGTGTTTGTGTATGAGTACGTAGTGCTCTGGATTTTTTTAAGTACCATTAAGATGCTGATGCAAAGCACAAGCCAAAAAACATGGACAACCCTCACTAATATATAAAAAACTTGAGAGCGAAAAAGAGTTTGAGTGGCTGAAAGAATAACATTTGGAAGAGGAGAATGAAAAAGAAGAAAGGTGCAGAAAATGATGGTGATGATGGAACGGTGGGGGGGTTTTCCTTTCAAAAAGTACAATTTCAAAAAGTCGTGACCAATGAGTTATCACATCCATCTCCATCACATGTCCAAGATCCAAATGTGTCACATTAGACACTCTGACCAGCAAATTCTCACGTCTCACAGCGCGGTGAATCAGTGTCGATGTTCATCTTTGGTGAGATTTTTATATGACCTTTCATCCCTTTAGTGTCATGTTGGGCATAGATGTTAATAGTTGTGCTTCTTACTTGTAACCGCAAAGACTTTGTATCTTGTACTTAAATCTAATTGTGAACATGACGCAGCCTAGGGTGCAGATAGAGGGTTGGGGCCTGGTCGTAGCCATCATCCAAATCGCCAGATGCATAGCTGCTGTTCATTAAGTCACATCAATTGAATCAGTTATATAGCACCAAATCATAAGTTGTCAAAGGAGCCTTGCACAGACCCTTTAAAATTATTATAAAGAGAGAACCAGCAGCTCCCCTTCAAGTAAGCACAGCAACAGCGAAGAAAAACTACTTTTTTAAACCAGAAGAAACTTCAGCAGACTCAGAGGTGGCTGCCTGCCTCAACTGAATGGAGTGAAAGAAAAGCAGAGAGACAGAGAAGTAAGCAGTGAGAAGCAATAAATGCTGAGCAGGCTGGTTAGACTAGTAACCACATGCAAAGCCACAGATACCTGCAGAAAAGTATATGGAGAAAGTAGGAAGGACACAGACTCAATGGCATGCACCAAATGCAAATGCATGGTGAGTGACAGAGAGGGGAGTAATTATCTAATATTCCCAGATTAAGATAAAGTTTTACAATGTGGAAATGTGAGTTTATAAGCCAGGACCAGTATTCAGCTACACTTTTCCAGACAGAATGCTGCTAAATATGACTATTCATATCTTTATTTTACATCAAAACACACACATTAAAAAAACAATCTACAGATTTCCAACTCAGACTCTCAGCTCTCACTATCGCATTACCTAACCTGCTATATTTGAGCTGCATCTATTGATGTTGTTGCTGAATGCAGGACATCAGCTTGACAAAGTGAAATTGCACATCAAAGAAAGGTTAATGCAGTTAAGGATTTCAGGACTGAGATATGTGTATTCTTTTTATCTGAGAGAAGAACAAGACCACTCTGAATAATTTACAGAAGCCTCTCTGAAGAGTAGTATCAACAGCAGAGGGTTGTAAGATCTACAAGATTTCGCCTGCTTAAAGACTATCATATCCAGCTGCCATCTGCAAAATCAATGAACTCTCCAAAATAAGAAACAAAAAGAAATACAATTTGATCCCACTCACCTATTTCCATAACATATATCAGCACTTTGTAATGAAACATTTTTGGTGGTTAATGTCCCAACCCTGCTATGATGACTCCTAAAGTCAGAAGAAGAAGAAGAAGAAGAAGAAGAAGAAGAAGAAGGTTAGTGTTAGTAGTGCAGAATTGTTGAGATTCAAAGAAATGCTTCCTTGGTCTTGTTCTGAGCTACTAAATCATGGTACAGTACTTGAGGAACTCCTCATATCTTTATAAACTGCTCCAAAAAGTTAAAGGGACACTTTGAAAACAAATTAGATCTCAGTGGGGAAAAAAATCATGCTGGATATCTATACTGATATGGACTGGGTAAAGTGTTAGGAATGAAAGAACGCGGATGGACTGAAACATAATGTCCCAGAGGTGTTCAATTGGATTTAGGTCAGATGAGCGTGGGGGGCAGTCAATGGTATCAGTTCTTTCATTCTCCAGAAACTGCCTGCATACTCTCACCAAATGAGGCCAGACATTGTCGTGCACCAAGAGGTACCCAGAACATTTGCAGCCTGAAGTAACTGCCATTTAAATTCACCTTAAATTCATTAAATGAGACCAGTTCCTTCACTCTTAGTGGATTTTCCAGCTGATTTCCAGGAGGAAGGAGCTGCAAATCAGCTTAAATTTCCAGCATGATAATGATTCAAAAACACTGCCAATGTAGTAAAAGCATACCTGGATATAAAAAAAAAAAAAAAAACACTGTGGAACCAGATCCTGGACCTTAACATTACTGAAGCAGTGTGGGATCATCTTGACAAAGAACAGAACAGGAGGCAGCCAACACCCAACGAAGAACTTTGAGTGTCCTTCAAGAAGCCTGGAGAACTATTCCTGAAGACTGCTTAAAGAAATTACGAGAAATGGTGCCTGAGAGAGTTCAGAATGTCTTGGAGATTAAAGGTGGTCGTACCAAATAGTGACTTTGGAAGTGCAAGCACACTGAGAACCTTCGATCTAATATGAAACATCCATTTGCAGATAGAATGTCAGAACAGATTCGCTTCTGGATTTGGTTTGTAAAATATGTATATGCTGTGCTTGATTATATCTTAAAGAAGGCAGGGCCCCAGATGTTGCAACCTGCATAATGAGGCTATGCCTTCATGCTTGCTTTATGGTGCTGTTTGTGTGCAGATAGCCAAAGAAAAATGAAAAGGGGGGAAAAGTAGATAGACACTGACTATAGACAGATAGACACTGACACTGTAATTTTTTAATATATACTGTAGTCTAAGTAGAAAAAAACATATGATGTACTCAGTCTACGCACATGCAGTTGCTTACAGCTCTATCCTGGTCTTTGTTCCAACAGTCTGTCAGTATGTCTTTTTTTTTTCTTTTTTTTACAGTGCATGCTCACATCATACTTTCATCATGATCGTTTAATTTAAGAAAACAAGAAAACACAATACACTTTCTCAGCACGACTCCTCTGACACAGTGCAGGCAGAAGCTGCTGGATGTATGGTCTTTGTTCACTGAAAGAGCAATGCATAGTGCTTTTCCACTCACTTCTCTGTCAGCATTAGCCTGAACTGGTTGAATTGAAGCTGAATACTCCCCATAGATTTCTGAGGATAGCCAGCAGGAATTTGCAGGATGTTTGATCTTTGCACAGAGATAAGGATGACCCAGAATTATGAAACCTGACCTTGCATCGGTACAAAACCCAACTTTGCATGTCTGTAGAGACTGTGTTGGTGTAGAGTGAATTCACGGAGAATAATCTGATCTAGAATTAAATATTGTAAATGTGACTGAGGGGAATGAAGTTACAAAAAGAAATATATATAAAAAAGAGATATATAGTTTTAAAAAAGTGATTCATTATATTTTTCGATTGAGTATTTTTGATTGATCAATCCAAAGAAAAGTAAAGATACCAGTATGAATTGTTAGTGTTAGAGGCGCAGGTGGATTGCATTACCTGTGTCTAAACCATGTTAGCAGGTTCTCATGCTTCCAGTCATTATGAAAGGGGAGTCAAACAACTGTGGGCTCCAGCTGTGAGATTCTTAGGTCATGTTTTGCCTTTGCAAACTTTGCTTTCTGCTTCCTGTTTTATCCCCCAGCCCTCCCCCAACCTCCTTGTGTGTTTCCTGATAGTTTGATTACCTGCCCCAAACATGCCACTTATCGCTAATTGTCCTTCTCATTCTCTGTATATAGCCCGTGTCTCCCCCCTCTTGTTGAGCCAGATTGTCTTCATACTTTGGGTTGTGTGTTAGTCATCTTTAAGTATTGTTTGGATCCCATCTTGTTTGCATGGTTTCTGTCTCTTGTGTTCCCTTGTGTATTTGTTTGCCTGCTCTGACTGGCGCCTTGTCTGCTGAAGAATTTTGGCCAGTAAAGCCTTCTTTTTTGAACTGTAACCTCCTGGCTCATACTTGCATCTTTTCAGTGTGCACTGGTTGTCACACCAGACACATACATGCTTCTTTTCAGCTTGATACATGAAAACTACAGTCATGTTTAACCCTTTCATGCATAGTGGTCACTACAGTGGATGGCTGTTCAAAGCTGTTCTCTTGTATCTGCCTGTGTTTTGTTGTTATAGTTGCATTTCAGTCAACACAGTGGATGCTTGTGCATCATCCCATACACTGCTACAGATTGGTCAGTCATGGGGAGTTGCTTTTTTATTTTTATTTGTTATTTGAATGTAATTAACAGAATCAGTATTAGTGAATATTAGCAGTAGCGACAGTTGATCTGAGGATGCAATATAATTTTCTGTTAATGGTGTGTTAAATACACATTTCTCTGGTTGAAAAGTCAAATGCATGGTGTCCAGCTGAGTGGACATATTTGTAACTCCATGAAAAATAGGTTAATAAACAAAATTGTAATTGCATTTTTTTTTCTTGCCTAAAGAGAAACAAAAACATTCAGGAAAAAAAAAATCTTGACTAAGGATCTCATAATTCATGCATGAAAGGGCTACAAGAAAGTACACCTCTATAAATTTTAAGGTTGTACATATCAGGGGATAATAAAAAAAAAAATCATCCAGTCCTTACCAGGTCTTAAATTAGTTAAATAAAACCTCAGTTGAACAACAAGACATTACATATTACACCGTGTCATTATTTATGCAACAAAAGCTAAACCAATCTGTTTAGTACACCCTAAAAAAACTAAGCCCACCCTATGACAGCTTGTAGAACCACCTTTAGCAGCAATAACTTTAAGTAATCATTTTCTACATCAGTCTCCAATCGTTGTGGAGGAAATCTGGCCCACTCTTTTTCTACAGTGTTGCTTAATTTTATTGAGGTTGTATTTGTTTATGCACAATTCTCTGAAAGTCTCACCACAGCATTTCAATCAGGCTCAGGTCTGGGCTTTGACTGAACCACTGCAACACACTGATTCTTTTCTTTTTCAGTACATTTGTTGGTGTGTTGGGATTAGTGTCCTGCTGCGTGGCCCAATTTGGTCAAGCTTTAGCTGTTGGACAGATGGCCTTACATTTGACTCCAGAATACTTTGGTATAAAGAGGAATTCACAGTCGGCTGAATGACTGCAAAGTACCCAGGTACTGTGGCAGCAAACAAGCCCAAATCATCACCCCTCCACCTCTGTGTTTAAAAGCTGGTATTGGGTATTTGTGCTGATATGTTGATACGATGGGGTTTCCACTGTGTATTCTGGACAAACATCTCCACTTTGGTCTAATTTGTCCAAAAGACATTGTTCCATAAGTCTTATAATTTGTTTAGATCCAACTTTGCAAACCTAAGCCATGCTGCCACGTTCTTTCTCCTGGCAACTCTTCCAAAGAAGTCATACTTGTTCAGTCTTTTCCTAACTGTACTGTCATGAACTTTAACATTTAACATGCTAACTGAGGCCTGAGACTCTGACTCGGGGCTGGGATGCACGTTTTCAAGAGTTTTTCACTGTTGAATGATAACCCTTCCCAGATTGATGGGCAGCAATAATTTCTTTTTTAAGATCATTGCTGATGTGTTTGGTACTGTAATTAACACACACCTGAATGTTTCAGACCAGCAAACTGCCAAAACTTCTGCTTTTATAGAGGTGCTCACACTTACTAATGATCAGTCAATCAAGTGCATTTGATTAGCAGCACCTGGCTGTTACTTACCCTCTTAATTCCTATAGAAGCAGTAAGAGAGTACTTAGTTTTTCACACACTGCTTCTGCATTTTGGCTTCATTTTGTTAGATAAATAATGACACGGTGTAATATGTCATGTTTTGTGGTACATCAGAAATTATCTCATTTGAAGATGTGCTAAGGACCATGTTATTTTTATTATGTCCTGACACATAAAACCTTAAGAGGGTGTACTTTCTTTTTTACCACGACTGTATTTAAAGCTTTATGTCAGTTTGGCTTCTTTTTTAAGATTTTCAAAGTGAAGCTAGACTGAAAAATAAATTTCCCATCACTATCTGAGCCTGAGACAAAGACAAAGACACAGACTGTAAACATAGGTTTTTGGATCATATATATTTTTTTAACTTAATCCCATGGAAGTCAGTCTCTCCCCAGTTATTCGTCTGACTTCTTATCTTTCTTTAACACATTAATCTCGATTAGAGCAACCATATTCAAGAACACTTTGGTCAGACTTTGGCCAGTGTGCCACTCCATCAGCAAGAAGGAGACAAACATAGCTCATACACCCACATGTCTGTGGTGTGTCTGGACACAGGGAGGGCCACTGTTAAGAGATTAAACTGAGGCCATAGAGGGAGTGGGGGTGCTGGTACTAAAATACAAATATGATCACATTTTGAGGTAATATCAAAAAGGTTAGTAGAAATGTATTAGCAATATTACATAATAGAAAGAGCCAGGGATCTGTGAAAGAAACTAAAATCACAGCATAAAAGGCTCTTGTGTGATTCTTTCAATCTTTGGTCTGAAACTAAGGGCGATGTCCTGTCTCCCCCTCTTGCGTCACTCATTGTGTTTGCTGAGGTTTCCGTCTGGGATGAGGAGACCATCTCTTCCTGATGTCTCCCCTACAAAGACATTTCTGTTACCAGGTTAATTTCCCACTACAAGACAGACGGCAAACACCCATAACCTACAGCACCTCCTGAAAGCGGAAAAGGGTGTGCACCCTCTGGAGAAGGAGATGAAAAGAAAGATGAGAGTGGGATGTTGGGACCTCAAAGGTCAAACACAAAATACCAGATCCATTTTTCTTTTAAAGAGGACTTTGTTGCTTATTCAATAATGAGTAAAGATGAGATGCTGTCTCCCTCCTCAAAAGATAAATTTAGCCATTTATTAACCACACACACATATACACAGAATAGATCAGTGGTAATGTCAGCCCTTTCCTGGGGCTTGTATGTTGCACCTGATGTTCTTTGTCATCTAGTCAAAGAAAATATTGGTTGTGTGCTTTACCCACTCTGCTACTATAATAGAATTTCAAAGATAATAACATTTGTGGGAAAACAGAGACCTTAACTTTCTTTCCAAACTCAAATGAATGAACACAGCAGGAATGATGTCATCGCTAATATGATAAGCCAAAGCAGTTGTATGAATACTGTGAAACCTGTGACGCCATGTGGTGACTCATATGCATTAAAACTACAAGAGGTCATGAGCACAGAGGAAGAAGCACAATGACTAACACACGTATTATCCACGTATTAAATGTATACTGCAAATGCACTAATAGTTAGCACATAAGTTATGCATGAAAAGGCCTACCTATCGTATCTATCTGTCTGCCTGTCTGTCTGTCTGTCACGGTACTATAGCATAGATGCAGTGACTTTAGAATACTGCAAACAAATAGTGTACACTGTTAAAGTTACTTGCTGTGTTTAAGATGACAACATAGCATTCTTCTTAACTACTTTAAGTGCCAGATAAGGCAGAACAAATGAGAATAAAAAGGACATGAATGTAGAAAAATTAAAACCAATAAAATCTATATAAGCTAAAATAATAAGCAGAACCAGAGTTCAGCAGTCCTACAGCAGGAAAATCACTCTTTTTTTCGCCAACTGTGATCTGAGAGTAACCAGTGCCTCACCTGCAGATCTTAATGGTTAAGAGGTCAATAAATCAGAGATATGTCTGAGAGGGAGGCTGTACAGGCCTTGAAAAATGAGCAGCAATATTTTTTAAATCAATCTGAAATCTAACGGAACAAATTTAGGAAGGCAAGCACGTCACCATGCCTCTTTGTCCTGATACTAAGTTGAGCAGAATTTTGTACCAACTGCAGACTGTAGAGCTATATGGATACTGCAATAACCACACTGACAAAAGATCATTTTAGAGATTATCATAGGCTGGAATAATAACAAATACAGCATTTTTGACTTAATTATCAAGACAAAGTCAAATATTACATAGGTATTCCTAGAGGTCTATTTACAATTATTTGTCAAACTTCCAAGGTTAGCAACAGAATTCAATTCAATTCAATTCAATTTTATTTATATAGCGCCAAATCACAACAAACAGTCGCCTCAAGGCGCTTTGTATTGCGGGTAAAGACCCTACAATAATACAGAGAAAACGCAACAGTCAAAACGACCCCCCTATGAGCAGCACTTGGCAACAGTGGGAAGGAAAAACTCCCTTTTAACAGGAAGAAACCTCCAGCAGAACCAGGCTCAGGGAGGGACAGTCATCTGCTGCGACCGGTTGGGCTGAGGGGAGAGAAAAGACATGCTGTGGAAGAGAGCCAGAGATTAATAACAATTAATGATTAAATGCAGAGTGGAGTATATACAAAGTAAATAAGGTGAATGAAAAGAAACAGTCAATTGTGGGAACCCCCCCAGCAGCCTAGGCCTATAGCAGCATAACTAAGGGATGGTTCAGGGTCACCTGATCCAGCCCTAACTATAAGTTTGATCAAAAAGGAGAGTTTTAAGCCTAATCTTAAAAATAGAGAGGGTGTCTGTCTCCCGAATCCAAACTGGAAGCTGGTTCCACAGAAGAAGGGCCTGAAAGCTGAAGGCTCTGCCTCCCATTCTACTCTTAAGTATCCTAGGAACCACAAGTAAGCCAGCAGTCTGAGAGCGAAGTGCTCTGTTGGGGTGATATGGGACTATGAGGTCTTTGAGATAAGATGGGGCCTGATTATTCAAGACCTTGTATGTGAGGAGAAGGATTTTAAATTCTATTCTAGATTTAACAGGGAGCCAATGAAGAGAAGCCAATATGGGAGAAATATGCTCTCTCTTTCTAGTCCCTGTCAGTACTCTAGCTGCAGCATTTTGGATCAGCTGAAGACTTTTCAGGGAGCTTTTAGGACAGCCGGATAATAACGAATTACAATAGTCCACCCTAGAAGTAATAAATGCGTGGATTAGCTTTTCAGCATCACTCTGAGAAAGGATGTTTCTAATTTTAGAAATATTGCGCAAATGCAAAAAAGCGGTCCTACATAGAATTGATGGGATCTGGGGGTCCAAACATAGTGACTTGTTGTTAAGTTTAATAAATCTTGGGGTATCCAGAGTTTACTTTATTATTGAGCTAAGCTGTGAGATTTGCTAGTCTGTCAGGAGAGAGTCACTCGGAGGGACATAAAAAGCTGATGGAGGTATGAGAGTATAAAGTTTAGGGATTGGTATATAGTTCAGCTCACAACCAACACCCCATCACCACAAAAGTCAATACCCAGCCCCCCGGCTCTAATCGCTCCAATCTGTCCCTCACAATGACTCAGGTGAGAAATGAGCTCAAAAAGATCAAGGCAAGGAAAGATCCAGGTCCAGATGGTATCACTGCCCAGCTCCTAAAGTCCTGCACAGACCAGCTATGTGGGGTACTTGGACACATGTCCAACTTGAGCTTGAAGCTAGGTAAAGTACACAGCTGTGGAAAACATCTTGTGTGGTACCTGTGCCTAAAACTCAGCATCCAAAAGCCCTAAACAGCTACAGACTCGCTGCCTCAGATCAGCTGATCAGCTGTTCTTAGAGGTACCAAGGTCAAAATTGAAGCACAGAGGAGACAGAGCTTTTAGTATTGTTGCCCCTAAACTATGGAATGACTTGCCATTGCATATTAGGAGTGCCCCTTCATTGTCAACCTTCAAAACCCTTCTTAAGACACATTTTTATTCTTTGGCTTTTAATACACATTGAGAGTCTTATTGTCTGTTTTTATTGTTTTTTGTTTGTGTTTTTTGATGTTTTTCTTGTTTTATTGTACAGCACTTTGTTGCAGTTTCTGCTTTTAAAATGCTTTAAAAATTAATAAAGTAAAGTAAGCAAAGTAAAGACTACTTCAGTTTGCCTATCAGCTTGGAGTCAAGGTGGATGATGCTCTTATCCATCTGCTGGACAGAGCTCTATATCACCTGGAGAAGCACTGTAAGGATCACTTTTTTTGATTTCTCCAGTGCTTTCAATACCATTCTGCTAAATCTTCTGAAGGACAAGCTGGAATATATTGGAGTCAGTTGTCACTTGTCAAACTAGATCTTGGACTACCTTAACAGCTGACCTCAGGATGTGAAGGCTTGGGACTGTGTGTCTGATACGGTGGTCAGCAGCACAGGAGCCTCTCAAGGAACAGTCCTGGCTCCATTCCTTTTCACCCTGTACACTGCTGAATTCAGGTACAATTTACAGTCATGTCATCTCCAGAAGTTCTCAGATGACTCAGCAATCATCTGCCTCATCACAAATGATGAGGACAGCGAGTACAGAGGATTGATCTCAGACTTTGTCGATTGGTGTTTGAGAAATCACCTCCAGATTAATGCAGGGAAGACCAAAGAACATGCGCAGACATCCCTCTCCATCAGTGAACATCCAGGGAACATAATTGAGAGAGTGGACTCTTACAAATATCTCAGTGTTCACATAAATAACAAACTGGACTGGACTGACAATACTGTGGTACTGTACAAGAAAGTCCAGAGTAGACGTCACCTACTCAGGAAACTGAAATCATTTGGAGTACAGGGGGAACTCCTAAGGACTTTTTATGACTCAGTGATGTCATCAGCCATTTTACATGGATTGGATTGGTCTGCTGGGGTACCAGCATCACGACAGCAGACAGGAAGAGCTTGAACAAAATCATAAAGAGGGCTGGCTCTGTCTTGGGATGTCACTTAGACCCTGTGCAGCTGGTGGGGGACATGAGGATGCAAGCAAAACTGGCATCCATACTAGGGAACAACTCCCACCCCATGCACAGGACTTTGGCAGCACCGGGCAGCTCCCTCAGTGAGCGACTGCTTCATCTGAAGCGCTATTGTAGGTCCTTCCTGCTGCTGTCAGACTCTACAACCAGCACTGACCCACTTTACTCATTCACCTAAACGAAACACAACAAATGCAATAAATGTGCAATCATTCATTTTCACTTAAATGTATATAAATATATATAAATGTTTAGAGATTTTTATTGTAGAGCATTTTAGCATTTTCCTCTCAGATTTTATATATTATTTGTTCTTGTTTTTGTACTGAGTGTTCTGCTCAGGACAGTGGGTCCAAATGAGGTTTCTTTAGTAATGAATAAATAATGGCACCTTTAAAAACTGTGCCTCTAATTTTTTGAGCTGTGTATTTTACTCAATTCCACTCTTAATACAGTGGGCTCTGGTTCTTCTCCAGACAATTTTAATCAAAGTAAAGCATCAGGTCAATGAAACTGAAATTAACAACAGGTGCACTAGAGGGGCAACAATGACAAAACCCCCCCAAACAGAAATGGTTTTATAGGTGGAGGCCACTGACATTTTTTCTCCCTCATTTTTTCTGACAGTGCAACTACTGGTAGCATGAGGCAATACCTGGACCCTACAGAAGTTGCACAGGTTGTCCAACTCCTCCAGGATGACACATCAATATGTGCCATTGCCAGAAGGTTTTCTGTGTCTCCCTGCACAGCCTCAAGCATGGAGGAGATTCCAGGAAACGGGCAGTTACTCTAGGGATGCTGGACAGGGCCATAGAAGTTCCTTAACCCATCAGCAGGACCAGTATCTGCTCCTTTGTGCAAGGAGGAACAAGATGATCACTGCCAGAGATTTAATACAGATCTATTAAATATAAAATATTTTAATGTAAATTTACACATAACATGCATGTAATGCAACATGCATTACATGAGATATAATCATAAATTGGGCAGCACGGTGGCGCGGTGGTTTGCACTGCTGCCTCACAGTTAGAATACCATCTGGAAGGCCTGGGTTTGATTCCATGACTTTCCATGTTCTCCCCGTGTCTGCATGGGTTTCCTCCCACTGTCCAAAGACATACACTTACTGGTGTTAGGTTAACTGGAAACTCTAAATTGCCCATAGGTGTGAATGTTGTCTGTCTCTCTGTGTTGGCTCTGCGACAGGCTAGTGACCTGTACAGGGTGTACCCTGCCTCTCGCCCTGTGTCAGCTGGGATAGGCTCCAGCCCCCCCGTGACCCTGAACAGGATAAGCAGAAGTGAATGGATGGATGGATAATTATAAATTAACAGTAGACTGTAGTACTTATGAACCCAGTTACTAGTTTTACAACAGTATTTTGACCTTTTTTGGGGGGTGGTATATAATTTTATTACATTTAATATATACTAAATGCACAAAATTTTTCATATAAAATTACACACGCAGGTTGTTGTCATGCAGCATGGTGGTGCTGTGGTTAGCACTGTTGCTGGATTCAAATTCACCTTGGCCCAGAGCCTTTCTGTGTGGAGTTTGCATGGTCTCCCTGTGTTTGCGTGGGTTTGCTCCAGGTAC
Organism: Archocentrus centrarchus; assembly: GCF_007364275.1. Lineage (NCBI taxonomy): Eukaryota > Metazoa > Chordata > Actinopteri > Cichliformes > Cichlidae > Archocentrus > Archocentrus centrarchus. Next base: position 15,629,022 of record NC_044369.1, read on the forward strand.
TCTCCTCTCACATGCAATTAGTGTGGTTAGGTTACTTGGTGATTCTAAATTGCCCATAGGTGTGAATGGTTGTCTGTCTCTCTGTGTTATCCCTGCGACAGGATGGTGACCTGTACAGAGTGTATCCTGCCTCTTGTCCTATGACAGCTGGGACAGGCTCCAGCCCCCGTGACCCTGAAAAGGATAAGCTGAAGAGAATGAATGGAGGTTGTTGTCATAGCTAATAAAGCACAAAGATAAAAGAGGAATGTGGTAAAACCTGCTTTAGCTCTTTTCTGTCATTAAGACAGACCTGCTTGGCTTATCATCATAGCAAAAACAACAGATTGATTATGAAAGGGAGCAGGAGCTTCAGTACGAACACTTTTCCTGAAACAGCTCAATCTTAAGTGTGTATTTACTGTTGTACTTTGATGCATTTATTTATAATGAAGAGACATGAAAATGGACTTCAATTGCTAGCAGTGCTCATGTCAGTGATTTTCTCATTTGTCAAAGTCAAGATGCAGTTTATCTGCATAAAAATAAATAAGCTTTATTCTATTAGGAAAGAGGCAATAAAACATAATTGCTGCTCACTTTAATTCATTACATCATTATGGCTTCTGTTTATGATAATGCAGCGTAAAATGGACAAAGTGTAGAAAATAAACACTTAAATGTGTGTTTTTTGACACTTTCTTTCCCCTGGTTTGACAGAAATATGTAAAAGCAAGAAAGCCCAAAATTGAGATAATTGAATGTTTTTGCCAGCAGCGTCAGTTGTGCAAAATTACCATAGTTTCCCACAGAACTATGGCATTAGCATGTATGCTATGCGACACTATAAACTCTTAATGTTAGCTGTGATGACAGGTCTGAAAGATCTGAATTCAGACTACGCAATGTTCCTGTTACATTCATAACATGTCTGTCTCAAATTACCTGGCAGCACACAGTAGACAGCCAAGTTTATAGACCCAGTGCAAACAACTGTCATTTACAATTCTCTGAGAGTGTTAAAAACAGGCTCAAGTGTAACTCCCAGATTGCATTTCAGGAAAGCAGAAACATATGCCAGAACAGAGCATCGTAGTAACCATTATTATTACATATGAGCACATTATTGAAATTTTATAATTCTTATAGGGCATGAAAAATCTGTGCCTGAGTGAAGATGCTGCTGTTTCAGAACATAATTTCATATCGCTTGCTCTGCAGCCAAAGTGCATAAACACAAAGATTCCAATTACTCCTTAAAATTCCTGCATGTCATTGCATATCTTTGGTGAACTCCCTTGTGTCATCATTTTGTTTTAAATATGTCTCAATTCAGTCTTTCAAGTGCAAAGTGAAACAGCAAAATCATGTCTTCTGATAATCAGGAGCAGACGGGGCTGCGAGACAGCGCAAATTTACGAGCTGACTCGTACCACATGGATCTTCCTGAAAGAGAGTGAGAAGCCTCCCACTCTCTACACCCCATGCACCTCTACATGACTCTCTGTGAGACAACATTTATAATTCGTGAGAGTGTGTGTGCATGTGTGCACTCTAGATTTTGAATGAAGTGAAAGAGGATAGGTCAGAAAAGGCTGTGTATATCAATGCCAGATATTGATTCACTGCTTGCTTTATTTTACTCCTCTACTTTCCTGGAAGACACCTGCAGGGCTTATGGTCTTTAGCATGAGCACAGTTCAATTTTTTGTTTTTCCATCAGCTGAAAATGTGTATCACAATTTAATGTAATTAACAAATGATTTATATGAAATAGATCAATCTATAATATGGTGCTTACCACCAAATCATGCAGTGCACAGCCAGGAGTTAAAGTGGCCCAGAACAATCCGGTGTTCCGGCATCTTCAGTTAACAAGTAATTAAATCTGATGGGCAGGTTAATGGATATTTCTATTGAATGAGTTAATTTTTCATTTGCTACAGCCTGGCGATGCTTTCCATTATGACCGGGAGATAGTTGCTGAGTAATAAAATAGTGACATTCCATGACCCGCTTACACCTTCAGCACATCCCCTTTTCTTTCTCATTCCTGTGATGCATTCATGGTACAAATGTATTTTTTTAAAAGTGCCAGACAATTTCAAATGCAACAGCTCAACAAATATCATCACACAAACTGTTTCTGTGCAGTTTGTTACTAAATGTGTCTGTGATCTAAATGTAAATGTACTGTTTCCCAGGGAGAGAAAAATACCTTAATGAGATGGAGAAAGCTGTAAGAATGAGAGGAAGACAAGAGAGTATTTCTTCTTTGTTTCACTCTGTTTATACACCACTCTGCATTTAATCATTAGTTATTTCAATAAGGAGAGATCATTAGGAAGAGATGAACATTATTTATTGATATGCAGAATTCAATTAAGCTATTTGGCTATTAGAGTCCGTTGGCCCATCGAAGCAGAACAGAATCTCAGCGATGATAGGAATTAGGGCAGGACCCTCGGAGCCTAGATGCTGGTTGTGGTGACGATAAGGATAGAGGCTTTGATGAAGCACTGAGCCACTGAGGTGGAGATGGGGAGGAAGTTGGTTGCACAAATGATTCTGCAAGGGAGAATGGCAGGCAAGCAGTGAGATTTAAAATATGCAAAGCGGAGGCTGATTGGCTTGAAGAAGGTGGGCAGAAAGACAACTGGTAATAATGTCAGCTTTGAGTTTAATGGCACGGGAAAGCAGAAGTGACGAGAACAGACCGCTGAAAAGGTATATTTAGAGACACAAAATAATGTTTGGAAATTGAAAATCTGTGTTCAGCAACATAAATCAATAAATTAAAGGTTGTAACGATATCACAAACTACAGTGAGACCGTGTTCTACAGCTGCAATTGACACATTTCAAAAGGCACAATTTCCCTTACAACCAGCGGTTGCCAGGTTGTTGTTGACAGGTATCTGGGCCTGCATAATTGAGGTCTAAAATAAAATATTAAAGTATTACTTTTCATTAAAAAGGCTGGCAGAAAGTGCATAATGTGTATTTATAAAAAGAAAACATTTGGAAATTTAAAAAAACACATGATGAGAGGTGTTGAGTTTAAGTAAATTCAACACCTTGGAGTTGGTAACTCCAAAAGAGAGTTATCAGTCCTGCAGACACATGTACTTCCAAGAACTGATAGAAATGAGTATGGACAAGTGTCACGGTCCTGTGACTCTGACCCAGTGTTCTTCAGTTTCGTGGACTAGTAGCCTTAAAGTTTAGTTTTTCCTCAGTGTGTCTGCCTTCCTGTGTCAAGTCTGCATTCTTGTCTCCATGTTCAGTTGTTTCCTGTTTTACTTTGTCAGTCTTTGTCTCTTATGCTCTGTTTACTTTACTTCCTTGTGTCATTTTGTGATTATGTTCAGCTGTGCTCCCCACCTGTTGCTTGTTCTCTGATTATCCATCTGTGTATTTATTGTCTGAGTCTTCTCCTTGTCTCTTCTCAGACAAGGGGAAGATTCATGTGGCAGTGTTTCTTCCTGTTTCCCTGACTTGGTGAGTTTTGTTATGTTAATAGCCACAACGAAGGCTCGTGTTCTGTTTATCTCCATCTGCCTGCCTTGGAGTCCTGCATTTGGGTCCTCACTTCCACACACACACACACACCACATGGTCCACTTTCACCGACTGTGACAGAAAAATCCAGGGGAATGTCATAATAAAACTTTTCAGAGGCAATAAGTTCTGAAAAATGATGTGAAAAAGAAATCCATCCAAACCTGTTCTTTTAAGGTCAGTGACATTTCCTAAACGATTCATTATGATGAATATCATAAAGAGGGTCGACAAATAGTCCTCAAGGGTAATAAAAACCAAATACAGAAATCCGGCTCTCAAACATTATTTGTTACATTGCAAACAGTTGTTTCAGTACGGTAGTGGTCGGTGGCTGCGGGTCTGCAGCATATCATCAATATGTGTAACTAAATATATTTGAAAAGAAAATTAAGTTTACTGTTTTTTGCGTTATTTAATTTTTTATGACTTGAGTATTCTGTAATATGAAAGTTATAAGTTAAAAAGAAAGTTTTCAAAGCCTTCACAAGTTACAGGTAGAAAGTATAGATGGTGTATTACATCTTAACATCAAAAATTTATTGAAATTTATTTATTACGTGTTGCATTATGTGTGGAATATTGGGAGCTGCTGTGATTTTGTGAGCTATTCAATTGCAATTTTTAATTAGAATTAGTTTTGTTTATGTTATGTTTTACATTTGTGCATTTAAAAGTGGTTTAACTTCACAATGTCATATGAAGATGTCTGGATCCTCTCAGTCACCTTTTGCCTTTATTCGCTTTTGCTCGTGTCTAACCCTGTAACATTATGTTATGTTTAAGAAATGCACTTTTCTCTTTTGTCATTGCTAACAAAACACCTCATATAATATGTATAAACTACAACAAATCACTCTTTGGGCATGAAACTAGGTTCTCAGACTCTCATCTGACCCTGAGTCTTCTGGCCACAATTCCACTTAATCTTCAAGTTCGACCATTGAAATATTCCGTGCAAATAGCAGATCTCCTGAGATCAAGCACCTTATCCATCATCTGCACCGCCACCATTGTGCTAAAATTTTTTAACGTCTGCTCAGGACCTGCTTGCAGGTTCATAAGCAGCATGATTGAAAGGGTGCTGAAGGTGTCACATGGCTTTATTTGGCCACTCAGCTTTGGATCCATGTTCTTTGAACTCCACTGTTTTGACAGAGAAATTCTTAGAAGCCACAGACGCAACCAATTAAATTTCCTGATATTCTAAATGAACTGTTTCTGTCAAAAAGAGACCTTAGTTTAAGAGGAGAGTATCTCTGAAAGTTGAAGTGATTTTCAGTAGTTTTGTTTTGTTGAAAATGCCACATACAGTGCTTTGCAAAAGTCTGGAGCCACCCCTCATTTCTTTATATTTTCCTAGGAAAATGGGAAATAGGTGCAGCGATTTATTGAAATGTCAGTAAACATACATGGAAATAGAGTGTATAAGGCAAAAACAGAGTTTGTACTGTACAGTTGTAACAAACTTGAAAATCAAGTTTTGATATGAACACCTTTATTCTTCAACACAGCCTGAACTCTCTTTGGCAGCTTTCTTATAACTTCTTCAGGAATAGTTCTCCAGGCTTCTTGAAGGACATTCAAAGCTCTTCTGTGGATGTTGGCTGCTTTTTGTTCCATTCTCTGTCAAGATTATCCCACGCTGTTGCAATGATGTTGCCATGATGAAAAATGAAGCTGTTGCCAATAAGATGCTTTCAAGATGGTATTGCATGGTGGATCAAAATCTACTTTTCTGCATTCATAATTCCATCAGTTTTGACAATACCAAATAGCACTGGCTGAAATGCAGTCCTAAACCAGGACAGAGCAGCCACTGAGTTTTACAGACAGCTGAAGACACTCACTGCTGTACCTCTCTCCTGACCTCCTCCATACAGACTGAAAATGATTTGATTTCAAATTTGGATTTGTCACTCCTTGAGTTTTTGTGTAATTTGGTATACCTCAGGCTTTCCTTCCTGTTTACCTTCCTTAAGAATGGCTTCTTGAAAGCCTGGAGAACTATTGCTCAAGACCCAACTGTTGCTCAAAAATTAAATGAAAAATGAGGGGTGACTCTGGGTTAAAAAGTATTCTGTATTACAGATGGTTAATATAAAGTGCCATAGTTTTCATACCACAGCAATCTATGTCACATGTTACAGGTGTGGGCAAAATTATTGGTACCCTTCTGTTAAAGAAAAAAACTCCCACAATGGTCAATGACATAACTTGAAATTGACAAAAGTAATAATTAACTAATGAAAATCAGACATTGCTTCTGAATTGTTTACAAAAAAAAAACAAATGAAACGGGCCTGAACAAAAATGATGGCACCCCTATAAAAGACTGAAAACGAGTTGACAACAGGGACATGTTAAACTAAGGTGTGTCCTGTAATTAGCTTCATAGGTGTCTTCTAGCTTGTATTCAGTCAGTCTGCCTGATTAAAGGGTGAAAGCAGTTTGGTATCAGTGAACATGGACCACAGAAAGTTAAGGAGAGAACTGTCCTTAGGAAATGAGAGGCAATTATTGACAAACATGTTTGAGGTAAAGGATATAAAAGTATTTAAAAGTATGTTGACCTATTGTATGTTTAATGTATCACAATACATTCATAGTTTTACAGCAATATTTTACTTCTTGAATCACACCTTGATATGTCTTTTTCTAACATACAAAACTGAAACTGCAGCTTTAAAAGTATTTCCTTATAACCCTCCTTTGTGGGATCATTTTTAATTACCGCACCAAGGCTTCCCTCTGAGAATCTCTACCCAACAAACATACAGATATGACATTATGTCAGAGACAGCATGAAAAGGAGGAGCTGGGGTGAAGATGTCTAGAAGATGTGCACCGGCATGCAGACAAAAGCAGTTTAAACAGTTCACCCCACAGAAGGGTATCACTGGAGCCATCACCAAGTCTTACCAGATCCATATCTTTATATTTGAATTGAGTGACTCATCTGACATTTTCATATTAAATGCCAGTTTCTTGTTTAAGAAGCAATTGTTCCAAAGAGCATTTCTGAAGGACACAGATTAACCAGTCATTTCACCATGGCCATGGGATTAATGTTGTTCTGTGCTTGTTTTCAGCACCCCAGCTACCGAACGTCAATTGTAGTATCATACTGAAGAGTTTTTATGGTAATTCTTACTAAAACTGACTTAAGATGATTAACTGAGGTTGTCTAGTGATTGAAGAAACTTAAAGTCCTCCTTTTTAATATAATGGATGAACTGTCAGATTGCACACAAATGTAAAAATTGACAATTAAATGTTAAACTGTTAAATCTTTAATATTGTCACACACTATTCTGCCAAAAGTATTCGCTTGTCTGCCTTCACTCGCATATGAACTTGAGTGACATCCCATTCTTAAGCCATAGGGTTTAATATGATGTCGGCCCACCCTTTGCAGCTATAACAGCTTCAACTCTTCTTGGAAGGTTTGTATACTGAATCATTAAGAGTTAATTTCACTGGAACTGAGGGGCTGAGCCTGATCCCTGAAAAACAACGCCACACTATAATCCCCCCTTCACCAAACTTTACACTTGTCACAGTGAAGTTCAACAAGTGCTGTTCTCCTGGCAACTGCCAAACCCAGACTCATCCATTGGATTGTCAGATGGAGCAGCATGATATGTCACTCCAGAGAACACGTCTCCATTCCTCTAGAGTCCAGTGGTGGCGTGCTTTACACTGCTGCAGCCAACATTTTGTATTGCACTTGGTGATGTAAGACTTGGATGCAGCTGCTTGGCCATGGAAACCTATTCCATGAAGCTCTCTACACACTGTACTTGAGCTAATCTGAAGACCACATAAAGTTTAGAGGTCTGTAGTAATTAACTCTGCACCTCAGCATCCGCTGACCCCGTTCTGTGATTTTACATGGTCTACCACTTTGTGTCTGAGTTGCTGTCATTCCCAATTGCTTCGTTATAATACCACTAACAGTTAACTGTGGAATATTTAGTAGTGAGGAAATTTCACAACTGAACTTGTTGCACAGGTCATGGTCACAGATCACGGTCACGGTGCCACACCAAAATTCACTGAGCTCCTGAGAGCAACCCATTCTTTCACAAATGGTTGTAGAAGCAGTCTGCATGCCTAGGTGCTTGGTTTTATACACCTGTGGCCATGGAAGAGATTGGAAAACCTGAATTCAATGATTTGAATGGGTGAGTAAATGCGTTTGGAAATACAGTCTATCTGAAAAGAACAATTATACGGAAACGTAGCTCAGTCTGAAATACTAATCAGATTAACAGTTTGTTATTTTTCTTTCTCATTAAAGGTATTTTTTTTTTATCCATCGGATGTTCTAGTGATATATCCAGACATATTTTTCTGGCTTCTGTAATCACATAGAAATATAAAGCCATCTGGCCTCATTTTTCTTTTCCCCTTATCTTGTTTTCTATCAATGTTTCTTATTTTTGCATTCTCTCCCAACATTTTTCCTTCTCCCGTTTATTATCTTATGGTGGGTTACTTTCAGATTTTAGTTTAGATTTCCTTTTCTCTGGAACATTAAAAGATGTCAATTTTGATTTAGTCAGCTCAGCAACATAGTGTTAGCAGAATGTTAAGGTCTTATGTCTAAAAAAGAAAATAAAAGAAATATTGGATTACAGGGCCGACTCTTATTTGCACAATTAGTCTAGAGCTCAGCATTTTTAATATTTTGGTGCACGTTATTTCAGTGAGTATGCACTATGTCACAGACAATATCATCTTTCATGTTTGAGGTAAAATACCCTGCTGTCATCAAGATGTAGATTCAGCTGCTCTAACAGGAATTCCATGTAGAAAGGGAGAACGATGGTGGGAACTGTGTGCATATCTTCACATTACGTATTAAGCAGATTATATACTTAATCTATTGCACACTAAAAAAAAAAAACTCCTTGAATAAACTTTGGAAAGAAAAGGATCAGGAACTCTCAGGAATGGGGGCTAAGTGTAAGGTCACATTTTTCACAAGACCAATTAAACAAACCAATAAAAGTAAATAAACATAAACAAAAGTATTCAATGAGTTTGTTGAACAGCCTCATATTTTTCTTATACACAATCTTTTAAATAACACTCAGAATTAAACTGAGCCTTTATTATTACAATTCTACCTTTGTAAAATATTAAATATTTTTAACAACATTCAAAGTTTATCAAAATAAAAATTGTATTTAATGTGCATTTTAAGTATATTCAGCCTGTTTGCTTCCAACTAATATCCAGTTGGATTAGATTAGAATAATTTTAAACCTGTCTGATTCCTCATGTGGTTGCCCTTTCCACTGTGTTGTGTCAAGCAGATTAACTGCAAGCCTGTAATCTCAATCACTGATTTAACTAAGCATTAATTTGGACCAGTCCTGACCCACTGCAAAGCTGCTGATTAAAATTTCAGAATTTTCAATGGTAAAAATTACTGAAACAGGTATAATAAAAAATATAGCTGCAAAAAAAAAAAAAAAATACAACTAGAAATGAGTTTGTCTGGGTTTACATGGAATCTAGGACCATGCTAGCAGCTCTGTAAGGCAGCAGTGCTTTCAGCTCAATGCTAATGCTAATAAGTGTTGGGGAATGTTACCTTTAAAAGTAACATGTTACTGCCATTAAAGAGGTGCATTACAATACAGACTTACATTATATCAACTTGCAGGTTAGCTATATATCCAAGTAGGTGTAGCCTACTGTAGATTTATCTCTGAGTGTACCAACTCCAGACTGGTAACATTTTCCCCACCTCATAAACACCACTAAACCTGTTTCTTTCCCACAGAGCAATAGCTTTACCCAAACTAAAACAGGGTTCTAACCAGCAGTTGATCACCCGGCACTGCACCATGCTGAGGTTGTCTTGCACTGGGCTGAGAATTTCACTGGTTTGCTATCAGAACTCTTTGATATCACTGCAATTAGCAAGCGGTTGTGAACCCTGGGCACTCCACCCCATCACCAATACTAGACTGATTTTTTCTCTGACTAGATCGCTGTGCTTTAGTATTATTTCACAGCAATTTGCAGTTTACCACCAGGCACAGCCAGTTTCATTCACAATGTGCACAGGCAATTTAACAACAGTCCTGTTCACGCTTGATTTCACAGGGCTACAGAAAGCAAAATGACGGCCAGCATGAAAACGAGGGGGGAAGAAGAGGAAAATGGGAGCTCAAAGGACAATTTTGGGCTTCCTATTAAACATTAAATACCAGGAGCCAAGAGGCCTTGGAGAAAAAAACTACAGTTCCCAGCAAAATTATGTCACTTCTTGCTGTGGCTTGCATTAAAAGTGATTAGTGATAAAAAAAAAAAAAAAATGCTTAGTGATTTTTGTACATATAGTACAAAACAAGACATGAACTGTGTCCAAATTCAGTGGCTGCATCCTTCAAAGGATCCGGCCCACGAAGACCGCAAGGGCCGGAAGTGAGCAGCCGTGAAACTGGACGGTCTAGCCTTCAAAAGGATGTGCCAGGAGTTAGGCATTCTCTCCGGGTATAGCGAGCATTGATATCCCAGTCAGTTGACAGCTAGCAAGGTGAACCGGTAGAGCAGCAGCAAAGGACATCTCCAAAAATGTCAGAGCACTTTTTGCAATTAAGCGATATCTTGATAAAACATGCTGCTATTTGAGGTTTACACATTTACATTCTCACTTGAAAACATCTTAAACGTTTATTTTGTGTCACAGAAACAGCTATTTTTCAGGCCGCTATCCTTCGCCATTTTTGTGTTTGAATTTTGATGCACAATAAATCATGGGATATTGTAGGCCACGAAGGATACACCGGACCCATCCTTCAAATTCGAGAAACAAAGGACGCATTTGTCGACCGCATTTGGAGGAGTCTTCAAATTTGGACAGCCTTCATCTCCTTGCTTTGACGTAATTGGCCTACAAATGCAGCCTTTGAAGGATGCGGCCCCTGAATTTGGACACAGCTATGGTGTTAGAGTAAATGACTGCTCTGATTAAGTATAACTTAAATTGCTGGAGTTCCTACATCCCATTTGGGCTGGAATGCTAGCAACCTGCCTGAAAAATGTGGACTTCATGTGGAACTGTTTTAAGGCCCATTTAAGAGGAAAGCGGTGGATGAAAATGCAGGTACCTACTTCTTCAGGCTGGAAATAAAGGTAGAGACGTCTATAACACGTCTTGCTAGGTCTCACGAAATAGCACAAGCACAGCTCAAAACAATTACTCAAAACAACTATTCCTGCAGAAGCAGACAGTTCATGCAGTCAGCTGGTGGCATTCAACGAAAGGAGTTCTGAAAACTGCTATGACAAGACAGGAAATTTCACAAACCTGAGGAATACACAGACCACACTAAAATATTCTACCTACTATGGGAACAAAGTCCATGGAGTAAAAGATAGCTGCCCAGCAAAAAGAAAACAAATGGAACCATTTTGATAAAGTGCGTTGTTTCAAGCAAAGGAAAGGAATCCATACAGTTAGTGAAAATGAACCCAATGACAATACAGGATTTGTTTATTGATGCAGTGACCCAAGGAACTAACACCTGTAATCCATTCCCACATGCGTTTTCAAGGGACTGGGACTGGGAATACAAGATTTGCTTGAGTCCTCAGCAGACCCACTTCATGGCTATGGTGGTGCGCAACTAGTCATTAAGGGCAATATGACAACATTAAAGGCAACATACTGTAAGAGGTCAATTCAATATTCAGTATTGGTATCGGTCTGATACTGGCCTAAATTACTGGATCGGGTATCAGAAAGAAATTAAAAAAATGCAATCTGATACATTAAATAACATTTTGCTCACATTAGCTGCATTACAATTCTCCGTCATCTTCTTCTTCTTGTGGGTTTGTGGTTGACCAAACCAGCTTAGAGCTGCATTACCACCACCTACTGGAATGGAGTGGGGATCAGGAGTTAGAAAACAACCCCTCAGATTCTGTAAAGTTCTCCATCGCTGCGACAGATTCCCTGAGTGGATGATCCCTGACATACTGCTAGCGAGCGCAGATATTAGCACTGGTGACCGTCCGGTACCGGAAGAACCCCTTCCCCGTCAAAATATTTTTTATACTTTAATCCCTGATTTGTGACTAAATATAGACCTGCAGTAGAAACGTATTTAGAAGAATGCTTGTGAATATAAAGCATTACAAGATTACGCTCACACAGCCCCCAGTTCTTCAACATAAACACTGATAGCACAACAGCAGCAGTCAGTGGTTTTACACGCAGTCTGTCTGCACAAGTGCAAAGAGGCGGAGCCGGCGAGCTCAGCTGGAGCGGAAGGAAATGTTTTTCTAGTGTCCAAAAGTAGCTTTTTCGTCCCTGTAACCTCCATTAAACCTTTACTGGGAAATAGCTGGAGGTCCTTCATCAACCACCTGATCAGTAAGTGAAGAAAAGAGAACTTTGTAGCTGCTCCATCCACCCTGTTTGTTTCACACAAGGAAAAACTGTAGTACGGAAGTTAAAATATGCAGATGAACTGTTAATACACAGACAGAAAGGCACTGTACAATAATTAAAACACAATATCACCCCCCCCCCCCCCCCCCCCCCCCCCCCCCCCAGAAAACACCGTGTTAAAAACATATTAACATTACCATATTAAAAGAAAAAGATTAAAAATAAAATCAACAGAAAGCCTGGTTAAACAGAAAAATTTTCAACAGTTTTTTTAAAAGAGGCCACAGAGTCAGCTAAATGGAGCTGGAGTGGTAAACAGTTCCAGAGCTTTGGCGCCACTACCTAAAAAGCTCTGTCCCCCCTGGTCCTTAGTCTTGTATGTGTGACAACTAAAAGACTTTGATTTTGTTATGTGAGCGCCTGCTGACTTATTTAAAATTGATCCAGGCATTTAAAAACATTAAAAAAAAAAAAGGATCGGATTCATATCGGTATCGGCAGATATCCAAATGTAAAATATCGGTATCGGACATAAAAAAGTGGTATCGTGCCATCCCTAATTAAAGTGTCATGTCATAGACACACACTGCAACCCAAGTGCTAGGATTAAAAGCATGTCTAGACTTTGGATTCATGAAACTCACATTGTCTCTGTCCAGCTCATCTGAGTTGCCAGTATTGGAGCAGTAAGACATCACATCCAGGCTAGCTGGAGTTTGCTACTTTGCCATCATGGATGCTGGGTCATGCTACTGGGCCATAAAACTCACAGAGGAATCCTTCAAATTGACAATGTTCAACACTGTGTTTGGGTGGTACAGATTCCTCTGCCTACCATTTGGACAAAACTCCCCAGCATGAGTTCCTTTGGAAAATGAATGAGACCTTTGAAGGTCTGCCAGGAGTCTCAGCCATAGTCAGTGATATCCTCATGGCAGAAGAGCATAATGAAAACCTCTGTACTTCCGTGCTGCAACATTGCAGGACAAAAGAAGTTAAATTTAACCCTGAAAAAAAGTGTAGTCTGTATCACTGACGTCAGCTATGTTGGCTACATTGACACCAATGATGGAGTCAAGCCTGAGCCAGCCAAGACTGCAGATTGCTGTCAGAGACATGGAGCCCCAAAAACACAAAGGTGAGCTAGAAACAATCCTTGGCGAGATCATCTATTTATGAAAATTTGCCCCTAGTCTAGCAAACATCAATGAACCTTTGTGTCACCTGTTGAAAGATTTTAGTGAGTTCATATGGGATGCACTATATGAAGAAGCTTTCAGGAAAATGAAAGAGCTCCTCATACCTCATCCTGGTCCAGTCCTAATTTAGTATAGTTTGATCCCAGCTGATACAAATAGACATGGGCTGGGTGCAGTTCTGTTGCAAGAGGACAAGCCCATTGGATATGCATCACTCACTGATAGTGAAATAAATTACGCACAGACTGAAAAAGACCTTTATGCTATCTTGTTCAGATGTAAGCATTTCCACCAGTATGTATATTGCTATTATATCACTGTAGAAAGGGACCACAAACCTTCTGAGTCCATCATACACAAGCTGCTTACAGCAGCGCTTCCAAGACTTCAGTGGATGATAGTCCAGCTGCAGAAATATGACTTTGCTGAGTTGATGAATGATGGTAAAGACATTCGTGTTGCTAATACTTGATTGATCTGACCAGAATGACAGCCTTAAAGGGGGTATGGGCATGCAAGTGCACATGGTATTGTCATGGTCCGGGGTCCTTTGGACCCCATGTGTTTTTTGTTTTGCTTCATTTAGTCTGTTCTGTTTTGGGATTTCTTTTGGTTGTGAGGTTTAGTTGTTATTTCTAGTCCCTGGTGTTCTCTCTGTATTCTGTGTCAGGTCTGCGTCTCTGTTCCATCGTCTTACTTCCTGTGTTATTTTGATAGTCGTCCAGTTCTGGTCTCTTGTGTTTAGTTTTGCGTCCCCTGGTCTCGTCAGTGTTATCAGCATCACCTGTGTTCCCACCTGTTTCCTCTTCCCTCATCAGTCCTCCTGTGTATTTAAGTCCAGTGTTTTCAGTGCCTGTTGTTTCGTCGTTGTCTACGTCTCCTGCTGTGTGTCCTGTTCTGCCTTCATATTTTGCTCTGTGTTTTGCCACTAGCTCTGCTAGTTTGGCCTTCTGGTTGTGCACCTAAAAATAAAAGACGAGTTACCTTTTACCTGTGCCTGACGTGTCCTGCATTGGGGTCCTCCTTCCTGCAGATCTGTTCACCTGGAAAAATTAAAAATACATCATCACAGTGGATTACTATAGCAGGTACTTTGAACTTGACAGACTATGCAGAACAATGGTCACTGCCATAATACACAAACTCAAGGCAGTCTTTGCTGGGCATGGAATAACAGAGACTGTTGTATCAGATAATGGCACTCAATACAAGTGAAGAGAATTTGAAGCCTTTGCCAACATATGGGATTTTACTCACATAACTATCTAAACACATTATCCCCAGAGCAATGGCCTCACAGGAGAAATAAGCAGTGGTGAAGTGGTGAAAAGTATGACTGAACTTATGTAAAAGGAGGCTGTTTGCCTTCAAAGTAAAGGTTGCACCTTTTTTTTTTTTTTTTGCATTTTTGGCCACAGTGGTTTTTGTTAGCAGTAGAGAGAGACAGGAAATGGGGGAAAGATACAGGGGAAGACACGCCAGCAAATTGGCGATGGGCCGAGACGCAAACCTGCATCGCCTGCACCACAACGCGGCATATGTATGTGGTCGCCGGCTTCACCACTAAGCCACCCAGGCGCCCAGGTTGCACCTTTTGAAATGTGTGGAGCACTGAGGTACAGCTTTTAATTTGGAGGTGAACATTCAAAACTTTTTCAAGTTTTAATACTGCTCTCTGGTTAATTAGCAAATGTTTGCAGAAAGTCCTGCATCTTTTGTGGCTAGCAAAAGCCACAAAAGCAAACACCAGGTTTCTGGTCCAGCACCCTCTTTGCAACCAGTTTAACCCAGCAACCACTCACCAACCAGTTGGGGAATTTTTCCCCTAGTGACCCGTGGTTGCCAGGGGGTCAGTGACTGGTCTCTAGGTCTGTGTGAGTGAAATCTTACCTAATCTGGAAAGCAAGCAAAGCAAAGACATACAAGGATCAGCCAAAAGATTAAAAATATTAGGTGAGGTGGGAAACACTGATTTTCTTTTAATAGTGTGTTGCTGCCCTAGAAAACCTTGGGTCATGGTATTCAGATGTGATTGCTGCTAATCAAATACACTTGATTAACTGATCATAAGCAAGTGTGAACACCCTGATAAACGCAGAGTTATGGGTGGTTTGCTGGTCTGGAGCATTCACAATGCCAAGGGGGAAAGCCATCAGCAATGATCTTGCAGAAGCAATTGTTGTTGCCCATCAATCTAGGAAGGGTCAGAAGGCTGTTTCCAAGCAATTTGAAGTCCATCATTCTACAGTGAGAAAGATTATTCACATGCATGGTGGTGGACGGGTGATGATTTTGGAGTCGACCATGAGCTCCTTTGAATGTCAAAGTATTCTAGAGTCAGATGTGAGGCCATCCGTCTATCAACTAAAGCTTGGCCAAAGCTGGGTCAAATGATCCCAAGCACAGCAGCAAGTCTACAAGAGAATGGCTGAAAAAAAGAAAAAATGATGTTGCAATGAACCAAAGTCCAGACCTCAACCTGACTGAAATGCTTTGGCATGGCCTTAAGAGAGCTATGCATAAACTAATGCCTGCAAACTTCAATTCCTTGATATGAGCGACTGATAAAGCCAAACAAAAAGCAATTACTACAAGTTATTACTGCTAAAGGTGGTTGTAGATGCTATTGAGTCATGTAGGCTGTAGGCTTACATGAGTGGGCGCTGTAAAGTTCCCAGTTGTTTTAATAGGCGTCCCCAAACAGTGAACATGTTAGGCTGGCGTAGAGACTCCATTGTCCTGTGGCAGCTACAATGAGAAAAAGAAATGAACAGCAAAAGACAAAAGAAACAAAAAGAAGAAAGAAAGAAAAAGAAAAACAGATGGTTGAAGATTTAATGCAATATGGCATGAACAGAAAGAAATCTGGTGAGTACTGCAGAACTGCAGATTAGTCAAGAACACTTAGAAGTCATTATAAATCTGGTATGTCTGTCAAAGTGACAGCACTGCCCATTTCAATTTATTTTAATTTGACTGGAAACTGCAGTTCTCTGCTTTCAAAGGGGAAAAAAGGTCCTTTTTAAACATGAAAATAAACATAGTAATTGCAACTTTAAAAGATTTGATGTCTTGAATTAGATTTGAGGCTGTCACATGTTGTAAAAAGCATAAAGAGTATAATAGACCAATTCTCATAAAAACAGTCTAGAAAGAGTAAATGGGTCAAATTCAAATGGCCTAAATAAGAATTTTCTGCTTCAGCAAAAACTCTTACTGGAAGCAACTGGCAAAGTTGCTTCTTTTGTAATCCATCAGGATGACATGGCGCCTTCTAGGATGTCAGAGCATTATTACATCACGCTGATCCGGTAAGTAAAGTCTGGATTATTTGATTGATTTGTATTTCTTCAGTAATTAATCTGCAAGATTACAGATAAAGACAAAAAACTGTCTTCTCATTGTGAGAGTACAGAATTGAAGATTTTATACCTTGGTTTGATTTTAATAGAAAGCAATATGTAAGTTTGGATGAAAAAAAAAAAAGAAACTTCATCAAGGAATCATGCAGACAGAGATAATGGTATAAGTACTACAGTTCTTCCGAGGAACTGGCTCCCAATCAACATCTTCAGCTACAGTAACTGATCCATGCCTGAGTGCATTTTCCGCACAGTGATGGTAAGACCTTTTCTTGGGAATACACTGTTGTCCAGCAAGAGTCTTCTTGGAATTAATTATTATCTCTATTCTAATAACAAATATAATTTAAATGTGTTTCTCTGGGGGTATTTATGCTTTTCTTCTTTTTCAAAACTTTCCTGTTCTCCTTATTGTGCTTGATTTTTCCAGTCCAGGGACATACTGCATCAATGCATGCTAGCAAAAACCCCACATTTATTTTAATGTAATTCAATACAAAACCATGCCATTTATTCTCCCAGGAGAAATTCCATTTACAAGGCTCTCACTCTCTCAAACATTTACAAACACTGAGCTGATGCAACCTTGTCTCTCTCTCTCTCGCTCTCTCCTATCCTTCTCATGGCATCTTTCTCTCTCAAGCTTTTAGATCCCATGTCAGCAATGTTGAGTAGTCGGGGGGCCCTCCAGGAAAAGTGTGTTAGTATCAATTGCTCCCATGGGGAATGTCATCTGAGAAGAGCTCTTTTGCCTTCAAATATACAGCATGAGTTCAGCAGCTGAATCACAAGATAGAAATGTAATATAGCTTTTCAGGCATGCTTTGGCAGAATATAAAAGTCCAGCTTGTTATCTTGACCTTCAGAATGTGTTGGATCAGATGATGAGGCATGACTAATTGTGTGTGGATACCAAAGAGGACAGGGATACTGGATAAGCAGAACGCTGAGGTCAGGGGCTACTGTCAGGATGCTCTCTAGGGCTTGAGATTCATTTCACTTCTGAAGCACTGGGTATTACATCTGCTTATTCATGTCTTACTGCCCTTACCTACCCATTACCTTTCAACACTATGAAGTAAACAAACATGTTAATTCTGCAGTCCCGGAAATTGAAAGTTTGGATTCACTGAAGCATCCTGCCTGAATAAATAAATTCCAGTCATCTCATTTGTTTTGTGAGATTTCAGTACTAAACCAGCAAACAATCCTCCATAGCTTTCAGTCATCTGTCCCTTACTGACTTTGCATTTCATGCAGATGTGGGAGGCATCTCAGAGTTTGCAGAATAAGGCGCACAAATGAAATAAGTGTGGTGTAAACATATGCTCTCTCTCAGAGTTAAGCCAAAGACAGGATCCCAGTCATGTCTGCAGGCTCAAGGAGAGCTCCAGAGCCTGGTGTCAAGCCCAGGCGCTGTGCCCAGGACTTGCACACAGGCACTCAGCGGGATAATAATCTGATAATAGCAAACACACATTTGGAGTTATTATGTAGAGACTTGAATAAAAGAAAAAGATCAAAAGAAAAAAGCAGAAATGGAGAAAAGGAAAAGAACTGGCTCAGGCTGAGATTATTTCCTTTAAAATGTTGCTGAAGGCTTCGAGAACAGCATGAGAAAGATATATACAAAAAACAAATATTCATGTTAGTGCCTTAAAGCCAAAAATACTCACATGAAGATTTCCTCTCATGCTAAATCAAGACTTCCTTTGCTCCATAGTCAAACAGCTCACTATGATTTTTTTTTTTTCTATTTACATTTTTTAAGGTTACACAGCTTATTGATCTCTTTAAATTCCCACTTTGTGATTTTCCCATTACCTATTATTATAACTGTGCAGCTTCCTGGCCCAGGTCTGAAGGCAGCTGCCCTGAAGTTTAAACAAACACAGTTCTGACTTTTTCCAATTCCTGTTTGAGGTTGATCCACAACAGGCTGAGTGGATATTAGACGGGAGTGTGGTCTTATTTTATTATTCTGTTGCCTTTGAGAATTAAACCACCTAATGGTTACAAATGTTTTACAAATGACTTCAGTGATTCACGCAATACTGTGGCTGAAAAATATGCTCTGCACATTGTTTATCATAGATATTGTGTCAGACCTTTAGTTCACATATTTTTTTTAATGTTTTTTGCCCAAGGACCTGTTTGATCCAGGCTATAACGAACCATAGTAAACATATTACTTGTAACAATGAGTCATTAAGCTCACACACAAGACTGTGACTAGGGTGAATCAACCGAAAATATGTGCATTTGTAGTTGTATGTGAAGGAGAAAGACAGAGATTTGTTTTAAGGCATAGCATAAAATGTAATAATTCCCTAATATATGCAGTCAGTCTTGTTGGTATAGTTTCTTTGGATTTAAAAGACAGAACGAGAGAGCACATTATGAAACTTTCTCTCTTTTTTGGTGGGTAGGGTAGGGTGGATGCTTATTGCACTTTTACAGTTTCCTGTTCTTGTTATTCCCCCCCCAAAAAATTTGCCACAATTGCCTTCAACACTGGTGTGAATTTATTGCTTAAATCATTCCGTTAAATAAAGCTGAACAGTTGGCTCTTGAGCTGTGTTCAAACTGACACTTACCAACAGTAAAACAAGATCATTTTTAACAGCAAAGATTAAAAGCACAAACTGGCTTAAACGAATAAAGTGATGTGTTAAATTATGAAGTCTCAGTACGTCTCAGTAACAAGGCTATTGGACAGCGTGTAAAGTTTAGAAATTCAAGTTCTTTTGGAGTGAACTGTGTTAACTTTGTTTTTAGCTACCACTGCAATAAGGCCAACAATTTGTACAATACTTTATGACACAAAAATGTTACTCAGCCTCCAGCCTCAGCTGTACTTTACTGCTAAATACTCTCAAAGCACACTGACCTCATACAAATGATGAAAGGAATAAAAACGGGAAAACAAACAGACTGACTGAAAAAGCCTTCCTATAAAAGTTTTGAGGAGTGATTCAAACTAATACACAGGCATGTATGCGTCAGTATTGTTCATCCAGAGATGCTCATCTGCATAACTTGGTTGTAATGAATGCTTATTTAAGTTACTATTGCCTTCTTATCTGTCATGGTACCAGGTGAAACACAACAAACACAACTAAATTCAGATAAAACTGAGATTATCGTACTTAGCTCTAACAAGTGGTGCCAGGCATAACAAACCCTGGCCCCAGCAGCTGATTTGAATGTTGATTGTCTTACAAACATGTCACTCTCCAAACATTGAATCACAGAGATAACAAACTAGTACTATTGTATATGTCCATAATTTTCCAAGGTTTAAGAAGTTGAACTTCAATAACTTTCATTTTATAGTAATTTTCATTTTTTTGTAAAAGCTTTATCTCTTATAATGGAAAATATCCTATTTGTTGGGTGGGTGAAAATATGGGAACTGAATGATCGGATTGATAGAGTCAAATGTTGTCATAGATTCACGTATCCAGATCATATCATATCAAATGTTACATGTCTATGGACAGTAGTGATATGCTTCTTACTGAACAAAGGAGCATGATATGTCTTTTTTCAGCTGAGATACAGCCAAAAATATACATTAAATTGAGTTTCCCATGTTAAATTCAAGTAGCCTGCAAATCCACAACCTGGATCAGATCAAGATGGCATTTGGTTTAGCCCTAGTTCTTGGCCCTCCACAAGTGTGTACCAAAAATCAGATGAATCCGATAGGTTTTCTTGGATGCATGAGTTCTTTTTCATTTACATTTTGCCCTATGTTAAAAAGTCTGTGCCTCGATTTATTTATTTATTTAACCTTTATCCAGTTACGGCAAAAAATGTTATCAGGTGATCTAGGGGTCACTGGCCATCTTTTGTGCAAATTTGGTATGAATTAGACTAGTAGTTTTGCTTTAATATTGTTGACAGACAATTCCTCCCTCCAGGGGCAAGGTAAAAATCTTAGAAACATGGTGTCTAGCTAGATACTTTCTCTGGATGGCATTAACTTGGCCTCCAGTAACATTGCAAGGAATCTTCACAATCACCAGGATTTGTGACTTTAAACATTAAACAAATATGGACTGCTTTTTTTGTATTTGCGCAATATCCCTAAAATTGGAAACATCTTGCCTCAAAGTGATGTTGAAAAAAGTAGTTCACGGGTTTATTATGTCTAGGCTGGGCTATTGTAATTCATTACTATCAGGCTGTCCTAAAAACTCCCTGAAAAGCCTTCAGCTGATCCAAAATGCTGCAGCGAGAGTACTGACAGGGACTAGAAAGACAGAGCATATTTTCCCCATATATCTTCCCCAGTAGAGCACTTCAGTCTTAGACTGCTGGCTTACTTGTGGTTTCTAGGATACTTAAGAGTAGAATGGGAGGCAGAGCCTTCAGCTTTCAGACCCTCTTCTGCCACTCTGCATAATCATCAGCTATTATTAATCTCTGGGTCATTTCTGCAGTGTGTCTTTTGTCCTGTCTCCCTCCCCTCACCTCGAACTGGTCACAGCAGATGACTGCCCCTCCCTGAGCCTGGTTCTTCCAGAGGTTTCTTTCTGTTAAAAGGGAGTTTTTCCTTCCCACTTTCACCAAGTGATTACTCATAGGGGGTTGTTTTGGCTGTTGGGTTTTCTTTGTAATAATTACATGGTCTTGACCTTACATTATAAAGTGCACTGAGGCCACTGTTTTTCTTTTTTTTAAATCTGTTTTTCTATCTTCTATTTTATTCACAATAGAACATAGAAAATATCAACTGTTTAAACTGAAACATTTTACAATTCCATAAAAGACATTAAATCTCAAAAAGTTGGGACAGGTGTCAACAAAAGGCTGGAAGAGTAACTGGTATTAAAAAGAAACAGATGGAGGAACATTTTGTACTAATTAGGTAAATTGGCAACAGGTAAATAATTGATTATAAAAACACCATCTTAGAGAGGCAGAGTTTTTCAGAACTAAAGACGGGCAGAGGTTCACCAATCTGCAAAAAACTACATCTACAAATTGTGGAATAATTTCAGGATAACATAAAATTGTGAAGGCCTTAAATATTTCATCATCTGCAGTACAAAACATTATCAAATCTGGAGAATCTGGAGAAATCTCTGTGTGCAAGGGACAAGACCAAAACTCAAGTGCAGGCAGCACTGCATTAAAAACACACAATTCCCTCGTGGAAATCACTGCATGAACACAGTTCACTCTGTCATCCACAAATGCAGGTTAAAGCTCCATCACACAAAGATCAAGCCATATATGAATATGACCCAGAAACGCCACCATTTTCTTTGGGGCGAAGCTCATTCAAAATAGACTGAGGCAAAGTGGAAAGTGTACCCATATGAATCAAAATTTGAAATTCTTTTTGTAAAACATGGATATTGTCTCCTCTGGGCTAACGAGGAGAGGGACCATCAGGATTGTTATTAGCACTCAGTTCAAAAGCCGACAAGGCATATCAGTGCTGAAAGGTATACACAGGTTTTAGAGCAACATCTGCTCTAAAACATCTTTTTTCAGGGAAGGCCCTGCATATTTCAGCAAGACAATGCTATACTGCATTGATTACAACAGCATGGCTTCATAGTAGAAGAGTTTAGGTGCCTTGGGTGTTTTGGTTGATTTTACTTTTTTTTTTTTGTCTTTTTCCCTCTATTGTGATTGTCTGCCTTGCCGTAACTGGTTGCATCTTTGTTTTATTTACTCCCTGTGTATTTATTATTTATTCCTTTGTGCAATTAGTTGGTTGTCAGTCTTGATTTTTGCCTGTTATGACCTACCTTACTCCCAGTCTGTTTCTCCATGGCTCAGTTTTATTTCCTTGACTTTTGTTGGATTTTCTGGACTTACCTGCCAAAGTGCCTTTGTTTTTTTGACAAATCTGATATCACCATTTGTATCCATATCCAGATATGGTAATAGGAAAATGCATAATCATCCAGGTAGCAGTTCAACATATAAGCTGAGTAAATCAGTGATGTAGGCACGAGCAAGGTCATACAAGGTTTTAAAAGTAATAAGTAAAAGTCAAAAACAATTGTGTGCCTAATAGTGCAGTGTAGCAGGGAGAGGCCCTCTCTTTGAACTTATTAAATGCCTGGGAGCTGAGATTCGATCGAGCTGGAGGTGGGAGATGGCCTTTTGCCTGGGCCAAGACTACAAGGAATTTCAGTAATACAGGCTTGATGAAATGAGAGCATGGATGACTTTATCAAAGTTGGCTTTGACAAAGCAAAAAAACAAAAAACTTGAACTTTTGCAGTACTATTAGGTCAAATAAAAACGCATGCCCAAACTGCCCTGGTGAGCTATGTGTCAAAGCAAAGTTCAGAGTAATGATATGCAGCCAGAATGCTTGACATTGAAGGACAAGATTCTTTAGGTCACAAGTCAGGTCTGGAAGGACAAACGAAATGATCTCAGATCTGGGCTTATTAAACAGAAGTTTGGGAACATCCATCAGTCAACAGAACATATAACTGTTTGCCAACTGCGTAATAATAAAATTGAATGTTTTTTTTAAATTACATGATCCAAGGAAATCAATGAATAGAGAATAAACTGGGACCTAAAATTAAATCTTGGGGGACCACAGCATGAGGATTCTTCTTGGATGAGAACCTCTTTCCCTCAATTAGAGACTGTTCATTTCTTTGTAAGTGAGCAAACTCACAAATCAAATAATTATTTCCCCCACTGTATGCAAACATCTGGCCACGACTGTAAATTCATCAACAAATTGATCCACAAAGCCAGTGATGTTGTGGGAGTAGAGCTGGACTCACTGATGGCAGTGTCGGAGAAGAGGATGCAGGTCATTATGGACAATGGCTCCCACCCACTCTGTGGCACAGTGATGATATAAATATATATATATATATATATATATATATATATATATATATTTTTTTTTTTTTTTTTTTTGCCCACAGTAGCTTTGATGGGCAGTAGAGAGAGACAGGAAATGAGGGAAAGATATGCGGGCAAATTGGTGACAGGCAGGGACTCAATCCCGTACCGCAACGCGACATATGTATGTGGTCGCTGGCTTCACCACTAAGCCACCCAGGTGCCTCCAGAGTTAAATTTATTGCCACAGCCAGTGTCTTCACTGTATTCATAAGAATTCTTGTGTACATAATAACTACTAGCCAAGCTGTAAAGACTGTAAAAAATGTGAAGCAGACTAGGAACAAAATATTTGTCTTTAAACTTTAAACTAAAAGTTACACCTTTGGCTGTTAGGCACAATTTTCACTTCAAAAGTGAATGTTCTATGTTTCAAGTTTGCGTCGCACTTTTTCATGTTTTTCACCATAATGCAATAGAATCAATTAAAACAACTTTTGTTAAATTGGATTTCATTTATATAAGCATAAGAGACATTTTATATTTAAGAAAATTGTCAGAAATAACAGGAAAATGCATTTTTTTTCAAAATAAGACAACAGATATGTTGCGTGTACTGTATTCAGAGAGTGGGTACCATGTTTACACGTTTCAAGAGGCAACTATGCACGCAATATCCCT
Source organism: Archocentrus centrarchus (assembly GCF_007364275.1). Lineage (NCBI taxonomy): Eukaryota > Metazoa > Chordata > Actinopteri > Cichliformes > Cichlidae > Archocentrus > Archocentrus centrarchus. The sequence continues at coordinate 15,653,059 of NC_044369.1, forward strand.
GTTTCAACTACTTTTAAACCTTTCATGTCTGTATTTAATGGAAGTTCACCAGGGCAGGGATTACTTGTAATGAGCTACACATTGGAATGAAACCCTTGTTAATGTTATTATTCACACCTGCACCCTTCTGCTTCAAGTCAAAAAAGTCTGCTGGCACACAAATCCACTTTCAAAGTTACTTGAACAATTTTTTTTTGTTTTTTGTTCCTTTATTTGTTAAAATGTTATTCTAATTAATGTTATTTGTGGTCCAGATGAGAAATTTGCAAACAGAGAATTAAATGTTGTACTTCCATGCAATTTCTCATATAATGTGTTCAACCTCATTTTGCAGTAATACTTATTTCTGTATAGCTTTGCATGCATTGCTACATAAGAAAGTGATAAAATGACATCTTTTGGTCTTTCCAGCACAAGTCTGTCAGATTCTTGACTAAGCAGTACTGACCGGCAACCTCCACCCCTTGTCAACAGACAATAAATCTGTCAGATCAGTCAAAAAAGGTGGTCTCCATCAGCGAGTGGTGATTTATTGCCAAAGGTCTTTGCAAACATTGCACACATTGTAATTGTGCTTACAACTAAGGTGCCATTCCTGAGAGGTGAGCTAGTCTGGATGTAGACTGGAATAATAGTTCCCATGCTGCAAGTAAAAATTATCATTCATGCTCACTCTTTGCCACAGTGCAGACTGAACAGTTTGTGTGTTTGCAGCCACTAAAAGAGCTGCTCAAAAGACATTTGTATCGGTAGGACTTGGCCTGATTTGTCCTTCCATTAGCTCAGTGCATGAGTTTTTCTGTTTGAAGCAAATAAGGAGAGTAATGTTGGCAGTCGGATGAAGTGATTGTAGCAGCATTTTGCTGATCACTGAACTGTCACCATCGAGCCCCGGTTATAAAAGTGTGACAGAAAAATTTGGTTTGCCTGAAAGAATTTCTCCCACTAAGCATATCCATCCATCTTACATAAAGGATAACTTTTCATTGTCTTTCGTTTTAGTCAAGATGGAATAAGTATAATGATTTTTAAAAAAAATCAAATTAGACTCAAATTGTGAAAAATAAAAGCATATTGAGGGATACTGCATCTCAAAAGGACTTAAATGTTCTTATTTTTATTTGCCTTTACAAATCCCTGAGTGACACATTTTTTTTCATGCTAAATATTAACCACACACAAAAAAAACATCTTGTAGCACACAAAGCAGCAGCTGCATGTATTATTGTAACAACAACGGATTATGATTTCAAAACAGAGCCTAATAACTCGTGACGTTAATATATGTGCAACTTTTCGACTGGGTGGTTTGCAAGTGGAACAGTATAATTATGGCCTGCAGTAGGAGGAGCAGCAGCAGCAGCATGTCTCTAAACTTTTAAAAACTACTTCCACAGGTCCCAACATTCGTTTGCACACATGCTCAGCACCTCCTCATACACTGAATGTCTAATTCACTATTTGGGAGCTGAAATTCCTGAAATTATAGTAAGAGATAAGTGCAGACTTTAAAATAAGTACAGTAAATACAAAATTTACATTTATCAGATGTCCAGAAAAATGGCTTTTTTTTTTTTTTTGCAAAAAGGATTCATAGTAACTTCAATGAATGATTCTCAGCCACCACGTTTTCTAAGCCAAAATCAAAATTGCAAAAAATCCCAATTTTTTTTTCTTTTTGCATAGAAAAATCTATTTTTAATAACCACCCTTCTGATACACTGATGTATAGCGAAGCAAACCGATCTTTGAGTAGACCGTTCAAAGTAGCTTTATCAGGAAGTAATTCAGATACATACAATTAGGTCCATAGTTTGTTGAGAAGAGAAACAATTTTTGTAGTTGTGCTTCTGTACACCACTGCAGTGAATTTCAAATAAATAATACAAAAAAATTAATATGTGAATGTCGTTGACATGGTTAGATGTTAAACTCTTTTTCTTAACCACAGAAATAATTGAGCACTTCAGTTGTTGTCTGTGGTCTTTCAGGTGTTTCGATGTTGCTGAGCTGGCCAGCACATTCCTTCTTTTGAAGAATGTACCAGATTGTTGATTTTATTTTTATTTTTTCAGCCTAATGATGGCTGCCTTCACTTCCACTGACATCGTCTTGGGCATCATATTTAAAGTGATTGTGAAAAGTTTTAAAATGTAGATTCAACACTTTGAATCACCTTCAGATATTATATGAAATAAGAAGGGAGCAGGCCTCACCTGAACACGAGGCTGCTTGTCAGTCAATAATCCGGTTAATTTTGAGCCTCTGAAAATGGGAGGAAATGTATAATAATTGGTGCCGCTCATAAACAGTCCAGCAACATATTAGATTGCATGAATTTTTAAAAACTCCATTCCTAAACTTTACTCATCCACAAAGAGCTGCTGCTCTGTGCAGTTTCTCCTCTTTCTAGCCTCACCCTCATTTTGGTGCAGAGTGTTTACACAATGGCTCTGTTCTTCAGCGTTGGATGAGGAACATATTTCGTATTTGCTAAGTTGTCCAAAGCTGCAACTGAGAAAACTACAATTTTGCAGTCAGGAAACAATAAGGAGCAAAGTCATTTTTCATTTTGACAAGAAAAAAAAATTACCATCTAAAGTTGATCAGAGCTGAGAAACCTTTTGCCCAAATTGCAATTTAATATTGCATATTTAAGTGAATTTGTGCAAGACATTGCAAAACAAATGAAGAAGCCAATTTTTTTTTTTTTCAAGTGTTGTTTTCAGCTTTTGCATGTTAAATGTATTCAGAACATCTGGGAGTAGAATATTGCACGATGGAATTGGAAGTTTTGTTGTGCCAGCTTAAAGTTGGCCAATTACATAACAATTACTGGGACCTCCACTTACATCCTCTATAGTTTTATAGATGGTGTCAATCAAGTACAGTCTGTATGCCTGCATGGACATCTGCCAGAATAACTGAATACTCTGCTGTGGACATATGAGGTCTTTAATAATAACTCCCTCCACAGACAATTAAACTTCTTTCAAACTGTCAGATGAACACACTCATTTGGAAGGTTAAAGATAGTTTGAAACATTTTCTCATTTCCCATACAGCTGACCTTTGAACAAATGCTAATTTTTTAACTAAACTGAATATGTAACAAGACTGAATAAACACTGGAAACGATCAGCAATCAGCAAATGAAGCAGTCTGTTGACACGAGATTAAAACAGCTCACAGGTTTGACTGGAAAGCAGCTTGTTGTGACTGATTGGATGGTAGAAGAACATGAATTCAAGGCCAGAGACCTTCAGCGTTTTCCTCTACTCTGCACTGACACCTAAGATATTATCACATGATGACAAGCTCATATCCATATGTCTGTGTACGTTCTCAGTCATTCAGGTCATAGTAGCCTCTGGAGCTTGAAGAGAACTGAAGAAGCCTTTCAGATGAGAGGTGAAACATATTCAAGAAGCAAAAAGAAGTTCAGTTGCCCTTTATTCAAGCTCCAGAGCCTCATATACAACTCAGCTGTACTAAATAAAATTATATGAGGTAAACATTATGGGTCACTGATAAAAGCTGCTCAGCCAGCACAAAAAGGCCTTCATGTGAAAAACAAGCGCTTCAGTAGTTTCCAAGACCACCCAAAAGAAAAAAAAAGGTATGTTTTGGATGTGAGGAGGTAATGGAATGAATGGACAGGACAATAAAACTACTATTTTAATAAAAATGGTTAATAAAACTTTCAAACTTTTCATTTCTCATTCCCAACAAACGGTTGTGGATGTTGTTCCGTTCCAAAATCATTAAACTGGCAGTTTCCCCTGAACTGCCTCTTTACCTCCAGTCTCTGCCTCTTTAGAAAACAGGCCTCTTTCTCTTTTGCTGCTCAGCTACCTGAGGAAAGCTGCCAATAGTAAAACAGAGAAAAACAACAGGTAATTTTGTCCAGTCAAGGCTTCATTTTACCAGGAGATGATGGCAGAATGGTGGGAGGCCAAACTTATTATGGTTTTGCTACTGAAGTGTACAACAAGCATTTATTTCATGATGAAATGTTTAAAAAAGACTTATTGTTTTATCTCTAAACATCTTTGCCTAGCCTAATTTAACCATGTCAGTGCTTGTGCTCAACATAACTGGACAGTAACCATTGTGTTGTCTCTTTAAACATAACTGTTTGAAAGCAGCAGACGAGTTGAAGTGGCTGCACTATATCAGAATATGCTCCTACATCAGTGTATTTTCTTGACCTTGAGTTAAGATTTTTAGTCAAACTTTCATTTCCGTGGTCAAAAATGAACTTTCATGCTCAACTGCCTCTGTATTGTTTGACACTGCAGATGTACAAAATGAAACAGAAGATGACTCACCGTCTCTAAATATGGAAAGCCATTCATTCCAGTGAAAGCACATATACCACAAAAATGTTACAATCAGCCCCTTCTTCAGTGCTCATAATGTATGGTTAGTGTCTCTCTCTAGTCAAGCAGGCACAGAAATCAATTAATAGTCACATGTCTCGAGTTCCATCCAATCATTTATGTTCGTGATCCGTCTCGTTCATGTAGGCTCATTCATCTCTGTCTCATTCATTCTGCTTCCTTCAAGGCTCGTGTTGATCCTCAGTGTTTCTGCTCTGCCTTCTCCTTGCAATTTACCACCCTCCACTTCCCCAGCCTTCTCTAGCATTAGGTGTGGTTTCAGGAAATTTTTCTATGTGCTAATTTTAATTAAAGAGGAACTTGACTGATTTTACAAAGTCTTTTGAAGACTTTTATGATCTTGGGGAAGTGCTTGTACATATGTGAGGGGAAAAAAGGTTGTAGTACATAAAGCAGAGGTGTGCAATTAATATACCCAAGGGCCCACATGAGAAACTGGGACTGTTGTGGAGGGCCGAACCAATAAGATGAACTTCTGAAATTTTATCTCTTTATAAACTGCTACTGCTACGAGTAGATGATACAATTAGGCCCTAATTGTGGCTCCCTGGGAAAATTAATTGCCCACCCCTGGTAAAGCATTTTGTTGCTCCAGAGAAAAAGAAAACATCTGGAGTTGCACAGTTTAGAAAGACTTATCCAAGTGCTTCTAGCCTGGCATCCTGGCATTAATCTGCTTTCAAACTGTTCACAGCTGCATTTTGACAATAATCTGGAAGACCTGATTATGGGCACCGAGTTCCTATTCAGTGATTGATGCTCATTGTCATTTCCTCATCAACACTCCTAAAAACAACACATAATCTCACCAATTAGGGTCGTCCACTAAGATTACCCTAATCAGCCACAATTTTAAACCCTGTATTACTGCCAAAACAGAGTCTTCAGCACATGGGGCCTCTGGGGGTGTCCTGTAGCATCTGGCTCCGGGATGCTGGCAGCAGATTCTCTAGGATCTGTGAGTTGGGGGGAGGGGAGATCTGTGGATTGGCCTTGTTCCGGTGCATGCCAAAAACGCTCAGTCAGATATGTAGAGTGTGAATGCTGGGTCAATGCGAATGCTTTTTCTGCTATCTCCGGCCCCTCCGATTACTGCAGTATCCTCTGTTACCCTGCTGGGGGAGTCTGCTGCCGTTGGAGAGTGCTGTCACCGTTTGGGAGGTTGTGCTCGCTCTGCAACAGTGTTTAAGTAGGTGATACATGAATTAATATGCACAGGATCCAAGTTTCACAAGACATGAACATTGCTGATCGCCTTCGTTTTTGCTTATCCGTGCTTAGTGATGCGGTGATGTCTCAGCACTGTGTTAACCCTGCAATGAACTAGATGTTTGTCAGCAGGGAGGTGCAGCTCTTGGATGAATGCTTCCCAACTACACCGTGGCTGTGTCCAGCTTTAAGTTTTGTGGTCGTGGTTGAAACTTTAATACATGTGCTCAGTGAAATGATACGACAATATGCATACATTCATTTCACGTGAAAGTAAAGTAAGTGCCAAGGGTCTTTTGAAAGACAGATTGGCATAACATTGACACAGACAGACAGGGACCAAGAATCTGCAGTATTAGGTGGGAATGAAGGATCTATTTTATCTATTAGGAGGATATTCTCTGCCCAAAAACACATGGAGAGAAATCTTTGCAAGGCTGTGAGCGGCAGACAAGTAATAAATCATTTTTGGGGTGGGAAAGGTGAAGTGGATAATCTATTTTATGTCCATAAGTGAAAAGAGACGGAAAAGAACCAGTTTCTAAGCTGGGCCTTTAACTGCAGATGTTAATCATAGTCAATTTTTTATGAGACACCAAAAAAATGGAAGCAAGTCTCACCAAAATGGAATTACACGTTTTCTATTTTCACACCATTTAAAATATGTTGTTTCTAACTCAGGATTCGGTTAAAGTTACTGGTGTCAGTTTATCTGACCCTCATAAATAAAAATATGTTCAACATCCATCATAACAGCAAGGGAAGGGGTGGGGGGGCTGGGGGGCTTTTGCTGTGGTCAGGATCAGAGGAGATCTCACACTTACAAAGCTTAGACAATGCCCTCGAATAACACCTTGGGGAAGTTACATTTTCAACTTGGATGAGACATCAGGAAGAATGAGACACATTTGTGAGAAGACAACCATAACCTCCCTTGATTAATTAATCAAATCGTCTTCCAGATGCGATGTGTCACTGAGAGTTTGGAGGGAAGGGTAGAACAAAATAATGATCAGTATGTTGAAACCAACCAAATCACATGAACTTGAGTCGATGACTTACATGCACCGAACAACACAGTTTCACATGACCGTACCAGAAAGGTCATACAAGTGAGAGAGGGTTAAACAAGGTTACGCTCCCACCCAAATAGCCATTCACACAAAGAAAATTGTGATTTCAGCTGTGGCCAGAATTGTGACACAAGACATGCTGACAGGAACTTTAAGCAGAAATGATTTCCAAACATTTCCAGCAGCAGGCCGAAGCGTGAAAAAACACATTCAAATGAAGACCAAAGTGCCAAACAACACAGTTATGCTTTTCTTCTGTCTGTATTCACCTGCTGGCCAGACCGTTAACAAGAATACTGACACATTATAAATCATTAAACTTCCTTTGTACTTACCAATCATTTAAACTCATAATGTTTGTTTGTTTTTTTCTTAAGTCCTAACTGAAAAGGCAGGTATCCTCTCCCAACCAGAACTAAAAAGTTAAACCTTTTTCACACTGGACTTATTTTCACCTGTTTGCTGTACAGTAAGTTTGTGATATGGCTGATACTCTGCAGACATGGATTCTGTGGCTCGGAGCATGATGGTGCTTTGCTTTCCATTTGCGCGGAAAGATTTCATGTGTCAAATCCAGCCAAGGAGCTGGCTGAGTGCTCTGAACAAGAATATACAAATGTGAGCAACGTTACACTGATTTTATTTGTGCAGAATGACGCCCCCTGCTGAAACGTTTCATCACATTTCAGCCGGAAAATCTTTTTTTTTAAATTCTGATATTTGTTTTGATGGGTGTCACATGAATGAAATTTGCAGTTCAGCTTCAGGCAGAAATACACAAATGTCATTTTCTCACAGAGATATGTATGTGTCAGTCTTAGAAGGGCATTTCATTAAGTGCCATCCATCCATTTGCTATCGCTTATCCTTATCAGGTTTGCTGGGAGCTGGGTTCTATCCACGCTGTCATAGGGCGAGAGGCTGGGTACACCCTGGACAGGTTGCCACCCTGTCGCAGGGCTAACACAGAGACAGACAATCATTTGCACTCACATTCACACCTATGGACAATTGAGAATCACCAATTAACATAACCCCATTAAGTGCATGTCTTTGGACTGTGGGTGAAACCCACGCAGACGCCGGGAGAACATGCAAACTCCACACAGAAGAAAGGCCACGGCCAAGGTGGCCTTTCTTCCTGTGAAAGAAGAAACCAGGACCTTCTTCCTGTGAGGCAACAGTGCTCACCACCACGCCATGCTATTACAAATGTTGGGTTTAGTTGACATAGCTTCCCAACTTTATTGTTTAGTGTATGGTTTAGTTTTCAGAGCTCAAAGGCTGGAGGCTGCTCCAGATGTGCACAAGTCTCTGTCTGTAGCATACCTCTTTAGGGGAGATAGTGATGTCATAAATCAAGAACCTGCATTCTCAAGCACTCTCTCCCCTTCTTCTCCGATTACCGAACCTACCAATTCCCTAAATTGATCGATCAGTTTGACCCTGCTAATAAAAGCATTTTTTTTTTTTTGCTCGCTTGAGAGCAGTACAATCGGTGATCACAACCTCATGTAAATGTAAATACCCACAGAGTGGTTTTCCCAAGCCACACAGCTCTGCAATGTCATTGGCTTTATCGCTGCCTTTAAAGCACATTCATCCTTTTTTCATTTGCAGATATAATAGGATAACTCATCGTGAAGTCCCCAGGGAAATCAGTGTCTACTTTTGTCATCATTTTACTATAAATCACCATAGATTTCGTTCAAAGGAAATCTGTTCAACAGGAAGACATTACCGCTAACGAGGAAAGGACTGCCTGCTGGCGGAGGTTTGGAGCTGGGTGACAGTGCGCACTGTCCTTTCAGCACCAAGGTATCACTTTGCTCACGGCCACAACTTTACTCACCCATGCGGTGAGAGCACCAAGTGGTCACTATAAATACCCTGCAATAATCAGATTGTGTCACAAAAGCGAAAAATATGTGGAAAAAAAAAACTGACACTATTGTTCCTGAAGACTCCAAGATCGAAAGCTATGTATTTGGATGGTTGCCTATTAAATCCGTTTTCTTCAGAAGCTGTGAAGCTACATTTACTGCTTTATCCTCGTGGGTCTGTCTTCACAATATTGTGGGGGAAAGGGGGGACTGGGAGGTGGAGTTGAATGGCAGCCACCTGCACGCCCATGCATACACACCGAACTGCTCTGACCAGAAACTACAGGGCAATAAGTCTTAAAAACCGTTAGCAATTAATTTTCAGAATAATCCTTAAACGGTCCACAGCCTAATTGCGTTTCAATTTCCATGAAGGATGTAAAACGCGCAATGGCTCTAATGAGGTTATGAGACTCAGAAGAAGGATATGGGAGCATTTCCACTAAGATGTCAGTATCTGCGATGTATTCTGGGCTGAGTGGAAATTTCAGTGGAAGTAGCCTATTAGTAGGAAAAACGCTTCCTGTAACCGCGTATCGTACATATAAATGGAGCAGGGCAGAGGAGGGGGGCGCAGAAAACTTGACACAGCATTCAAGTGATGGTCAGTCAACCAGTGTACACTTTCCGCTACGAGCCTACGCCAACGACGTGTCTTATTATCACAGACAGTGCGGAGTAACCCACATCGGACAGGTCACCGCGTCGGCGAGACAGAATAAAAAGTGAGCTTCAGTTCTTGGCGACTAATCTACTACTTCAGCCAGGACGCGCACGGGACCTGGAAGCACCGGATCGCATTAGCTGTTCTGTGCGCTCTCTCCTCGCAGTCTGCCGGTGTTCAGAGGATGACCACAGTGGCTCAGCGAAGATCCATGACTTCACAAGCTTTGCTTTTGCCTTAATAAAGCAGCCTTTAAGAGGACATATTTTGGACCGGACAAACTCCGAAGTTGCGCACAGTTTAATTTCTTACTGCTGTGTGCGCGGAAAGTGATCAGTGTCTGGTGACGTTATAAAGGTATAAAAAAATTTTTTAAAAAAATAAGAAAAGAAAAAAAGAGTTTAATATACCACTTGTTATTTTCATTTCTTTACTACGAACTTAAAGATTTTTTTTCTTACAGATACCGTGTTGCTTTTGTTCCTACATTGACTTAACTTAGCCTGCTACGATCTAGTCGGGTAAAAGAAGCTTGGATGATAATAGGAATAAAACTTTTCAAGCTGCAATACTGAACGCACAATTGGGCAATCAAGACATTAAATCTAGTAAAAGCATGCAGCCTATAGCGTTACTATTTAAAATAACAAATAGCAAGCAGATTTGCATAATAAGGTTTCTTTTGGAAAGCACATTTTAAGATAAAGTAGGACAACGCATGGATAAAACAACCTAATAGGCCATCAATTATGAGGCGAACTTGATAGCCTATTAGGAGCTTGCAACATTGTGATTTGGGCTTAGTGCCCCATTGAGATCCGCTTGTATTATTGTTTATTGCGGCGTTGGACGGATTTTAACCAGCACTTAAGAGTTGCTCTCGGCGGGTGTAGCGTAATGAGATTCTGGGACTCCTGAAGGTAGGAAATGAAGGGCTGTGCGCAACACTAAACATTCCTACTTGATCTCTCCTACAGGTGCCCTGAAAAAAAGAGCTCACATTTTTTCCCTTCAATCCTCGGGAACTATGGGCGAACTGCGCAAGCATTTCATTATGGGACTGGTGTTACTGATGTGCACGCTGACTGACCACTGCGGCGAGAGCGCGCCGTCAACGGTCCCATTGGGGGATGCATCGGCCGGCGTGGACGCGCAGCAAAATTTCAGGCGGATGGCTGAGATCGTGAAACAGGTGGAGGGGAGCCGGGGACGCCACAGTGCCAAAACAGAAGCGCCGAAAATCTCGCGGGAGACAAGCTCTCCGGGGGAACAGAAGGATTTTCGGGACTTGAAAGCGATCAGAGAGAATCAGGCTATCGGTGAGTTTTCTTCTGGGATGGAATTTTAAGTTGGATCTCAAAACGATGCAAAGTCAGGGATGTAGCATACTAGGATGTAGAAGTATCACAGGGTACAAGTTAAAGGGTCGATGCACCCAATTTCCTTTGTTTTGTCAATTATGCTACCCAGTGCACGCAGTGAAACCAAAACTATCTGCCGTGGCTCTTCAGTGATAGCACTGACAATCTTTAAAGGGTCATTTGAGCGAACTGACCCTTTAAAGATGTCTCATATCTGATGTTTTAAGGCTTACTAATAAAAACAAATGCTGACTATGATAAAGACTGAAACTTGTAGTCTTAAACCTCTGACACGCTTTCCCCATCTTCTCTTTTTAAACAGCTGTATTTCCCAGAGATCTAAGAAAGAAGGAGAAGTTCATAAAATATTTAACAGGTAAGAAATCGCTACAAATTAAATGTCTAGTCTATTAAGTTTGTTAAAAAATAAATTCTACAAAAAGAGGCCGAAGCAGTGGAATATAGTACATAAAAGTGTATCATAGCCTCAGATGATGACTATAAAACACATGTTAGTGAAGGTTGCTGTAGAACTGGAAGTGTTCCTAAAATCTGCTCTACATTTCTGTTTCAGGTCCACTCTACTTCAGCCCCAAGTGCAGGAAGTCAGTATACAAACTCTACCACCAAACTAGAGACTGCACGATACCTGCATGTAAGCTGCAATTTCACGGGCCCTCTCGACACCATGAGTAATGACCGTGTCCCTCAAATGTCAACACACTAAACCACTCACTGCTGTTCCATCCTGCTTTTTCTTTTTTTTTTCCCTCAGACTTCAAAAGATGTGCGCGACTTCTGACAAGGTTAGCAGGCAGCCCACAGTGCACAGAGGGGTAGCACACACCAGGTACTGTAATGTGTTCCTCTGATTCAAACATGACTCTTTTATGGGGATTAGATCATTAATGTGTCTTGTTGAACATAGAAAACAGAGTTTAGGGCAGATTGCACACTGGGTGCTTGTAACATAATGATTGATGTTGCATGTGATAAGGAGGAAGTAGGAGGTAGTCTGCAAGATTGTTTACTTATACATAATTAACAAGTCCACACTGTAAAACTGTAGTCACAAGTAAAAGTCTTCGGTGTGGACACACAGATTGAGATAATTGAACTGTGTATATGTTGTTATTAGAGCAGCATTGATGATACACAGGTATTTTAGGTATCATCCTGCTTTTATAGCTGGATAATTGTCACTACTTTATACAATCTGTACAAATGCGTTATTGGTTGTTTTGTTCTATGTGTTTTTTGTTCATGTAAGTTTGATTGGTAAGGTCACTATAAAACAGAAAGAAACAAAGAAAGAAAGAAAAAGTATAGATCTAGTGGTATTTCTCTCTGAAATGTTGTGTAGAAGTATAAAATGCACAGTAGCATACTTCTTAATTTGCCCTTACTTACAGTACTTAAACATACTTTACTTTCCACTTCTATGGCACACATAACAGAACCTTCAAATATTGTACTTTTTGATGTATTTAAATTTCAAATGAGTGTCTGTGTTCAGAGTCAAATTCTACAGTATAATTTATTCTAATGTATAATAGTATTTAATATTATTTAAAGGTATTTTTCTAGTTCCTATATAAAAGTATTTTCTTCCAGCTCAGCTGCACACACACACATAAAGACAGCTTACACAGAATGAATCCATAAACAGTGATGTAATAATCTACTTTGAAAATCATCAGGACTCTTGATAATTCATCTCTACTTTTACTTAAGTTAAAGTATAAATTCAGGAGTTTACCTGGTTGTGGATTTTTGTTCGCTGTGGTGAAAGGCTTGCTGTGTCCATACACAAATGCCCCAACAGTGGCACAGCGAGAGCAAAATATCAAGTTTCTTCTTATTTGTGATTCTTTCTGGGAAGGAAATAATTTTTCAGGTGTTTTCAGGTCAGTGCTGAATATCACGTCTTCTTCGTTGCAGGTCGAAGTCGCACACGAGTACTCCAGAAGAAAAAAAAACTTGGGAAAAAAGTGCCTTGGACAGTAAGAGGGAAGCCTAAATCTGAACAGCCCCTACCAATACTAGGCACAGTATTGTCATTCACTGAGGTCTCCTTCTGCTAAGGCGTGAATGGCTGCCACCCACCACTCAGGCTGGGCCTTGATGGTTAGTTGTCACCACATGGGAGCAACCCAGGCAACAAAAACCAGACCAGGATAAAGACAGTGAAACTGAAGAGAGGAGAAGAAAAAAGAAACGAGCGGCTGAGACACACTAACCTGGGGCCTCTTTCATGCTGGGATCCAAAAAAGATGTTGCTAAAACACAATAAGAACATATTTTTCTTCATTTATTTTGTTCAAGGAAAGAACAAAATCCAGATATACTCGACCCCGCCTGTACTACCGTTTACGCAGACAAAAAAGTTTTCACAGACCTCCAGCTGGCAGTCAGTGCATAGTTTCAGCCACTTGTGCTCACACTGAGAAAGAACTGTGATTAAATTATTAATTGCATGAACATTTCTCTGCATCTTTGTGAAAAAAAGATTTAAAATAAAACAAACAAACAAAAAAACAAGTGGTGGTTGTAAGTCACAGCCCTCCTGCGGATCTTGGTGGAGCACAGTACAGAGTACAGTTGTGTATTTGAGTCATCAAACGGTACCATTGTACATAATGTAGGCCATGACCTTTTAATGCGGGAGTAATGTGTACATACTGTAAAGGAAAACACAAGAAGAAGCCACCTATCTACCATAAATTAACATGACTGGCATTTACCAAAGGGGTGTTCAATATATATAAATATAAACCATAGATATATTTAAAAATGAAATATATTTAAATAAATTATGAGATTGGTACAAATATGAATCGTCTTTGCTGTCTCGTGCAGTATTTTGCTTTGCATTCCCGTCTTGAATGAGGAATGATCCTCAAATAACCCCGTGACTGGACTGAGTCCCAGGACATCAGATCCAGCGAACTTCCCACCGCTGTTTCAGACAGACTGTTAAAAAGGGTCAAGCGACAGAGCACAAAGTGCTTTTTTTTTTTTTTTTTTTTTTGGCTATTGCAACAAGATTTTTATGTGATCATTTTCCAGATTTGGGAGTCAGCATATTTCACATGCTTTACAACAGTCACGCTGAGAAAGATGTTCCTCTTAAAAGACTGAGTCACTCAGGCTCTTCTGCGCTGTATATCTCTACTGCCATGTATTCATGAAAATCTTTTCATCGTTTTTATTTGTGCACATTTTAAGATTTATGCTGGAAATGCAGTTCAGTAAAGTGAATGAACAGCATTGGTTCTGTAATTCCTAACATCATTTTTGGTTTCTGTAATGGCTAATCCACTAGCATGCACAAGTTCTTTCATCAAAATTATATTTTTAATGCTAAAATATAATTATTTCAGTTACCCATGAATGTTCAAACTTACTGTTTTACAAAAAAGCTGAAAAAAAAAGTAAAATTATTAACTTTTTTGATAAAGATGCCAAATTAAGTTATTTACTTGCATTCCTGAACAGAAAAACATTAGTTTTAGTGGTTGAATGTTACACTTGATTAATTTCTGACTTCAGAGAAGTCCAGTGTGCCGGCTCAAATTTGAGTATAAAAACCTGAATTCAATTTGTTATTTAAAATTCTGACAAAGAAATTAGATGTGCACAGATATCGATAGGTGTTTGAGGTGACATTTGCTGATATGCTTATCTTTTGTGTCACATCAATTTTGTGCAATTTGTGTTGTCTTAGCACAAGTGGGGAATAAATAAAAGTAAAGACAGAATAAACACAAAAAATGTAATTATACTGACATTGATTTCATCCAGAAGTTTACAGGTGGTGCAGAAACATTCATTGCAAAGACAAAATCAGGTTTACTGCCACTATAGCCAGGGGTGTTCGGCAGAAGATTGCATGGATAAGTGGTAATCTCAGACGTATGCTATATTGCCAAAAGTAGTCCTGCCTTCACACGCATATGAACTTGAGTGACATCCCATTCTTAATCCATAGGGTTTAACATGATGTCGGCCCACCCTTTGCAGCTATAACAGCTTCAACTCTTCCGGGAACACTTTCGACAAGGTTTAGGAGGGTGTTTGTGGGAATTTTTGAACATTCCTCCAGAAACACATTTGTGAGGTCAGACACTGATGTTGGACGAGAAGGCCTGGCTCACAGTCTCCACTCTAATTCATCCCAAAGGTGTTTTATTGGGCCGAAATCAGGACTGTAGCTGCTTGATGTTATACACCTGTGGCCATGGAAGTGATTGGAACACCTGAATTCAGTGATTTGGATGGGTGAGTGAATACCTTTGGCAATATACTGTACTTCAAACATGGCCTCATACTACTGTTGAGTACTTTTTTGGCCTTTTTGGGTGAACTGACCCTTTAAACAAGTGCATCAGATAAATCACTCATAAGCTCTTTGCATGAAATTTGAACCCCGTACAAATGCAACTGCTGCAGACTGAATATTTTTCTAAGAAATTACTTTGGAGGGGAACATTAATTTGTTTGAGTTTAATCCTAACCAAAACAAGAAAACACTCACTGTTTGGAGGACCTTGAATTGAACTTCTTGGAGATTAAAGTTGGCTCTGTTCTATTCAAGTGTCCCAGTGAGACATATTACTAGTGGCAGTGAGCCAGTCTGTGCATATAGATAGCAAAAAATTAAAGCACCTACATGGGAAAAAAAAATCATTTTCTTCTTTGCACCTGTGCTTTCATGCTAAAATGTCCTCTGTGAAGATGGCCCCCACCATGTATGTTTTAAAAATAAGACCACTTAAATATCCATCAGTTTTCTTGCACTTATCCAATTCAGGGTCACTTTGGGGCGGCAGCCTATCCCTGCTGTCACAGGGCAATGCTTAGGGTACACTCCTGTCACAGGGCTCACACAGAGACAGGCAACCATTTACACCTATGGCCAATTTAGAATTACTAATTAAAGTAACATGCATGTCTTGTGGAATGCAGCAGGAAGTCAAAGTACATGAGGAGAACATGCAAACCACACAGAAAGGCCCCAGCCAGCACATCCAAACCCAGTGCTAACCACCACACCACCGTGCCACCCATCACTTAAACAGTCCAGCATTTATTTCACATGATCATTTTATTTAAAATACAAAAATAAATGAATAAACTTTACAGTACTTAAAAAATGTATTAGATCACTTGTCATACAAACTATGCAGGCTACAGGTTTGGTATTTAGCATGTTAAGGACAAATAATGCAACACTTCCTAATCTATAAGTAACTGTCTGATAGACCTCATACACTAATGTTTTGGAGACAAAGTTAGAAAGGAAAGGCTCAGATGGGTTGGACATGTGCAGAAGAGGGATAGTGGATATAAGGTACTATGCAAATCATTTGGCATGTGTGAATTATTCTGTTCTGCATCTTACTGACACAGCTCCAATAACACTGGTCAACACTGATTTTGCTACCTGGTGAAAAATACCTGATATAAGGTTTTTCAGGTATGCTGATTCCAAATCTATAATCAGAATTTTTCTAGCACGTCAGGTTCTTGAGTCATACACGTCAATATTTAGTTAATGTATTGCTGTACTGCTGCTTCTCGCCCAAATGTAGATTGTGCTAAGATTTTCTAATTTTGAAATTGAACAGAGTTTAGCAATAATTTGGGTGATTTGGGGGGGGGGGGGGGGGGGGCAAATCCAAATATGGTCATTAAAATTCAATCAACTAAAGTTTAACTGCCAATATTGCGGATCAACAATGCCAGAAATTTGTAATTTCTTATAGTGACTGCTTTGATTTGTCAATAGATAAAAACAAAGTTTTAGTGCTACATCAAGTGATGGAATAGTGTTTCTGGGGCAGTCCAAAGTGATGCCAAGCTTAAAGCTGGGATCTTTGATGGACCCCAAGTCTGTGAGCTTATTAGAGTCAAAGACTTTCCATCTTCCACCCCTTGAACTAAGAGCATGGGAATCATTTGTTCAGGTGGTATAGAATTTCTTGGGCAACCACAAAGCCACAAACTATGAAGAACTAGTTGACGACATCCTCATTTCATTCAAATGCACGGGTTGCAGAATGTCACTTAAGATTCACTTCCTTCACTCTCATCTTGACTTCTTTCCACCCAATTTGGGTGATGTGAGTGATGAGCATGGTGAAAGGTTCCATCAAGATATCTCTGAAATGGAGACCTGGTACCAGGGGCGCTATAACGCAAACATGATGGGCGACTACTGCTGGTTTCCACAGCGTGAAACTTCTGTGAAGCACAAGAGCAAGTGTTTGTCACACTTTGGAATTGTTTAGGCAGACTAATTGTGGACTGTATTAGTTTGAGATTCCTCATATGATTGATTTTGGTATCTGTGTCTTTTTTTTCCAAGATATTTTGTTGGCCTTTTCGGCTTTACTTGATAGTTTTCCAGTGGAGACAGACATGAAAGCGGGGAGGAGAAACAGGGGAAGACACCCGGCAAATGGTGACAGGCTGGGACTCAAGCCTGCACCGGCCGCACAACCAAGCAGCATACATGATCGCCTGTTCACACCCTGAGCTATCCTAGAATGGGGGGGCAAGGGATGAAAATGCTGGGGCATGTGGTTGCTGTATGCTGATATGTGTTTTTTAAGAATACTACTTGTTTGAGTCACTGGTCAGGGGAACTTTGAAGGAAGGGTTAGGCAGTTTATGTAGAGTTAGATGAGGCTGATGCCGCTCGTTTTTACACTAAATAACCTTGAGCTGGTTAGCTTAACTTAGCATAAATGTTGGAAAGAGCTAGTCCACCTTGGTTCAGAGGTTTAAAAAAAAAAAAAAAAAAAAAATCAAACTTAACCTTTATTAAAACTATTTAGCATACTAGTTTTAATTGTACAAAAAAAAAGAGGTATTAACATCAGTTATCTGCAATTAGTGAGCTTTAGTGGTGTAGTTAACAAATTTGGTTAGCTTCAGACTAGCTACCTGTCCATCCCTAGAATAGAATAGCTTGTCATTATACGTCATGTGATGAAATTACAGAGTCTCGGCTGGGCCAGCCAACTAGCAAGTGTTATAGTTTGCATTTAGATGAGAACATGTTTGAAATCTTGTCATTTCAGTCTAGGCAAACCAGCTAGTAAATTTTATTTCACAAAATGTCACACTACTCCTTCAGCTATGCCAGATAAGTTTGGTAAGCAAATTAGCTCCCAGTAGTGCTTATTTCAGTGCTAAATAAAACACAGATTTACTTAGCACCGTCCAAAAAACTACTTAAGTCGGGGAAAAAAGTTTCTCATCTTTGAAACCCAACTTAAAATAACTTAACACTCACAGATACACGACCGCAAATGCCCTAAAACTAAGCTTCACTAACTGGAAGCCCTGTAGCCATTTAATTTCTTTCTACTCCACCCTTGTATAATGATTTGCAGCAGTTTTCCCATTTTTTAACTCCATCTATGGTGAAATTACTCTCTCGATGTGAAGTGCACTTAGTGGTCACTTGTTTGGGTGGTTTAGAGACTAATTTTATCATACTGCTGTCACCTCTTTGAAATTAAGTGATTGCTACAGATTAAGCTTTGTGTCTATAAAAAAAAAAGAGGGAAAAATAATTTAGGAACACACAACATGTATTTTATACTGAATATCTTACAGATATAAGATTACCTTTGATCCCAGTGTCAGCCTTTGATCTGTGCACCTGGAGCATTTTACGGAAACATAAAACTGAAGAATCTGTGTAAAAAAGAACTTTAAAACAGCCACACTCCCTTTATTTGTTTTATTAATCACCTGAATTTACAGTCTCTGAACTGTGCACGCAGTACTGTTCTAGATGTACAACATGTTTACAACACTGAAAGAGGTATTCTGGTGCCATTCAGTGGTATTCACAACAGAGTTATACATATGTTTGTGTAAGCATATTGAGTTGATAATACAAGTTCATTCATCGGACTAGGAAAGACAAGTCAGGGAAGATGTTAGGAGTTCTTCTCCAGGAAAGCTTTGCAGCATCGCACACACTGCTCATACACCTTTTCAAAGTCTTCATCGCTTCCCTAAGAGACAGAATGGGGGGGGGTGTAAAAATTATTTAACCAACCATTCACAACTCACCATCACTGGAATCTGTTGTCCACTACAAACAGAGAAAATGTAAACAAGTATGGCCTGCCCTGTGATGTACTAACACCCCAAAAATGAAATTAAATTCTTACTCGACCAAGAAATTTTCTTCTCATTCCGAGAATCAAATTGTCAACACTGAAGCCAACTGGCTTTTTGAGCGCACAAGACCACACTCCAATTTGCATAACAAAGCTTTGTGTAAAGGAGCAACAGACTGCCAAAAGAAAGAGTACTTTTGAAATTCTATTCTTGATTGTTCACAGTGGTGGTTTTGGATGAGATTTAGATTTTAATGTTAAAAATAAGACCTCGTAAACATAGAAAACATCACTGCATTGAATTTGTGATTTGATATGAAAAAAAAAAAAAAAAATATATATATATATATATATATATATATATATATATATATATATATATATATATATATATATATATATATATTTTTTTTTTTTTTTTTTTTTTTTTTTTTTAATAAACTGGCTAAAAAAAAGAGAACAACTGTAGCATTTCAGGAAGGTTATACAAAGGATGTGATTTTTTTTTTAAATAATCCTGGGTAGTAACAGTTTTTTTATCACTATTGTTCTAATATAGACAAATTATCATTAATCAATTAATTATTAACAGCTCACTGAGGCAAGGCTGTGTTCCCCCCTACTTTAAACATGCTAAGATAACTCCTTTACTAAAGAAACCTAATCTTGACGCCAGGTTTATTGGTAATTTTTAGCCTTTTGAAATTGCCATTTGTTAGAAATTTAGTAGAAAAAAAAGTCAATTCAGATCTTTATTATACAAATTACATATTTTTTAACCCCGTTCAGTCTTGTTCTCAAAAAGCAGGAGCCCACTGAGGCTGCTCTTTTGTAGGTCACTAATCTTTTCACGGCAGGAAATTGTTCTGTACTTGTTCTACTTGACCCCAGTCCAGCCTCTGATTCTCCATCCAGCCATCTTCTTCCACTCATCCTTTGCTGGGTCAAAGGGGGGCAGATGCCCAAACCACCTCAACTGGCTTCTTTCGATGTGGAGGAGTAGTAGCTCTACTTTGAGCCCCTCCCGAATGGCTGCACTCCTCACCCTATCTCTAAGGGAGAGGCCAGCTACCCTTTGTAGGAAGCTAATTTCTGCTTCATGACCACAGGCGAGGGTAGGTATGTACATTGACCGGTAAATCGACAGCTTCACTTTCACACTCAGCTCCATCTTTACCACCACAGACCGGTGCATCACTCCAGTTGCAGCCCCAATCCATCTGGAAATCTCCTGCTCCCTTCTCCCGTCACTCGTGAACAAGACCCCGAGATACTTAAACAACTCCACTCTAATACTGTTGACTATAAAATTTAATTTAATAGCCTTAAGATTTGGGCTGGTATCTCTGGCAAACAAGTTCTCCTCGAACATCACCTCTGTAACCTGTGGGGATATATATATATATATATATATATATATATATATATATATATATATATAAAATGTGTGTGTGTGTATGTATATACACTGCTCAAAAAAATAAAGGGAACACTTAAACAACACAATATAACTCCAAGTAAATCAAACTTCTGTGAAATCAAACTGTCCACTTAGGAAGCAGCACTGATTGACAATCTTTTTCACATGCTGTTGTGCAAATGGAATAGACAACAGGTGGAAATTATTGGCAATTAGCAAGACACACTCAATAAAGGAGTGGTTCTGCAGGTGGGGACCACAGACCACTTCTCAGTACCTATGCTTTCTGGCTGATGTTTTGATCACTTTTGAATGTTGGTGGCGCTTTCACACTCGTGGTAGCATGAGACGGACTCTACAACCCACACAAGTGGCTCAGGTAGTGCAGCTCATCCAGGATGGCACATCAATGCGAGCTATGGCAAGACGGTTTGCTGTGTCTGTCAGCGTAGTGTCCAGAGGCTGGAGGTGCTACCAGGAGACAGGCCAGTACACCAGGAGACGTGGAGGACAACGGACAATCCAGAGTTCAAGTACAAAAACAACATAATTCTTAATGTATTCTGACACACTAACAGCTATTGCCCTCCTCCTCTTTGCTTGCTTGGCTGTCATGCTATGTGGTTGCTGGAGAGGAACCATATGGTCCAAAACCACACTGACTATAATGAAATTCAATAAAATTACACAAAGAAATACAACGTCCAAACCCCAAATCTCACAATCCAATCCGCTCAATACAGTCATATAAACTGTGGTCACTTTTACTTCTTACAGCCACATCACTAGTAATTTCATGATTGATTTATTTAGGGTTCAAGCTCTTGAGGGAAAAAAAAGAAAGAAACAAGAAAAATACAATAATTAGTCAAAAACAGCTCTATCCACACACATTTTCCATAAAGACCACACATGGAAATTATTGCTTGTTATGAGATCCCTTGCCATTTATTTAAATGAACCATCAATGTTCATTTATTTAAGATTTTTTTTTAAAAGTCTATTGACAGTCATCAACACCCAAACTTTCAAAGCATTCCGAACTTCTCTGCCTACACTTTTCCAGTTCTTGCCATTTTCACCCATAATACTCAAGACAATAAAAAGCAGCCAAGAACCCATGTCAAAAATATCTGGCACTACTTTTGAGTCCACACAAAGCATGTAAGGAACAAAATGAACTACTGAGCCATGGACAGTGGGAAGTGATACCAATCTGAAACCAGAAAACACTTCTTAGAGTTGCATAAAAATAATCTATTATGTGTACTGGTCTGGAAAGGGTGTACACCAAATTTTTTTGAAGTGAGAAATTTAGTCAATTTATTAGCAGTAGTTCACTCCATTTTGTTGCTGTTTATTGCATCAGTTGTGTCTGGATTTCTTCCTGAGGACAACTTAATTCTCTCTAGATCTACTACATGCACCTGAAGACAGACAGTCTATCCAAAACTATAAATACACTTAAAATGACAGCTGTGTGTGAGATTTCTTGCCTTTTATCTTGTCTGTTAAATTCTTCTCATGTAATACTTCGATGATAAACATAGCTGTTAAAGGAAGGGTTAAATGTAGCCTTTTTTGTGTCTTTACAATAACTATAGAAATTGTTTTAAGTTTGCCTTTAAGTTTAAGCATTTTTCTCAGGTTCTTACTGTGCTCAATGAGACTGTATATTAACACTATTCTTCCTACTTTATTGCCTGTTATTGTGGTTAATATATATGAGAGGTCTTCTGCATTTTTGTTTTGTCTGTGCCCCTTCTTACTGAGCATGACTGATTATTTTAATTGTGATTTCGATACTCATTCATGGCAATGATATAAACAGTGTGCTTTTCTGCAAGATGGACGTAGCTTTACAGTGGCGGTCAAATGTAAATTGAGAATGATACAAGCAATGGTGATACAAGAAACAAGAATCAGGTTTGGTTTTTAAAGCTCCCCTTTTTTCATATTTAGCGTACAACAGGACACAGTCCACTTTTTAAATGGGTGCAATTGCACATCCAATGGTCCTGGTGAAATCGGTCACAAAAACCTTCTTGTGATTGTTTTGGTCATCAACGGATATATTGCAGTTAAGGCAACTTACCTTTTACTTTGAATCCAAAGCATCTGTTTTTGGTATGCACTGCACTGTTTTTATTTTAAGTTTTAAGTCCTCTAAGCAAGCAGTTGGCGAATGTTTGCAGACAGCACTGTATACTTCACTGAAACCAATTTCACCTAACAACTGCCAGCAACCAACTGGTTAGGATTACACATTTTTCCCCAGCAACCCGTGGTTGCCAGTGAGTCACTAACTAGTCTCTAGGTCTGTGTGAATGGGGCTTTAGCAATTTATTTCACAGCAACTCCCAGCAACCACTCACCAACTAGTTGGAAAATACACATTTTCTCTAGTGACTGTTTGTTGCTGGAGGCTGCTGACTGGTCTACAGGCCTGTGAGATTGAGACCTAAGCATAGCACTTATCTTAATTTAACATGCTAAATGATATGAATATTTAAGCAGAGTGCTTGTTGCTCCCTTAGATGTGAACGCACAGCCGTAAATGTTGCAATTTGTAGCTTTTTTTCTGACTTTGTAGTGTTCACTGGACCATCTTACTGCAACAGCAAAATTACATACATCCTCCAAGCTTTATACAAGGAAAATCATAGTGCTTGAATACTTACATAATAAGGGTCGCTGATGATGAGCTGCTTCTGAGGGTCATAGGAGCCAAGAAGCTCAATCTTTGCTCTGTAGTCTTTTACAGACTTTGCCTTTCTTTTCAAGTCACTGAAAAGGTGAGAGAAAACAAGTAACTCCAAAAGAACAGAGCATGAAACAAGGGAGGTTTGAGTACCTCTGGACTGATGTCACACTACTGAATATAGGAGATAATATAGAGAATTTATCATCTGCCATTTGTGATAAATACATTCATGTAATTAACTTTAACTCACTAAGAAACTAACAGTGTATTCTGGTAACATGTAGAGTACATAAAATGAAAATAACACATAAAAGTATTAATCACAGACAAAAGTAGCATAACAGTAGGCCAACAAATGAATTCTCAGTCTGGTCAGCTTAACATTTGGAGGGGAAAAAATATGTGGGGGGAAGAGAAAAAAAAACTGCTCAAAGACCAGAGACGAGGCATCCAAAGAACTCAGTAAGCTGCTTACAGATCAGCTCTGCCATGGGCATGTGATCTCAAAATGATCCTTAAACGTTCAAAGTAGCAAAAAATATCCCTCCCCCTGACCTTTGCAAAAAGCTTAAGAAAGGATATTGGTCATTAAAGGGAGGCATTCTCCTACAAGGCAGTTATAGCTCAATGTCCCCACCGTTTTTATGCATATATGTCAAAGAACTGCACGGATAAATGTCATGACAGCAGGACACACTAGTTCAGCCCGTTTCAAGACAAATATTTTTTGACACTTAACACAAGACACCAGCTCTTTCAGCATCTGTGTATCCAACTGTGCTCAACACTCAGGAAAAAAATAAACACTGATGCTGTGGGCTCAAATAACTGTACCTCAGATTGCTCTCATCCATGCAGAGAATGTACTCAAAGCTCATGAAGTCATCTTTGGTCACCTGGAAGTGGGTAGAAATGAAGAACAAAACAAACATTACTTTTGGCTCCATGTGGAAATATAGTATGGCCAGCAGAGACTCCCTCTGGTCCTTCAAAGGAGGTTAAATGGGTTATGCAGCTGAAAGAAAATAAAATTAAATAAACTCTGCCTTTTCACTGACATGTTCAAAGTTCTAATCCTTAAGATAAGAAACATAAGAGAACTCAGAGCTTAATAAATCATTCATTTATCACCTGCCTTTTTAGTAATAGCTTTGGGATGTAGTTACATTCTGTCAATAATTTTGGTTAAGTTTCACTGTTAGTGATGGAGGCCAGTATCCCTGTGCTGGATTCCAACTGCTGTTACATGAACATAGGGTTTAAAAAAATGAAGTGTGTGTTGTATTTTTAAGTCTCAACAGCCTTCCAGTTTATTTTCTCATCTCTGCCTCCTCCTTCCTTCTCCTGCTCAACGGATAACTACTGTAACTGTAATGTGAAAAATCAAGGTGGTTTTTATGGTGGGTTTTATAGAAACTTTCATTCTTGACCTACAGGAAAACTGGGTTAGGAAAGGGAGCACATATGTATGTGTGTGAAGGGGTCTGTGAAGTTCTCACTGCAGTGGAACAAGAAGCAATAAAAACAAAAACAAAACAAGAAAAAAAAGTCAACCCCCTAAATAGTTTAGAAGTATTTTGAGAGTGAATTTATAGGAATCCCAAGGAGAAGCTGAGGGCAGAGAGAAACAAATGAGAGTGTAGAGACATGAATAAAACTCCTACAGTGCTCCAGATGTTGACATATGGACACGATTACAGTGACAGCTTGTAACAGCAGACGAGTAAAAAGACGTTCTTTAGAACCGGTTCACGCAGTGAAAGGCTGCAGCCACTGCAGTCTGATCACTGTATTTTGCCATTTCTCACACTCTCACATCCTCTTTCTCTCTCACAACACACACACACACACACACACACACACACACACACACACACACACACACACAATGATAATCTGTGTTGATCATAATCAAAGTGCCTGCTTCTCTGGCACTTCCACAGTGTAAATGAAGGAGTGGTAATCCTCTATCAAAAATTCTCGTGCAAGCCCCTCCTCACAAAGTTGGCAGAGAGCTTAGTTTAATATCTGAAATCTCTGGCTAAGATTGAGCTGTGAGGTTTTTAACTGAAAGCAAAGAAAGAGTAGGGAGATACTCATGGAAAAGTTCAAGTTAAGATAAAACGCACAAGATAAAGCCGTAGGAAAGCCATGAAGGGATGGGATTGTAAGTCTGTGTAAAAATTAATGGGCATTTTTCACAAAATGACAATTTTACATAACCATAAAAAAAAAAAAAAAACATGTATAAATAATAACATCATGCATGGTGGTTTACTCTCAGACTTCAACAAAAGAGGTACTCATTGATATGTGATGCAGCACGCATAAAGCCAGCCAAAGACCGGGAATCCCAGCTACACACAAAAAGAGCCAAACAATGAGGCAATCAGGAACAACTGGACTTTCCTGTATTTCCAATGTTTGTCATCTTAACTTCACTGTCTGCAAACATCTCAAAGCTAAGTCTGAAAAATGTAGTTGACTAAACAGTTTGATAGGTTAACCACAAATAATGCACTATTTTGACACAAATCCTCGTCCAGACAGTCTCTCGGCTATGACCGGAAAACACGCACGCCTGGCCAGTCAGCCAGTGAAATTCACCCCCTTGGTGTCACTAGCAACTTTCCTGTCTTTAGCCTGTAGTGATAACATAGATGCCCTCTTGTCTCACAAGTTTCATACATATATTGAACTGAAGATTTTAAATTCCATTAAAAATGAACATCACTCCATTGCTCAGTAGAGAGACAGTCTTAGTGGGAAAGCACAAAATCTTTCAAAAATAAAACCATAAAATGTTGATGTAAGCAAACACATGTACACTTGCAATTATCTGCTTGCACACCAGCCTCCACTTGTGTTGTCCATTAGAGTTCTAGCCAGGAATAAAATGCGATACCTACTCAAATAAAAAAAGTTACGCCAAAAAACTGTTTACAAAGAATTCACAAAGAAAGTAATAATTAGTATCATCTTAGCCTAGGTTTTAAGTAATGTGGGAAAAGAACATGAATTCAGCTTGTAAAACTTATCTGTACAGCATCAACGCAGCATCAATGCTGAACTGATGACAGGTGAAATTAATGTGATTACAGCAGGGTGATGGTATTTTGGCTAAAAGTAATGTTCATTCCTCAAATATTGGTTTAACGATTATCAAATTACAACTCTCTTAAATCTAATGACTAGCTCTCAGTTTTTGATTAGATAAACACTCCGTTACTTGTTATGGATCACTCTGAAAAATTCTTGTTTTATTAAACAAACACACACTTGTTTATTTGGGGATACACTGGTCTCCGAACGATGTCCCAGTTGGCCAGTCTGCTTGGATACTGACCACGCCAGTCCTTCAGCAAAGTGGGAGGGTGGGTTTTTAAAAAAAAAAAAAAAGAAAGCCTGTGGCAGAAAAGAGTGATAAAGAAAAAGAGGAAAACACAGAGGCTTGTCACAGCTCATTGTGTGGATTTGGCTGGGTTTAAAGCCAAGGGTTGAGCCTTCCCATCCCTGCTTTGAGGAGATTAGATGAGGGTCTGACAGAACTGGTTTGCAGTGAGACAAAGCAAGGAGATGGGAGATCTGAAGTCCAAAGTAAAACGCAGGAGTCCTCTCAGGAAAGAAAAAACAAAAAAGTGTTTAAAAGCACTAGGGACTAGGAGTTACTGTGAGGAGAAGCCAGCACAGCATAAGACCTGAAGGCCATACATGGACAAACATCTTGGTGTAATTTCAGGCTTGTTTAAGGATTTGAAACATCTGTGAAATCATGCTTCCTACGCTGGCTTCATCAATATTTCGCAAACACCACAGGTACCATCAATCTGAACATTTCTCTAAACCCAAGCATGGCTAGCAGGTTCTTTACCATACCACTTTATTTATAAAGCACTTTTTAAAACAACAACAAGGCTGATCAAAGTGCTGTACAATAATACCCAACATACAAGACAAACACAGGCCAGAGGATAAAAAAATCTGAAAAACACCAAACTGCTGAAGAAGTTAAACAATAAAAAAAAAATACGGTACACAAACTGGAATCCAGTGTACAGAAACTAAAATAGGAGTGATGTGTTTTTGCTTGCTTGCACCAGATAAAAATCAAGCAGCAGCATTTTGCACCAGCTGTAGGCAAGCAACAGAGGCCTGGCTAATTCCAGTAAAAAAAGCACACTGCAGTAGTCAAGACAGGGTGTTATAATAGCATGTATTAGCATTCCTTTAGACAAAAGAGGCTTGATTTTTGACTGGAGCCTCAACTGGAAAAGCAGGACTTCACCGCTGAGTTTACATGAGTATTGAGCTTAAAAGTAAGATCCATTTTCACACCTGAATGTGTGATAATGTATTTTTCATATGGGACCAGAGAAGAAAGATTTATACAGGGTGGTACTGTTGGTGCCACTATCCTGGGTCTAAACAACATCTGTCTTCAGAAGTAATTCAGAAAATTTAGTGTCGCCCATCCCCTGATGTCAATGAGGCAGTCAAGCAGAGGCTGGACAGAGCATGCACCAGTGTTCTTCAGTTGAAAATAAACTTGACAGTCATATGCATAACAATGAAAAGAAATACCATATTTCTGTATAATAGTACAAAGTGGCAGCAGGTACAAAGAAAACAGAAAAGGTCCAAAAATGGAGCCTTGTGGTACCCAGAGGGGGGGGGGGGGGGGGGGGGGGGGGGGGCAGCAGAGGTGGAATGAAGTCATCAATGTACACAAGGTAGACCCTTGTGTCAGCATTGTCAGAGGTAGGACCTAAACCACGGGAGAGCTACACCTGGGATGCCCACTCAATGCTTCAGCTTAGACATGAAGTGCTCATGGTCCACAGTGTCAAATGCCAGAGTCAGCTGCTAAAAGAATATCATTAAAATCCATAAGCAGAACAGACTCAGTGCTATAGTGAGTTTTAAACCCAGACCAGAACAGTTGTAGAACAGCTTGTTCATCCAGGAAGGACTTGAGTTGGGTGTACGTAATTTTCCGGAAGTTTCAACAAAAAGAGTAGCTTGGCGATGAGGCTAACTTTTGACAATACAGAAGGGTCTATGCCAGATTTTCAGCAAGGACTGCACAACAGGCACAACATGTTTAAAATATTTTGGCACCACACTATAGGTCAGAGTACTATTAATAATGGCTAGAACTTAAAAAAAAAAAAGGGTAGGAAAAACTTCCTTAAGAAGTTGAGAGGGGACATGAAGTTATGTCCCTCGCTAAAAAGGAGAGGGACATAACCTCAAAGCAATCAAACATAACCAAAGAAGGTATTAAAATGGACTGATCATGAGAGGGTGGTGAAATGAGGGCCCTAGTGATTACAACCTTCTCCAAATTAAGCAAAGAAATTGACCATAAATTTCACTGGAAGCTTCCAGACAAACAGGTTCATGGACACTAAGAACAGAACTCAGTGTGTTAACAATACGTGACGGTCGCGAGAGTTAGAAACAATGATATCAGAGAAGATTTTTGACCTAGCGACTTTCACAGCTCTCTGATAACAGCACCAACTTTATCTCAACTTTTCAAAAGAAACCTGCAACCTGTCCTTTTTCCAGCTCTCCTGCACTCCTGTCTAATGGCATGGGTATTGTAATTTAACCATGGCTCTGATCTGGGCTTTGGTTGCCTAATTTTTAATGAAGCTACAGAGTTCAGAACAGTTTGGCAAAGAGAACTGAATTGACGAGTCATTATTAGAGGACACAAGGGCTGTAAGGTCACTTGAAGGGTAAAAATAGTGAAGACATGAATAGCAGTGGAAGGGTTAAAAGCACATTAATGCGGAGCTGGAGCGCACGGTTTAGCGAGATGACATTTTCTAAATGTTTATATTTAGAAAATGTATCATTTTAAAAAAGAAAATAAGGTAATTTTGAAATTAATGACAGTGATGCATCTCAAAAAGCTGTGGCAGAGCCATGTTTACCATTGTTTAGCATCTACTCTTCTTTTAACAACAGTCCTTAAACAGCTGGAAGACCAGTTGCTGGACATCTGTTGTCTCATTCATGTCTGAATTGTTCCTAAGCCCATGCAGTGAGTTCCACAACAGAATCCATCCATCCATCCATTCACATCCGCTTATCCTGTTCAGGGTCACGGGGGGGGGGCTGGAGCCTATCCCAGCTGACATAGGGGGAGAGGCAGGGTACACCCTGCACAGGTCGCCAACCTGATAGAATCATGCCTGTTTTTAATGTAGGGCCCAGAGATCACAGGCAACAAATATTGATTTTTGGCCTCATCCCTTGCACCCAGAGATCTCTCTAGATTCATTTGATGTCTTTTGATGATGTCACATACTGTTCATGATGAGACATTAAGAGTCTATTACATTGAGGAACATTAATCTTGGCCCTGGTTCAACTTATATATATATATATATATATATATATATATATATATATATATATATATATATATATATATATATATATATATATATATATATATATATATATATATATAAAACCAGCAAAAGAACGTAAACCCAGATCATGTTTGTAAATGAGAACTGGTTAAATAAAATAAAAAAAAAATAAGAGATGATGACAGACACATGATTCAACCAATAACCTGCAAAGTGTTTTTGAAAATGTCAACCCGTCCAACTCTTGTTGTTCTTCTCTTTGCACTCCCAAAGACCATAAACCAGAACCTCCAGCAGGTGGAGAAAATGGTCTTTTTCCACCAGTGAATAAATAGCTGATTACCTTTGTCAGCAAGATGCTGGAGAAATGGTTTTTAGCCATTTCCATGTTGCCATAAAATGGCAACATGCCTACCAATGATTCTGTAATTCAAAGAGAGCCGACTGATGGCCTAAGCCTTCTTACTCACAGTTCTAAATATATGACAATATAATGTCAAAAAAATCTCCATCTCACACACACACACACACACACACACACACACACACACACACACACACACACACACCACTCTGGTGACAGGAGCCGCGGGACGTCTGGTTGTACCTGTCGGGCCCTGTGGTTCGTGTCAATGCCATGCTTCCTGAGGCAGGCTAGACCGCGGGCATCTGGTAAGCTGCCTAGATTCCAGTCCGATGTGGCACCACTGTCTATGACCCACTGCAACAGAGAACAAAAAGGGGGCGCTAACTACTTCTGGGTGTAGAGGTGGTGGGTGATCATACCTGCCTGGCCACATGCCTCATGGGCACACCATGCCTCTTCATGCAGGCTTGACCACGGTGGTCTGGAGGGTTTCCTATCTCATAGGTAGAGGTGGCAGCACTGTCTATCCTCCACTAGGCAGAACAAAGCATGGGAATCACAAACTCAGCAAAATGGAAAAATATTCTCACACAGAAAGAAGTTTCTGTACAGAGTATGCCTACAAATTAAATTGAAGGGAAATACTTCTAATAAATCATTTTTAGATACTGCAGCCAGGTCATTATTATGTATTATTACTAAATTCAATTAGGAGTTTTGAACCTCCACTTATTTTACTGCATACTATAAATTTTATATCAATCACTTACCATTTACAAACCAAAGAGTCATTTCATATAGAATTTCTCTCCAGAGACCAATACTTTAAAACTGACAAGTTAATACAGTCAAATTACCAAGCATTAAATAAAAATGCATCATCCACAAACCAGTATGAAGAGACTTTTCCCCCCCACTCATGTCAGAGGAATCATTTTTGGAAACTGGTTCTTGGTATGTTATTATTGTAACATTACATGTATTATGCAAAAAAGTATTCAAACATGCAAAACTGACCATAACATTTTGGGTGAGTGGGTGATACTTTAAAATATTTCTGCTGCTAGTTCCACAATTGTACCAAATGATAGAAATAAAACAGTAAAATATATGTGTATGCCTGTGATCTGTAATACAGAGAAAATATGTCTTAATGATCACTTTACCTGATCAACAACACCAGCATCAGCTGCCATCTTCCTGAAGACTGCTTCAGCGATGGGGGATCTGCAAATGTTGCCTGTTCAACACCACAAACAACATTGCCTCATTAATGGGATTTTTAAACATATAAATGACTTAATTAATGGCTTCACAGCAAACTGCAATTTCCCAGTGGCAATACACACAGTTCAATATATCATATAGATAAATACTCAGATTTTAGAACAAAAAATGCAAAGCAAAATTACACAGTACATCTAAGAACACAATACAACAATTAGCACAGATCACAATAAGCTTCACTTTTCTGTATAAATGTACGTCTGTTAGTTACAAAACAAAGAAACATATTGTGAAACTGACTAAAGAGCATCACACTGTACTTTAGGAAAATAAAGGAGACTGTATCAACAACTAAAATGACTTAAAATCTAAAGTCACTAGTCCAAATGTTGATTTGTTGTAGTCTGTGCCTTGTGAGTGCTTCCTGGGACAAAACATGAGATAGAACAGAAGACAACAAACACAAACTCTTAAAATGCATTGACTCCTGATACAGGCAAAAATATTTGTGAAACTGCACATCACAATTTAATGCTTAGACCCATGCAGGAGTCCGTATGTATACATATGTCTTTGGTTGCACTTTTGAAAACTTCCAAAAACAGTGGATTTACTGGGTAGTGGCATTTATTTATAACATTTCTGTTTGAGATCCAGCTCCAAAGTTTAAGACAGTGAGAATTTTTATAAATATGGCCCTTTACACCAAAACAGTTGCTTTTAAATAAAAAATGTAAAAAGAATAAAAATGTAGAGTAAAATCTTTACTAATGTAAAAGCTGTAATGAAACGTAATGTAAGGAAAAATCTAACGCAGACATTTTTAACAGATTCAACTTGATCTCTGCTACATCTGGTAAACTATTGCAGACTTGGACACAGACGCTTCAAATTATATACGATCATATTTCCGTGTTGAGGACACATGAGTGTATGTAACTCCTGTCAGCTTTCACTTTGGACTCTCATTTACAGGCTCAGACACTTGTCTCTGCAATTAAACGCGGACACATTACTCGACGTTTTCGAGTAAGGCCAGAGCTGATTAGATACCAAAATACAAACACATGCATGTTACAGATTAAAGAAGTGTAAAGTGTGTTTGACAGCTCGCTATTCGCTGCATTCATTGTCAGGCAGCTAGTGCTTTTTTTTTTCTTTTTTTTTTATAGCTTTAACCGGCCTAAAGCATGATGACTTCATTTAAAGTCAATGATCTGTCACACAATTCAGCATCATCTAAGTTCTACCAAGAAACTGGTGGTCGACTGTTGACAGAACCTGGATGTGTAAAGGTTGCTATAAAAATCTGTGCAGAAGGCAGCTAGTACTTAGCACTCCGGGAACAACCTAACGAAGCTTAATTCAGTTCATTCATTAAAATGCTGTAAGCCGGTCTGCTGATAGAATGACATGTTTGCTTTTAAGCAGTAACGGGTATGTTTTAATTGAGCTTTTATGGGTTTAAAAGACATCGCTCACCCAAGCAAACGAACAAAACCGACTTTGTACCAGTAGCCGCCATGTTGAAAGGTCCTGTATGACGCCGACCAACGTGGCGGCCAACTACTGCCTGAATAAAAGTGTAGTATGATGACAGCGTAGCAAGTAGGACCAGCACACAGACTTAAATTGGAAGATTATTAATCTTATTCATCAGCATGACTTAGCATTTACCCTGCAAATTATAAACACATATAATCAAAAATACATTTAAATGATAGGGCAATTAACACCAGATGTCTGTGAATATGAATTTTTTGTTTGTTTTTAATTACAGATGTATATAAACATAACCCAGTCACGGGGGCTGGGAGGAGCACCGGGCAGTGTACTTCTGCTGCCAGTCCCAAGCCCAGATGAATGGGGAGGTTTGCATGAGGAAGGTCATCTGGAGTGAATCTTAGCCAAAACATGCTGATCATTAACAACATATAGTTTATCCAGGTTAACAATGACCACCTCCCAGGGCCGTATTACCGACCGGGCGAGTGGGGCTGGCGCCCCGGGGCCCATGGATCCAGGGGGCCCAGGGGGGGGCCCAACAACAATCCAGATACCGATGTCGATGCTGATTGCGATAGAGCCCTCTATTCTAGGATCTTCTTTAGTTGTACTTCTTTAGTCTATAAGGGTTAACTGAAATGGGCTGGGGGGAGTGACAGCAGTCAGAGGGCCCTCGGCCACAGGACATAGGAACCAGAGGGCCCCTGGGCCATGTCGTACAGCAACCAGAGGGCCCCTAGGCCATGGAGGACGGCAATCAGAGGGCCCCTGGGCCACGGGGGATGGCAAAGGGCCCCTGAACCACGGGATATGGCAACCAGAGGGCCCGTGGGCCACGGGGGACGGCAATCAGAGGGCCCCTGGGCCACGGGGGACGGCTATCAAAGGGCCCCTGAGCCACGGGATATGGCAACCATAGGGCCCCTGTGCCACAGGAAACGGCAATCAAAGGGCCCCTGGGCCATGCGGTACGGCGACTAGAGCGCCTAGGGGGACAGCAATCAAAGGGCCCCTGGGCTACAGGATATGGCAACTTCAACTGTTCTTGACTCTGCCAATTACGAACTGTGAAGGGGAACGGTCATTCTCCAGAATGGCTCGAATAAAAAATGAGCTAAGGATGAAAATGACCCAAAATCGTCTGAACTCCCTCTCACTTCTTGCAATTGAATCACAGTTTGTGCAACAGCTGAACTTTGATGAGTTGGTAGATGATTTTGCACGAAAGAAGAGCAGAAAGAGACTTTTGTAGGGGAGTGTGTGTCCGGGGGGGTCGGGGGGGGTGGGTGGGTTGGTATGGGCTCGGAGCGGGAGGGGGGGAGGGGGGGCCCTTGCAATCTCCTTGCCCAGACCCACCTTAATCCGGGCCTGCCACCTCCTATTGGCCAACAGGGTGCTGGTGGAAACAGTTGCTACTGTTGGGTAAAGACGATGACATACCTGTGGAGGTATGGAGATGTCTGAGAGAAAGGGGACAGACTGTCTAATCAGATTGTTTAACACAATCTTGAAGAGTGAGAGGAAAGGAAAAGTATGGATTTTCTTTTCTTTTCTTTTTTTTCCTTCTTTTTTTTTTGTTGCATGGTGGTGTTAAGTGCATTTCTTTGTTTTTTTCTTTATATAACATTTTTATTTATTATTAAAATAATAACAACAATGACCAAACGGTCAATAGAGAGAGATATTTTCATTACCATACATTGTTTCATCTCTTCCAGATGTCTTCAAATATGGATTGCTGAAGTCTCATTGAGAAAGTGACTCTTTCCATCACAAATATATCATAGATGATATCATACCATTCATCTATACTTGGAACATCAGGTTTGAGCCATTTCTTTGTAATTGCTTTTCTTGCAGCTAAACTTAGTATTCCAAATAAATATTTAGTTTTAGCATTTACAGTAGTTGTTTGTATAAACCCAAAAAGAAGTTGTTCCCAGTTAAATGTAATGTCTCTTCCAAATATAGTCACTACTTCTGTAAAAATCTGCTGCCAGAAAGTGACTGTCTTTGGACAGGCAAAGGTGATACAAAATAGGTGATAATGATTGGCTTCCTGAGATCGACACAAACTCTAACAGTGGAAGGAACCCGTATGGTGCTTTGCTGAACCAGTGTAATAAAGCATCTAATATAAGACATTTCCATCCAAATGTTCTCCATACCTTTGAACATGATATCATCCACTGAAATCCACAGTATTTCTCCCAGGTGCCTATTGAAAAGTGGACGTTGGTTTCTCTATCCCATTTTTGTTTTACGTAAGTGGTATTTATTGTCTTATTTTCCTGGAGACCTTTATAAAGTCTAAAAAGCACCTTACGTCCAGAATCTGAATTGTAAGCACTGATGAGAATTTTTAGTAGGCTGTTTTCGAATGCCTTTTGATTTTTGAACATAGAACTGTTTAAGTGATTGCATACTTGAAGAAATCTAAAGAAATCACTATTAAGTCTGTGTAGTCTTTTCAACATTGGGAAACTCTTTAGTGTCACCTGTTCGTAAAATGTACAATATGAGGAGAGTACCAAGTTAACCCATCTCCTGTAATTAGTATCCATACTATTCAGGGTAAAATCTGGATCATAGCAGCACCATTTAAGGATCCTTGCTTCTTCTGTCATATCATTTTTAGTTAAAACGTTCCACCATGTTTGTAAAGACAAATTGATCCATTTATTACCTGATTCCATTAATCTTTTGAGTAGTATTTTGTCTCCTAATCTAGCTTAGATTGGCACCATCCCAGATATGTTATCTAAAATTTCCTTCCATCTAGCTTTATAGTCTGGGGTACACCAACAGAATAGGGTCCTTAACTGAGCTGCCATGTAATAATCTTTTAGACAAGGTAGTGCCAGACCACCCCTGTCTATTGCCAGTTGGAGAATTTGAAATCTTATTCTTGTTTTTTCCCTTGCCAGATGTATCGTGATATCAATTTATCCCATTCACTAAATTGTTTGTCATTTATCTCAATTGGAAGGGACTGGAATAAATATAGAATCCTTGGCAGACTGTTCATTTTTATTGATTTGATCCCAGGATTCAAAATTTAATATTGGAATCAGATTCTATCTCCATATGTCATCCTTTAATTCCTGGTTTAGTAAGTCGAAATTTAAGCTGTATAGTTTTGATAGGTCTTTCGGGATGTTCACTTCCAAGTATCTGATGTGTTCTAGTTTCCAATTTAGTTGAGTTCAGGAGGTTATGTCCTGACTAGGCTTGTAATTGAAGCTTAGTAATTGGGTCTTTCGGATGTTTAATTTTTAGCCTGAGAGTGAGCCAAAGGCACCTAAAAAAGAGTTCCAAAACGGACCTTTCTGGGTTTGATAATGTGATCAGTACATCATCTGTAACATTTTCTAACATTTTTAAACCCGTAATACTATTATTCTGGGTGATCCCCTGGCTTAATGGTTCGATAAACAGCACAAACAACAGAGGGCTCAGAGGGCAGCCCAGTCCAGTCCCCCTTTCTAAGGCAAATGGGTTTGAAACAGCTCCATCCAAATTTGTTTAATAATTGATATAATAACTCCCACTTAACTCAGTCAAATGCCTTCTCGGCATGTAGGCTTAGCATTACTCCCTTGAGTTTTTTTTGTTTTTTGGTTTATGGTATTGATTTTCAAAAACAAGATGCAGATGCAATGTTTGCTGGATGGGGAATATATAGAAGGTTAGAAGGAGTTGCACTAAATGAGGAAATCAGAAATGGCGGAGATGCGTGTGATGCTGGTGCAGGATATGTATGAGGACAGCGAGACAGTGGTGAGGTGTGTGGTAGAAGTGACAGATGGGTTCAAGATGGGGGTGGGATTACATCGGAGATCAGCTCTAAGCCCTTTCATGCTTGCAGTGGTGATGAACAGGCTGACAAATGGGGTCAGGCAGGACTATGATGTTTGCAGACAACATTGTGATCTGTAGTGAGAGTTGTGAGCTGAAGAGAGCCTGGAGAGGTAGAGGTATTCTGTGGAGAGAAGAGGAATGAAAGTCAGTGGAAGCAAGATAGAATGAGAGGAAGTCAAAGTGAACCAGCAAGGAATAGAGGTAGTGAGGTAGTGTGGCTAACTCTGGCCTTGACAAATGGAGTGCACATCGCCATGATTTAGAGTTGTCAAGTTGTTAGTGTAGTGTAGTGTTAGTGAAAGAATGTAGAAGCTAGTATTTAGTTGCAGTATTAACCCTTCATGACCAGGCTTTATTGGAATAAGCGTGTTCTCTGCCATTTTAGCTGTTGTTTTATAGGATTTTTGCTGTTGGTTTCAGATTATTTATAAGACAGTAATGATGAATGCTGGTTGGAGGGGACCCTCCAACCAGTAAATAGAGGCAAATAAGTACAAAAGAATATCTTTAATTCTGATCTTAAATCTTTACAACTGACTAACTGGGAAACATAAGAGCAGGAACTAAAGAAAGAAAAGCCTGTAACATGGCAAGAATCTCAGCAGTTATGTACCAAGATCTCTGCTGTGCCATGCTTTTTAGTCTCTCTTTTTGCTTATTGTAAATAATTAACTCAGTATCCCTGGAGTATTTTGCCAGGGCCCTCACCTTAACTGATGATAACGCCTCTTGCTTACTGCACAACAGTCAGTTTGGAGTGGAGACACCAGTTCTAACCAGATGTTCAAAATGACATAGGTAATAGATTGTAGGGTGATAGATCGAGATATTACCTTTAAGAATAGAGAAAAATTTTTAAAGATTGTGAAAAAAAATGTTAGTTTGTTTTCTTTAAGATGTTATTTGAAATAATCTTCACTGTTTCATTAAGTGAAACCAGGAAGGAAGTTTTAGGTCTGTGATTCACCTTTGAGGAATATTTAAGAATGTTTGTTTTTCTTTTTTAATGATGTGTTTAGATGGAAAACCTACCAATTAGATGCAGGTGGTATATTTTCCATAATTATCTATATTCACCCTGGCCCCAAGCCTAATCCTTCCTTCTATGCCAACCTGCTCCATGCATGTAAAAATGAATGATCAAAGGTTTCAAATATCATGCAGTTAAAAAAAAAAAAACAAAAAAACACACTCTGGATAGGTAATTATTTCATTTTTATAAAAGTATTCATTCTGCAGTTATCACACCACCATGTTCCCCATTAAACTTTGATGAGCCTTGGCTATGTTTCACTTCATTGCACACAACATGCTCACATTACATCATCAAACTATAAAAAACTGAAAAGAGGTTTTCAGTGACTGGTGTTTTCCTTATTTCAGCATTGATATTACCAATTATCACTAACCACATTTTGCCTGATGATGTATGTAAGAATAACTTCATTGATCCCAGAGGGAAAAAAGCCTAATATATATATGTGCGTGTGTGTGTGTGTGTGTGTGTGTGTGTGTGTGTGTGTGTGTGTGTGTGTGTGTGTGTGTGTGTGTGTGTGTGTGTATAAATCCCAGCTCACCAGCTCACCTTCAGCTGTTGCAGTATACTTTCTGAGTATGTGTATCATAAGTCACATTGATTATCTACTTTTTCAAACAAAGACAGTAACGATCATACTTTCTTTGTACTATTTTCCATGTACTCTTTTCCATGCCCCATCCTTTGTGGAAACAGTTGTAGGTTACTCATTTCCTTTGGTTTTCCATTATATTAAACATGCATGTCAGATGATGCCGCTAAATTTAACCCTTTCAACTTGAGAGATATTATTCCTAAAACGATGTTAAACATTATAATAAAAAACATTGTTTTTTTGCACAGATGTCAAAACAGAGTGAAACTACATTAAATTTTAAAAATGGCACAGCAAGGACTCTGCAAGTTCAGACACTATTTATTATAAACATTACAAAAGAAATGAACATTATTACAAAAAAAGGGCTGTTTGGGGAAGAATGGTTTCAGTGCATTTTAACTGCTGGCTTAACTGTTCTTGGAGCATGAACTAATTCCTGGAAAAAATGCATCTAATTGACTGAAAAACAGCAGCTTTTCATTACTGCTCATAACATACTCTCATTACCATGATCACCTTCTCTAAGACTTTAATGAAAATGGCAATTGTTTTTTGTGGGCCGAGCTGTGCCTGTGGCCTAGAAAATACTGTTACAACAAGCACAACAGTGCTTTTAATTAAGAGAGATTCAACAGATCACTACACAAACTTAGACTGGCAAACAATTTATAGTGGAAGGAAGGATATGGCCAGGTTGCAGTCACAGGTTGGTTTATTAAATCTGGAAACACCACCTTTACCATGATGAAACTCACAGCAGTTTCAGGCACAGCTGCAAAACACTGTCCTTATGAAACAAAAGTCAGGAGGCACTTAGTCTGTTGTAACGGATGTCAAATAGACACAATTATTTTTGCTCACATTAGCCTGCAGAATATGTTCCTAATAGCACTAGCTCACTTTGAAATTAACATCTGACTTTTGTCTTGTTCAAAAGAAAAAGAAAAACCTTATGCACAGGTTGGGCAAAAGTATGCTTTATTATAGACTAATGCCCAGATAATTCAAACATGAAAGAGTTATATATGCAAAAATTCCCAATGAAAAAGCAACACAAAAAGAAACTTAAATCCAAAAGAAAAAGAGTTAAATTAATCAGGAATGGTGTGGATGGATGGATGGATGGATGGATGGATGGATGGATGGATGGATGGATGGATGGATGGATGGATGGATGGATGGATGGATGGATGGATATTGTACTCATACAGTACACTGATTATTGTGCAATTACACCTTCCAACAAAGTGATATATTCTCATAAACCTAAAATTAATCCATTAAAAATGCATAGGCGAAGGCACTGGTTAACATTAGCTAACGTTATGCCAGCTAATGTTGGGCTTAAGTGTCCTAAAATCACACTTTCCCATTGAACAGTTTGATTACATCCTCGCATAGAATGAGAGCTTATTTGCTAAATATCCAAGTTCAACAATGTAAGATCTATGTGGCTGCCGTCAGAGGCAAGGTTCATATATTTTGGGTCATTAATTTTAATATTTGGTTAAAAAGGGCAAAAAATATGTTAGTTTTGATCTGAAAGGTTCAATATTAAATAAGTAACAACTTTATATAAATTCATGTGGTTAAAGTTCATTTATTGGGTTAAAAAAAGAGGAAAGAACATTAAAATGTAAAGAGAATTTATCTTTTGTTCCACATGCCACATTGTTGTTCCTGGGGCAAGATTGAGGCAAGAGAGCCACATGGAATGTTTTACTTGACATGTCTGCAGGAGACTAGTAATAAGAAGTTTCCCCAGAAGATAAAAGGTGTTTCTTGTATAAGAAGAAGCTATATAAATTGTCTTTATTCCTCTGGAGTTAATGCGGCCAATGACGTACAGTTTATTGTTTTATTTGTGTCTTTTATTTATGTAAATTCTTTATGTTTGCCGTGCACTAATTTAGGTTTGTGTTTCCCTTCCTTAGTTCTGACGGCGTTTTGGGGGGCACCGTTAAGGCATGTAAAGACATGTGAGCCACAATAAATGTCTGTTGAAACTTAAAGATTGAAGTTGAGCCTTGATTGAACTCGAAAGGAGTAACAATCAATTTCCAAGAAAATTTCACTAATGCCAGATAACAACCGTTAATACAGTAGTTAACAGTAGCTAACCCCGACTAACAGCAGCTAACATGAACTAACAGCGGTAAAACAGTGGCATTTACCCACAGAAAAGGTCGGGATATCCTCAACAACTCACTTCAGTATCACTGTCATCGGACAGAAGTGAGCTTCATTGACGCACTGACTTGTATCAGACTCCTTTCACAAGGTTTTCCCACATCCGCCAGAGTAAATAGATATGGACACATGTTGACAGTTGAGATAAACTACAGACTGACAGCCTACGCTCACTAGAGATGAACGGCAGTCAGAGTTGTTTGTCCTTTGGTGGCCACCGCAGCTCAGACTATGCATTTGAATTAGGCGGGGTAAGAAAACAGAACTCAGTTGACTGCAGTCTGCATTTTACTGATATTTAGTGGTGGGATTTTACACAATGTAACTTTAATGTTGTGTATTATTTGGGCCATTACATTACATTACCTGGGTCTCTGTGATGCACAGGATAGATGGGAAAAGGTAAAAAAGAATTATAAAAAGAAAAACAAAAGAATCAAATAGGGATTTGGTTAGCAAACTTATGAAATACATTTAAATAAATCTGTATCTTCAAAGTCTATGGAAAACTGATGACTAAAGTAACTGGTATGATTACAAGAGACTGAGAGCTTGAAAAAAGAGCATTTCCAGTTTAGAAAGAGTAAGACATTTTAATAAAGGCTGGAGCATATGTTGAGAATTATATTTTTGGGTATTTGGGTTACAGAAACAAAATTAAAACATTTTATAGAGATCTAAAGAAGCACTTCACTAAGGTGAACCCAAGTTTGCTGTGCATTGAGATTTATGGTGGACTCATGAGGAGATATCTCCAGAGAGGGTATGCAGGTCAGCAGGCCATGGAGAATCCGATAATCAGGATATGTATGGGTTCAGCTGTGTTTGAAAGTGTGTGTCTAAAGGAGATGGAGAGGATAAAGTACGTAGGCACTTAATGTATCTTATGATGGTCTGGTGAACTGTGTAAATAAAAACAGTAAAATAACATTAACTGTCTATTCATGCATATGATGAAGACTCAAAAAGGAAATGTCCTCG
This sequence comes from Archocentrus centrarchus, assembly GCF_007364275.1. Taxonomy (NCBI): domain Eukaryota; kingdom Metazoa; phylum Chordata; class Actinopteri; order Cichliformes; family Cichlidae; genus Archocentrus; species Archocentrus centrarchus. The sequence goes on from NC_044369.1 coordinate 15,694,072, forward strand.
TTCTTTTCAGTTTCTAAAATTAAAATAATAGTCCTGTCATTGACCCATCTTATCCCACTGGTCATACAAAGTCCTAAAAATCACAATCCTGTCAAAGTCAAATATAATTCACTTTGTCAGTTAAATGTTGTGTGAGGAAACAGTTCTCCTATAATTAATCTTCAGTTTGCCACTTTTATAGCTGCAGGTCAGAGATCAGTTTTAAGCCATTCTTGTGCGTTATTGGCCTTTGCAGAGCTGCTGTTTGTCACAGGCTAGCCACTGCTGCTCGCAACCTCTTATAAACTATAAACATTGAGTCTTTATTGGCTCTGTATGCATAAATTCCTGTAATCCTGTCACCAACCTTAGCAGAACCTTAGATCAGTCCTAAAACTGATGCTTAATGTGTCGATCTCCATCCATTATGAGCTCCATGGCTGCATCATGATTGAGCTGAAGCAGAAGAAACCATTTGGGAGTTCTCACCTGGCAAGAAGAAACACTGCTCCCACAACAGAGGTAAAACCTGCTTCAGGAGCCTGCTCTGTGTACCCCCAGATAAACCCATCTTGTCAGCCATGTCCAATATCAAGTCTGCCATATCAGCTGCAGAATCCAAACCCTTATGTCCTGTTTATTCACCAGTCTTCCTCATGCTTTTCCTCTTCGTCAGCGAGGCCAGCCCCCCGCATCGATGTTGCTGATGGCAACACATCCGTGCTGGACAGATTGAGAAGAGTAGTCCCAGTCTCCATTTTATTTCCTCCCACTGCTGCAGTTCTTTTTTTCAATCTATGGAACCAAATCCTAGCAGCAATTCTCCCGACTTTTAATGGATTATTAGCTACTAAGTAATATACAGACCAAGATGCTCGTGGTTTTTAGGTGGATCTTTTCAGTAATCAGTGCTTTGCTGACGTTCAGCCAAAGAACTGTCATCCGTACAAACTCATGCTTCTTCCACTGCGGGCTCATACTTACATGTTATGACATAACCTCTTGGGCTCTGTTTATAAACCCTTTCACTGTGTTACTTCAAAGCAGCAAATCTGTGAAGCATCATATGGCTATGTCATGCAAATCTGTTTGCCTTTCCCATGGTTGCTGTTCTCTCTACCTTAGGTTCTCCATGTGTGTGGGCATCTCCATGTGTGTGGGCACTGACAGGCATGGAGGTTTGCCCTGTGTAGTTGTTGCCTGGCTTTTGCACTCAATGTATGCATAAAGTGGGAAGTCCCGGAACAGGGCCATGATGCCTTAAATAAAATAATGCAGATGGAAATGATTTTCTTTGGTTAAACAGTCCTGACTGAAATTCAGCTCAGGCAGGCCATAAAGGGCTTGTTCAGGAAGACAACATAGCACTGAATATGTTGTGCAACATCTGTGTGCACACTAGAATTCCATATTTGTTTGTAGTGAAAACACAGTGGGCTTCTGGCAGTTTGACTTGTCAACCAACAATTTGTTTTTCATCTGCTCTACACTGGGGATTTAAAGGATGCATATCACTGTATTATTATTAGAGTTTGATTAGCATGTTACCTTTGGTTCCCAGTCATTAGCTACAAGAGAATGTGTGTGATTATGTTCAGACGTGACTGGAGGCATGAGCAGAATATTAGCAATAGCACTATTTTTTTTTTCACCACGGCAATACTTAAAACTTGAATGTATAAGAAATTGTATGAATCCATTTGGCACTTAAGAAATCTAAAGATCTGTGATCCAGGAGATATGTTGCCAATTACTGTTTAGTTTCTTGTTAACTATGTGATTTAAGATGTAAAACTTTATTGCTGTTCATAATAAAGACATTAAGAAAATTACATTTGAAATTTGAAACATTTGTTTCATCTGTGGCACCACTTCCTTTCAAAGTTATGTAACTGGTTTACATTCCTTGTGTGCTGCAATCTTGTATCACAGTTGAAGATCATAATCACTTCAGTATGAATATGACAGAAAGAAATGCACTGAGCATATTTCAAAGAGAACTCCACATGTGTAAAAATAAAAAAAGAAGGATTTACAATGTTTTGGGGCTTGTTTTGAGTAGAAAATTATTACCTAGTGTTGACTAAACCAGACAGTGTGACTACATTCAAATAAATGTCATTTGTTGTGTCTTCATTAGATATTTTGCCTTTCATTTGATTACTTTAATGATTTCACGCTGAGCTTCAGTGGTTTCCCAAGGTGCAACGAAGCATGCACCTAATGCCACCCATCAATCATGTGAGTAACTGCCAGCTAGCTCAAGTCAGTTGATGTTGGAAATGTAAAAAAGCCACAGTCATGTGCATAGTTAAAAAAAAAAAAAAAAAAGAACAAATGTGAAACAGTGGAAACTATCCAGTAGAAGGCAATATAAGTAGTTTTTCACTTGAATTATATTTCCTAAATTCAGACACTGTGAGAGTCAGTCTGCCCACAACATGCAAACCATTTAGTTCATTTTTTTGTTTGTTTGTTTTTGTTTTTTTTGTTAATATCACAGTATCAGTTGAAAAAACTTAAAATTAGTCTTGGACATTTTTTGAACTCTTTTTTAGATTTGGAAAAAAAAAAATTCTATAATGATCAATAGTCCCTGGTTGAACCCCTCTTTTGCCTTCAGAACTGCCTTAATTCTTTGTGGCACAGATTCAACAAGGTGCTGGAAACATTCCTCTGAGATTTTGGTCCTTATTGACATGAGAGCATTACACAGTTGCTGTTTGTGACTGTCCTGTTCCACCACATCCCAAAGGTGCTCTATTGGACCGAGATCTGGTGACTACGGAGGCTTTTAAGGAACAATGATGTTCAAGAAACCAGTTTGAGATGATTTGTGGCATGGCACATTATCCTGCTTGTAGCAGTCATCAGAAGCTGGACACACTGCAGTCATAATGGGATGAACATGGTCAGCAACAATACTAGGCTGTGGTGTTTAAATGATGCTCAGTTGGTACTTAGGTATCCAAAGTGTGCCGAGAAAACATCCCTGCACTCCATTACACCGGCAGCAGCCCGAACCTTTGATACAAGGGTGCTGGATCCATGGTTTCATGTTGTTCACACTGTATTCTGACCTTAACGCTACAGCAGAAATTGACGCTCAGTGCTGAAATACTCAGACCAGCACCAACAAGAATGCCACTTAAATCACCTTTCTTCCAAATGATGATGCTCAGTTTGAACTTCAGCAGGTCATCTTGACCATGTCTGCATGCCTAAATGCACTGAGTTGCTGTCATGTGACTGACTGACTGATAGTTGATTAACAAGTGGTTGAACAGATTTACCAAATAATAATGTGTCCGGTGAGTGTATTTTCCACCCCTTGTTAGATAAAAGTCAAGTCTGTTATTCGTCACTACTCTAAGGCAAAAGATCAGGTAAAATGAAACAGGAAATAAAAAGATTTCATGTAATAAGGAAAAAACATTGCATCATTAATCCTCTAAATGGTTGTTTTCTGAAGAACAGTGAGATGAACCTGAATAGACACTGAATAATTGAGAGGGAGGTGACCTTCTATTTCTGACAATTAACACTGTATGCATAATTAGTAATTATCAGTTACTTTACATAACACAGTGACAGTAACTGCAATCAAACGATGGCTGCGGCAATAATATTTGATAATTTGCGATCTGTCATTAATTGAGTCAACCAGTTTCATTCACGGCTCAGGGATGGACGGTAATTATGAATGGCTTCATAAAAACACAATTAGCAAATGATACAGTGTCACATTAAAATGCAGAATGTGTATTTTTCAACAAGCAGCATAAGTTTAGAATTAAATAAATGTGAGAGGACTCGGGGGAGAGGTGACTAATGGTGTCAGTGTTCGTGTTTACTTTGCTCCCTTTCACCCCACCCTGAGTTTATCAAATGAGAAACAGATTTCAACAATCACTCAGATAGCCTGTGAAGTGATTGTAAATACTGCTGCCTGCAATTAGTTCAAGCTCTAATGGTTATATCAAAAGATATAACACAGGTGTTTTTGAAGTCATCCACTTGCAACCCTGAGCCAAAGGACAAAGGGCGGTGTATTTGTCGTTGTATATCTGTCTTTGTAATTACTTTTTGTGTGCGGTCACTTTGGCCGAACCTTCAAAAGAATCTAAGTAGTTTTTAAGCATTTTTCCTCTTCCTCTTCTTTTTGTGTTTATTAGAGAGATGGCAAGAAATGAGAGGGGGGAAAAAAGAAGTGGGAAATGACACGCAAAAAAGGCTTTAAAGTCGTAACCCATGAGGGTGTCCCCAAAGAGCTGTTTAAGGATGAAGATTTAGGTTTATGTGATTTAGGATTTAGGTTTGTGTGCAGCACTGTGCAAAAGCCTTGAGCCACACTAATTCATTCAATTTTGCCAGGAAAATGGAAAATAAGTGCAGCGATTTATTGAAACATGTGCAAACATAAATGGAAATAGAGCAAGTAAAAGAAAAACAAAAAGAGTTTGTACAGTTCTAACAAGCGTGAAAGTTGACATTTGGTAAGACCACCTTTTATTCTTCAACACAGCCTGAACTCTCTGAGGCAGCTTTCTTGTCATTTCTTTCAGTAGTCTTCAGGAATAGTTCTCCAGGCTTCTTGAAGGACATCCAAAGCTCTTCTTTGGATGTTGGCTGCCTTTTGTTCTGTTCTGTCAACACAATCTCACACTGATTCAATAATGTTGGGGTCTGGACTCTGGGGAGGCCAATCCGTGACAGATAGTGTTCCATTGTGTGTTTTTCTATCCTGGTATGCTTTTACTGCACTGGCAGTGTGTTTGGGATCATTGACATGCTAAAAATTTAAGCCGCTGTCAATCCGATGCTTTCCAGATGGATCAAAATCTGATGATACGTTTTTACATTCATAATTCCACCAATTTTGACAAGATCCCCAAACCACTGCTTAAATGCAGCCCAAAACCATGACTGAGTCTCCACTGTGTTTTACAGATGGCTGTAGACCAGGGGTATTCAAATAAAATTTAAAGGCAAAATTTCATGAGGCCAAGGTCTGGAAGTCCAACTGTTTAATGTGATATATATAAAAGTTTTTGTTAGTTTTCAGAGCATTAGTTTTTATATTTGGTTTCATGCTTAGTTTTAGTTTAGTTTTCGTCAGTTTTAGTTTTTTTCATACTTTGTCAGGTGCAAGAGTGACAATTGTGTAATAATAACTCGACAAAGATACCGTTTAAAAAATTGCATTCAACAACCAACTTTTCACAAAATAGCAGCATTACGTGATTAATGTGTGTAATTTTAAGGAAACACATGAACATCAACAAGAAGAAATATAAAGAAAAACATGAACTCCAAAACTGAATAAACTCTACAACAAACTTCAGAGTCAGTGCAGAACATCAGAACACAGCGAATGTTGGACAAAAACAAACTGAACTCTTTGAAGGAATCAAAGCTCAAATCCAGCTGCATCCTGATCAAGAATCAAGAATGCCTTTATTAGTCCCACAAATGGGGAAATTGCAGTTAACAGAACATCCATCCAAAACAAAAACATAACACAGACAGGGGGGGACAGATGTCTGAGGTCATGCAACCGTTTCACAACGGCGCTACCTTTAGCAGAGAGACAGAAAGAGATACATTGGGATAGTTAGGTTCAAAAAAATCATCTCATACTGTGTTCATAAAGAACACCTTACGAGGTTCCAAAAAACACCTCAGCAAAAAGCATATTGCACATATAAAGCCGGGATAGCAGTATGGTGGGTAGGGTCAGGGTCAGGAGGGGACGCAGACGGAGACGAGAGGGTGGGGGCATTGTGGAGCCCAGATGCCAGCTCCCAGGCAAACAGTTTGCTGATAGTGATGGAAGTTCATCAGCAGCCTTGGTACACCAGATCCAGCTTCACAAATCACAGAGAGGGCTGAGGGGGATAGCGGCCTTCACACATAGTTCTGGAGAGATATGATTGCCAGCCAAGGCCGGCTAGGGAGCCGAATTCTGATAATGCAGGTGTTGAGGCGGAGGAGACTGAAGAAGCTCTGAGAGACTGCTTTAGCTCCACTGTGTGGGAAGAGCTTTGTGCCCCTCATGGGGAGGACATCGACAGCATCACGGACTGCATCACTGATTACATCAATTTCTGCGTGGAAAACACTGTGCCCACCAGGAGGGTACGGTGTTTTTCAAACAACAAACCCTGGATCAACTCTGAAATAAAGGCTCTCCTGAAGGAGAAGAAGAGAGCCTTTAGATCAGGAAATAAGGAGGAGCTGAGAGCCGTGCAGAAGGATCTGAGAAGGAAAATCAGGGATGGAAAAAACATCTACAGGAAGAAGATGGAGGACCAGCTACAGCAGAGCAACATCAGTGGGGTTTGGAGGAGTTTGAACTCAATTTCAGGCCACAAACCAAGCCCTAGGGTTGTGGGAGACTTAGAGTGGGTTAACAACCTGAACCAGTTCTTTAACAGGTTTGACCAGCCACCCACCCCTCCCCCAGCCCAGTCCCCCCTGCTGTCAGCCCCACCATCTTTAATGACTGCCAACCTTTCTTCTTCTTGGGCCCTCACACCTCTCAGCTCTCAGCCATCACCCACCCCCTTCACTTCTGAGGACTCCATCTCACAACCCCCATCCCCCACCTCCATCTTGTCCCTCTCAACTCATCAAGTGAGGAAGGAGCTACGTAAGATCAAGGTGCGAAAGGCTGCTGGTCCAGACGGCATCAGCTCCAGGCTCCTGAGGTGCTGCGCAGATCAGCTGTGTGGCATCATGGGATACATGTTCAACCTGAGCTTGAAGCTGGGGAAAGTACCACAACTGTGGAAGACCTCCTGTGTGGTACCGGTACCAAAGACCAAACATCCAAAGGATCTTAGCAGCTACAGGCCGGTAGCCCTGACATCGCATCTAATGAAGACCCTCGAGAGGCTGGTCCTCAACCATCTACGCCTCATGGTGTCGTCTTCGTTGGACCCGCTGCAGGTCGCCTACCGGCCTGGCATCGGGGTGGATGACGCCATCATCTACCTCCTGCACCGAGCTCTGACCCACCTGGAGAAGCCTGGAAGCACTGTGAGGATCATGTTCTTTGATTTCTCCAGTGCTTTTAACACCATCCAGCCAGGACTTCTGAGAGACAAGCTGGAACTGTCAGGAGTGGACCACCACATCTCCGAGTGGATACTGGACTACCTCACTGACCGCCCACAGTACGTGAGGACACAGGGCTGTGTCTCTGACAGGCTGGTCTGCAGTACGGGGGCCCCACAGGGAACTGTGCTGGCACCGTTCCTCTTCACCCTCTACACTGCAGACTTCTCCATCAACTCCCCACGCGGCCATCTGCAGAAGTTCTCTGACGACTCTGCCATAGTTGGCCTCATCACAGGTGAGGATGACTCAGAGTACAGACAGTGGACTCAGGACTTTGTGGACTGGTGCCAGCGGAACCACCTCCTGATCAACGCCGCTAAAACCAAGGAGCTGGTGGTGGATTTCCGCAGGCGCAGACCCACCACACGGACACCGGTGAACATCCAGGGAGTGGACATTGAGATAGTGGACTCTTATAAGTACCTGGGTGTTCACCTAAACAATAAACTGGACTGGACTCATAACACTGATGCGCTCTACAGGAAGGGTCAGAGCAGACTCTACCTGCTGAGAAGGCTGAGGTCTTTTGGAGTGCAGGGGACACTCCTGAAGACCTTCTATGACTCTGTGGTGGCATCAGCCATCTTCTATGCAGCAGTATGTTGGAGCAGCAGCTTGTCTACAGCTGAGAGGAAGAGGATAGACAAGCTCATCAGGAAAGCCAGCTCTGTCCTAGGATGTCCTCTCGACTCAGTGCAGGTGGTGGGAGACAGAAGGACTCTGACCAAAATAACATCACTGATGGACAAGGTCTCCCATCCCATGCATGAAACTGTTGCTGAGCTGGAGAGCTCCTTCAGTGACAGACTGCTGCATCCTAAATGCACAAAGGAGCGTTACCGTAGATCCTTCCTCCCAGCAGCTGTAAGACTTTATAACCATCACTGCTCCCAACAAAAACCACAATAGCCTACACAATGTAGGATAATATATAATATACTGTAAATAGTCCGGCACATCATGCACATTGTATATAGTGTTATTATTATTAGTAGTATTAAGGTTAATATTGTTTGTTGATTTTATATATATTCTTTTCTTAATAGTGTGAATTATTATATCTTTATTTATATTTATAATAACTGCGGCTGCTGTTACACCCAAATTTCCCCTCTGTGGGACAATAAAGGCTGTTTCTTCTTCTTCTTCTTCTTCTTGTTTTGGAACAGGCTGCTTGTTTTTTCAACAGCCTTCAGTCTCACTGGGAAACCATTCAATAAATCCAATAATCCAAATTCATTAGTTACCGTCCTCACTGAGCAGAACCGTACCTTATCTCCAGATCGAACCCCTCTCACCTGCTACTCCCCAAGTCTACGGCTCAGGTTCATCAGGCTTTGAGTCTGAGTCTGTACCATTCTGGTCAGCCCATCCACCTGGGTCGGCAGCCTCTGCAGATGTCGAACTGCCGTCCAGGTTTTCTTGATTTCACGGTAAATCAGGTATCCTCCAAGCCCAAACAGAAAAGATACCGCTACCAGATAGCCAAATATGTAAGCGTCTTCCACGTCTTCCACCTCTAGGGCCGAGAAGCACACAGGTCTCCACGAGCTCCAAGAGTCGATGACGTATCCAACCGGGTCTGTTCCACTCGGACACGCAGGCTCCCCTTTCCCAGATCTCATAGTGGAAAAAATTCGATCCATGGTCTTGAAGGCCCAGTTTGCCAAATCCATATTGCTCTCAATCTTATTCTTATTCGAACAGTGTGCAAGAGACGCTCTCACAGCAAGCAGCAAGCAGGAAAGATAGGGAGGGCAGGGAGAGAGATAGAATGCGACCGTCCCCGTCAGAGGCTGGAGCAAGTAGTTCTCACCACATGAAGCTGCTTCTGTTTTGGAGCTGCTCGGAGAGCTAGCTTTGCGGCCTCTGTACACAACCTACTTAAGTGGCCAACCATTTACACTTGTGTAGGTGGATTGTGTGTGTTAATTACCTTGCGGTCGCGTGCTGGTGTTTTATATGCGGTTCCGGCTGGGACTTTTTTGGTCCTCGCTCTTTGTGCTCTGTTTTTTGGCTGCAAACATATTTGTCCCTGTTTTTCCACTTTCTTCATTCCCTCACGTTCATGCCGATAGTTTCAGCAGTCTGCCTCCAGGAATTTTCTGACATTTGTGAGTCCTTATATTGATGCTTTGATTATAATTCCTGATTGTTATTCTCTCACTGATGAATTCAAACACTGCAGCAAAAAGTAGCTAGAAACACACAAGGACTGAACAGGTTAATCACAACCTTGTGGGCTGTGTGGACCCGACATGTAGTTCGAGTTCTCCGGAGGCGCACGTCAGGTTACGCTGAAGGATCAGTGCGGTTTCTCGGCAGCCCGCTGCCATTACTTTGCGGACCAACGCGGTGGGCATGCACACGCACCCACACAGTTGCTCGATGACGCTCCCAGCTTAAACTGTTAGAGCGGAAAAAAACTATTTCATTTCAATCCACAAGAGTTTTTTAATAAAATTACGAAACAAAGGTCATTTTATCTATAATTTCTGTTAGTTTTAGTTAGTTTTGTAAACTCACAATACTGTTTTTTTGCTTTTGATTATAGATTTTATTTATTTCAGTTAATGAAAATGTGTTTTTCAGTTTCAGTTTTCATTATTTAGTTTGTTTTCGTTAACTATAATAACCCTGTTTGTTACAAAGTTTACCAGCCTGCGGGAACCAGCTTGGTGGTATCATGTGGTATAGCCAAACTCGCATGCAATTGGTCAGTGGGTTTCCTTGGACGCTTCACTACTACTGTAAGGACTATAAAAGCTGTGCCGGTAAACCAGAAAGCGCTCAACAAGATTTTAATTAAGTGGTTATTTCTGTTTTGGTATTAGGTTCGGGTCCGCTTGAGACATCATTTCGGTCCGGATCCGGACCGAGGTCCGCCTATTGGTGATGCCTGCTGTAGACACTCACTGTTGTACTGTACCTCTCTCCTGATATACTCCATACATATTGATGACTACTTGAACCACAAATTTCAAAACTTCATAACTTCACAAGATCTGTTACTAATGATTTTCAGTCCAGTTCTTGTGTAATTTGGCACTTTTGTCCTTCACTTCAGTTTCCTCTATTTTTTTAAGGACACACTGCACACAATGCCAAGATATTGCAAGCTTTTAGCAAATAGCTCTCCGTAAGTCACCTTGTTGGTGCAACAGTGCTATTTTAATGCCCATCAAAATGTGTTATCTCTGGTATTTTTTTGTAGATTTAACTAAATTAAATGGGAATAAATTATGTGTTGTTGTAACAACCTGCTAGTAACAAAGTGCCTAAAGATACCATTTAAAATTGGTTCTTTGATAAATTCTCTGTTATGTGCAGACAAAACACTGGATCATCCCTTGAGTTAGGTGTCTTTTTTTTTATTTTTATGCATTCCTTTGAAAATGGTCAGGTACAAGGACTGGACTGAAAATGAAAGGAAAAGCAGCCAATGTCCAAAGAAAGCTTGGAGAACTACGGCTCAAGACCACTTTTAAAAAATTACAAAAAAACTCTGGCTCCTTAGAAGCAAAATATTTTTAAAAAATGAGGGGTGGCTAAAGACTTGACAGCACCATATGTTTAGCATAGGATAAGATGATCAGTAAGAAGATATATTTCAGGCTAAAACTTAAGTGATGAACTGGTTAAATTTTAGTTTAATCTCATTTTAGCACACAGCCTAGAAAATAGACAAGTGCATATCTAATATTCAATCACTGTTTGTTTTTGTCTTGACTATGTAACTGAGTATGTGGTATAAAATTTGCAGCTTTTCGAACTTCTTCACTTTGGGGTGCAAAGAACTACATAAGGGAGGCAAATCCTTTGTCATAAAATTGGGTTGATCCATTGTTGATATAAAAAATATTTATTGGGCACCTGGGTGACTCAGTGGTGGAGTGGGCGACTACATGCATACGCCGTGTTGCGGCGCGGGTTCAAGTCCTGGCCTGTCACCAGCTTGCCCTCGTATCTTTCCCCCATTTCCTGTCTCCCTCTGCTGCTAACAAAAAGCTGCTGTGGCCAAAAATATATATTTATTAGAGCCAGCATGTCCGTGATAGTACTGATGCATAAACAAAACCTTTCTGCAACCAGATGCGTGTTAGCCTCATATTTCCAGTTACTCATTCATTAGTCAGTCATTAATCATAATGACATATCATGGATACCCCTAAGCTTGACATTCATTTGAAACGGGGGTCAAGAATCTATAAAATACAAGTAAACAAAGCGTAATCCTCAAGTGAACGTTTCTGATTCTGATCTGAAATTGCATGGCTAATAAATGTAAATGTTAACATGAAAAACAGATGTGGTATGAAAATTATGTACAAACACTGAGAAGTCAGTTTAAATTATCTGAATTACAGCTTTAGTTTCCTTTTGTTAATCTAAAGTGCAAAAAGACAAAAAAAAATGTTTTGATGTTTAATGAATGCAATAAATGATGTTGCATGTGGTGTTTGCTGTTGAAAGAAAGTCCAGAAGTGAAGATATGAATCGTTTAGTCTTGTAAGGCAACTGCATGCCAGACTTGATGCTAATGGCTTCCATGCTATCCATTCTAATGCTACCATCTGCCTTGTGAATAAATAAACCTGGTGATCTGGTGGAGATCTGGTATCATTCAGGTTCAGTTTGTAGACACATGCTTCACATTCTGTTTCAATGACTGTTTTCAATTACTTGAGGAAGGAGAAAACGCAGATAGGATTTGCATTTTTTTTTTTTAATGTGTTCAGAACTCGATTTTGCAGCTATGATAAGCTGAGAGACAACAGCACTTGCTGAGTCCTGTTGTGTTTAGGTGGATTCTCATAACTAAGAAATGCATGTAACACATAGACTGTATATAAAGGATGGATGCTATTTCCGGGTCTGAAAATGAAAGCCATGGCAGAAGTAGAATCTGTAAATCTTTCAAATGGCCAACAGGAGGCGACTCATCTTGTTGCAAAAAGAAGTCCAGCTGTACATAAATCTATGAGGAAAACAACCCTACAGCTCACTTGATCTCTGACCTCAGTAAAAACTTTCTCAGTTCTGAGTTTATGGGCTCAGTATCTAGTTTTAAGTATTATCAAATACATCACAAAGTTTATTTTGTAATTTATGGTAATTTATAAAGCAGGGTAGTCATGCTTTAGGGGAGGTGTGTTTTGTGATTGACAGTCTGCTATTTTATGGCCATGGAGAGTCCCAGTCAAACCCTCTCCTCACTCATTTCAAAACAACATGAAGGCTTTTAAGGCAGGACTTCACTAACCAATAGGCAACAGCACATGGCCATGTTCATCTTTTATTTACAGTCTATGATTTTCCCATGTCCTTTGAAAGATGACCTGGCATACTTTAAAATAAAAAAGTAAGAAGGAAGAGCTCTACAGTTGGCACTCAATGGATTATTCCTCCAACTATGGTTCAGAAACCTTTGTTTCAGTAGCAGTATTGCCTTTGGGTGCCACTTAGTTTGCTGTGGCTAAGCCTGTCAGTACATTGCCAAACGCAATCACTTACTCACTGACCAATAACACTTGGTGGAAAGTGGGTGAAACTGCAGCGCTGAGCAGAGCAGTACTGTAGCAACTGTTTCCAAAGGTCCTATGTTCGTTTACCATAAATAAAAAATTTTATTTTTTAAAATACTTTGGGGTTTTTTTTCCTTTCACTGACCTCCATGATTGCTTACCTACTCATGTTTCAGTGGACATTTCTTGATTTATTTTTGGCTACGTCAGTGCACAGATGAAAAGTTCTGGTACATAACACCAAGCTGTGTCAGAAAGAAATACTCAGCAATATGACACAAAACAGGTATGTAAAAATATGATCAGTGTTAACTTGAAGCAAAAAACTATTAAATTGCAAGAGGTCCAAGATTTGGCCAGGGTTAAAAAGCAGGCAGAGAAAAAAACAGAATAACACTAGAAGACAGGGGTGGGGGATGGGGGAGGGTGAGTGTTGAACCTGTGTTGCAGGTGAGGAAAGAGGCAGGAAGGAAGACCATGAGACACTACCGGTGGGAAAGCAGGACAGGTGCAAATGGTTGGCCTGAAACAACAGGAGAGAAGTGAACAGAAAAAACAACCTGCATGAAAAACAATATGAAGATAATTTTTTTTAAAAAGGCGCTTTAAAGTGTAAGGTAAAAACAAGAGTGTAAGAAATCCCCAACAATCAGATGATATCCTATGAGCAGGTATTTGGTGACAGTGTAAAGGAAAACCCTCCCGCATAACCAGGTTTAGGAAGGGGCAGCCATGCGGATGAGGGGAAAGAGAAGAAAAAAAGGAGAATTTAGCAAGACAGGACAAGACACGAAGTATGGTAGAGAGAAGACAAAATTGAATGCAGTACTGGTATATAAACACCTGGTGAGTGGAAAGATGGGAGTGGAGAAGAAGTGCTCAGTGTATCCTGGGAAGTCCTCCAGCAGCCTGAGCCCATTGCAGCAGAGATGGTTCAGGGTACCTGATCTAGCCCTGACTGTGAGCTTTACCAAGAAGTAAAGTTTTAAGTCTATTCTTAAAAGCAGAGAGACTGTGTGTCTCCTGAATCCAAACCGGGAGCTGCTTCCAGTGGGGCCTAATAGCTGAAGGCTTTGCCTCACATTCTACTTTTAGAAACTCTGGGAACCACAAGTAAGCCTGCAGTCTGAGAATGAATTGCTCTGTTAGGATAATATGGTACTATCAGGTCTTTGAGATATCATGGGGCCTGATCGACCCACTGGTGAGTGTATACAAGCTTTTGACTGATAGTGTATGTAGCATTAGCTTCTCTTCACTGACTCCCTGTTAAATTGAGAATTTACTTTTAAATTCTTCTCCTCACATGCAGTCTTGAATAATCAGGCTCCATCATATCTCAAAGACCTGATAGTACCATATTATCCTAACAGGTCCCCCACAGCAATTACAACACAGGTTCACCACTAATTTTTTTTTCCCTGGGCTGTCTTCTAGTGTTAGTCTGTTTTTTCTCTGCCTGCTTTTTAACCTTGCCCCAATCTTGGATTTCTTGCAAGGTAATGATAAAGTGAACATTGACCTTATTTTTACACACCTGTTTTGTGTCACGTTTTTTGAGTCTTTCATTCTGACACAGCGTATTTTGGTGTTATGTCCCAGAACTTTTCATGCGTGCACTGACGTTGCGTGCACTGACGTTCTGGATCAACTGGAGGCTTTAAAGGGAACTTTTAGAACAGCTAGATAATAAGGAACTAAAATAGTCCAATCCAGAACTAATAAATGCAGTCTAATTTTTCAGCATTGCTGTGAAGCAGGATGCTTATAATTCTAACAATATTGCAACAGTTAAGACACTCTGAGTGGAGCATTTGTTTATTTGAAATGTGATCTAAAAGCCTTACCTGATTTATATTTAGATGATTTCCCATTCAAGGTCATCTTGGAATTCTCCAGACAGCTTCTGCTTTTAGCATCCTCCCTGGACATCTTGTTTTGACCACTTAAAACGTGCGCTTCACAACATCACCACAGGGTGCAAATTTGCACAGAGAGCTAGAGCATCAACTTTTATTTCAAAAAGACCTGAATTTGTGTTAAAGTTCCACTTCTGACGCTATTCATGCCTGAAGGCAGCGCAACAGGTGAGGAAGGTGACCAAGATCATGTTCACTGTTTTGTTTTGTTTTTTTAAACAACATTCAGCAAATCATGCCATGGTTTTAATTGTGTATGTTGATGCATTTGTACATTACTTGGGCTCAAAGAGCAGGAAAAGAAATGCATTTGTGCTGCCTTCCTTTGACAAATCACTGTTGCATACCTGCCTCCAACAAGCCAACTGTGACATTTCACACACATTCTGCTAAATTTCAGGATGACTAAGTTGGGGTAAATACTTATTGCGCAACTTTTTCACTATAATGAGCACCAAGCCCATGTGATGAGTCAGATTTAAACTCAGTAATTGCTGGTAAAGACTACTAATTCAGGAGCCAGTTTTCTTGGCAATGGTGATAATATGAACTTTCCTGTCTTATAAAACAAAGTTAAAGAGCCACATCTTCACATGAAGAAGAGGATAAAACATTCTGCAGAAGTGTCACCTTTCACTGTTCTCACTTGCGATGGTATCAGGTGTACTTTGAACAGACTTGCACAGGATGGGTGGGGTAACGTGGTGTTTCTTTAAACAGACAAGGTGAAGTCCCTCGTCATGATACGTGCTCAGGCAAAGAACGGGCTTGAATGGAATCCTTTACCTGTAACTCCGGAGAAACTGTACACTGAAAGCTTTACACCAAGATTTTAATGCCTGTCGAACCCACAATGGAGACAACTAGCAATGCCACAAAAATCCTAGGGAAGGGTCCTGAATACCTTCGCAAACAGATGGATTTGGAGAGTGAGACAAAAGGACGCAAGAGTGCTGTGGAGAGGCTCGCTGCAAGCAAACCGAACTACGTCAAAAGCCAACAGGTGGTTAACTCAACTCAGGACCCAGTGATTAGTCTTGGATCTACCTCTGTGAGTAGCACCGGGTCTTCTAACCAAAGCTCAAAGCATGGTGGGAATCTTCGTACAGAGAGTGATTCAGCAGAGAATATGGTTACTGTGCAAATCTCTTCAGTGGGGCAGGTACGTCAATCCAGCTCCAAAAACCGACCAGACTCTCTTCTACTTCACAGACAGAAATGTGAGTTACTGAGAGGGTCAGCAAATGACAGGAAACACTATATAACCCGTAAGATGTTGCTCAACTCTGTGAATAAAAATGCCCCATTACATGAGGCCACGTATAAGGAATGTGACTCTAAGGGCAACGTGGAAAAAATATCCACACCTGAGGAAGCAGCAAAGGAACGCAGCTCACGTGTGGTTATCTCTGAGCCGCAGTGCAATGGAGTGACAGAAGAATGGAGCATCAAGAGCAGTGGCTCTGGGACAAAAAATAAAGCTGTGGTTGCAAAAGCATCTAATTGTCTCCTGACAGTTCCTGAGGTTGAAAGACGGTCCGGCAAAGGAGTCAGTCGTTCTCACTCCGATATCAGCTCCAGATACTCCAAAAACTTTGCTGATTTTGATGGGTTTTTCAAGTACTGCGGGCTGGATGATGAGGTCATCGAGTCTATGGGGAAAGAGAATTTCTCGCCTCACTCAGATGAAATTGTCATAAACATTCGGAGTGTCAGTGTTTCCACATCAGATGATGGCTTCTCCAAGAATAGTAGTGACAGTGATGGGCTCATGGAGGAAGAGTTGCATCAGAAGATTGTTCAAAAAACCTCAGTTATTGAGCGCAACGCACGGATTATCAAATGGCTGTACAGCTGTAAAAATGCCAGTGACACTGGAAAAAAGTTACGAGACCTTCATTAACTCCTCACTGTCTTTTGGCCAAGTGATGTTGAATGCCAGATGTGGAAGGAAGATGGAGGTAGTTTCTTGTCTTTGGTCATAAAAAAACACATGTATGCCGTATGTGTGCCATTTTCAGTTGACACCTCTGAGATCAAATGATAATTGACTGATTTATCTTGTCTGTTTACATTTGCATACATTTGCCTGACTATGTTCTCAATTATGCTGCAAGCAAAAGAAATGTACAAATACTGCAGTAATTTTGGTTGTAGATACATTATTTATGAAGTGCTATACTTTAATTTTATGCAACTATAAACTGTAATATTTGTCAACATATTGTCACTGTTCTGCCCCTAGACTGAGCTGTCATTAATAACATATAACTCAGCTACAAAACATTAGTGTATTTATTATCCATTAAAATGTAATTGCTTTACATGATCATTTACAAAAGGTACTATTTTTAAAAAGTGGTACCATTACTTCAAGATAAAAGGCTTACGGCTCGTGGCCTCATGATTCGTGCCAGAAACATTAAAAGGAGTCTCACATTGATGCTCATAAATTCAGTTCCTCAGCAAATACCTTTAGGCCACCCAAACATGAAAGCATCCCTAAATCAGAATTTGTGTAACCTGCCTTTTAAGTTTATAATCCAATAATGTGAACTCCCCATTTCTGTCGGGGTGAAAGGTATACATTCCATCACACACACACACACACACACACACACACACACACACACACACACACACACACACAATGGAGACTTACTCTGACTCTACCCATACCTACTGGCTCCCAAACCCAGACCGTAATTTGCCCTAACCTTAAAAGACATCTTTACCTTAAAATTTAATGATTTACTTTATAAAGATTTGTTTCCTTGTCCCCATAAAGAAAAAAACAAAAAGCACATAACTGTGTAAACAAATTTAGGTCATCACAACGAGTAATACCTGCCACCCCACAAACATCCATCGCTGTTACTGATACGAAAGAAGAAACAAAAGGGTGTAGTGATTTAATATAATTTAAATCCAATGAGATTAAAGAACTTTAAAGGAGATGGTTATTTTCCACCCAAACTATTGCTTAGATGTGTGTGAGTGGAATGTGTTTAATAATCTGATAGGCTTATGTCCAGTGACCCGTTGTTGTTGTATCTCCCTCCTGAGCTCCATCTGCTTTGTCTCTTCTCTTTTTTGTCTTTTAGCCAAATTTCTTGATTCTTTGAAACGCAGTGGCTGTAACACGAGTGTGTGTGTGTGTGTGTGTGTGTGTGTGGGGGGGGGGGGGGGGGGGGGGGGGCAAAGGAAAGACTGTGCTTGACGCAATTCGTAAAACAGTATTACCACCCACTCAGTTTCGCTCTCTCTCTTCCTACAGAGAAAGAAACAAACAATACGTGAGTTTATGTGAGTGAATACAAACTATTTCGCTGGTTTAGACACACCCTTCACAGCTCCAAATGCCTGACGGACTGATTAGTACCAACAAGCCTCCAATTGTTTGTTTTCAAAACTAATAGTTGCTTCTTGATAATAACTTGTTGATTCAAAAAGAAAAAAAGGCACTTGACATTTCTGCTGAATTACAACATAAAAATGTATATATGTAAATGTAAAAATATGGCGCTTAAATAATATGTGATTACTGATTGGAAATGTTAATTCAGCATCGCTACAAGTTTGCATTTGATTTTGTTTGTTTTTTATTTGTAATTTTTTTTTTAATACCTGCCACCTTTTTGAAAAGTTTTGCTCTTGCTGACGATGTACAACATAAATAAAGTTGTTACTTTTCCTACAAATAAGCTGTTGCTTATATTCATGGCCACTGGATTAAAAATGTTGGTTTGGTCCACACTGTCATGATAGCATCACACGGTTGCTGCAGATTTGTCAGCTACGCATCCATGATGCGACTTTCCCATTCCACCACATCCCAAAGGTGCTCTACTGGATTGAGTTCTGGTGACTGTGGAGGCCATTTGAGTACAATGAACTCATCGTCATATTCAAGAAACCAGTTACTCAGGTACGATGTGGTGTTTAAGGGGCCCAAAGTGTGCCAAGAAAATATCCCCCACACCATTACACCACCAGCAGCAGCCCGAACCTTTGATCCAAGGCAAAATGGATCCATGTTTACATGTTGTTTATGCCAAATTCTGAGCATACCTGTCATAATGGACGGGGTGTCCATTATGCAGGACGCCGTAGGCAGATGATAACTTTGAAGGTATTTATTGTGTTACCAAAACAACAGAACCAAAATCCACATGAAAGCTAGGCCAAGAGCATAATCCATAAGCAAGCCAAGAACTGGAAACAGGAACACACAAACACTCCACCGTGACGTAAACAACGCCCTGACAATGAACTGACTAAAACGCAGACAATAAATACACACTAGGTAATGAGGGGATGAGGAACACCTGAGAGGAAGACACAGGAAGGAAAAGTAAACACAACGGACAAGAAACAAGACCCTACCAAAATAAAACAGGAAGTGGAACATGGCCCACAACTAAGACACAAGAACTTGACAAGGACAGAGAGTAACAAAGCACAGAGACAGTACACAAACCCTGGGCACAGCCCAGGACCATGAAAATACCACCCAAATGTCACAGCAGAAATTGAGACTCATCAATTTAGGTAACGTTTTTCCAATCTTCTATTGTACAATTTTGGTAAGCCTATGAGAACTGTAGCCTCAGTTAACAGGTGACAGGAGAGCCACACATGTTGCATTCAGAGATGCATATCTTGGTTGTAATGAGTGGCTATTTGTGTTACTGACTTCTGATTAGCTCAAAGCAGTCTGGCCATCGTCCCCTGACCTCTGACATGATCAAGGTGATTTTGATCACTGGATATTTTCTCTTTTTCAGACCATTCTCTGTAAACCCCAGAGATGGTTGTGTGGGAAAATCCCATTAGATTTGAACTTTGGTTTGAACTTCAGCAGGTCATCTTGACCATGTCTACAAAAATCGAAATGCATGGCATTCCTGCCATGTGGTTGGGTGATTAGATATTTGCATTAATGAGCAGGCTGCAGTTCTAAATAAGAAATAGTTCTGAATCTGTTTGCCTGGTTAAATAAAGTTTTAAATGAAAAATGAAGTGGCCGGTGAGTGTATATGGGCAGCAATAAGACTAGCAAATATGACTGAGTATACCTGTGTTACCTTATAATATAAAGTTCTCAGTATGATCCTCGCTCATTCCTTATTGCTGCAAACTGGGATTATCAAGCAGACAGACAATATCAAATATCAACCTCAACCATCAATGTCAGGGGCTGGTTCAAACACTGAGCTAGTCAAAACCACTGCTTTGGTCTTGAGTCAATTCTTTCAGTTTGAACTAGTATACTTGTTTGTTCCTGCTTGGCAAGTACACTCGGGAGTCCAGACTTCTGAGCACTCACAATGAGAGCAGCACACTGGATGACATCAGGTCAGCTTCACGGTGTAATTTTCTGCCATTTTACCCTTATGCTTAATATTTACAATGAAAGTAGCGCATAAAAGACCTAATTACTCATGTTCTTTTAAAATATATATACAATTTTATAAACACTCTTGCATGATGTTCAGTTATAAAAAGCACATTAATGTGAAATTATTTTGAAGGTGGTGAAGGACTGTACAGCAGTCAATTAAATAAAAATTACTGACGTGTAATGTATACAAGGAATGAGGACCCAAGAGCAAACACACAGGTGGCATGCAGGAATGAACTTAGGGCGAGCCATTTATTAAACTGAAAACTGGGATACAATAACTGGAAATTAGAAATATAATCAACTAAACTGGGAATATAGGCTAACACTGGGAACAGAATGGCACAAATGAGACAAGAGGAAGTAAGGCAAAACACAAGGCGCATGTTAACCAATAAAACAGGAAGTGAGAAGGTGCTGAAACAAATGCACACTTGACACCACAGGGGGAGACAGACACACTGAGGAAAACAGACACGAGACTCCACACAATAGGAAGGAATACTAAGAGAAAAAACTCAGGGGGAACTAAACTCTAAAGCTACTGGAAATTCAACTAAGGATACATGAGGAGAACACAGGAAACAATATCAGCAATAAAGCAAACCAGCGACTACACGGGCAAATTACCTAACCACAAACATCCATTAAGAAACACAGGGTCACAGACCTGGAACCATGAGAGTTTAATCAACGGTGTTCAGCAGATCTCACTGTTCACCAAAGGAAAAAACACACAGAGCAGTTTGGTTTTTTTATTCTAATAGACTTCAAAAACTTATAACAGACATCTGGTGTTTAGAATACAGTCGGATAAATATTAAAAACAGATCATTTGATCATTTCTGGAGCAGGCTTGACATGAACAGCATCAACATGCTGATCCCGATGTTTCTGCTCCCGGTGAAAATGCTCTCACTTTCCTCCTTGCTATAAAACATTTGTAATGTTAGTTTTAGTTAAAAAAATAAGCTGTTTTAAACAAGTGTAACATATCTGAACATCAGGAAATAAAGACCAGCAAATTATTCCATTCAAAATATACTGACTCTAGTGAGACACCGAGGTTCACTAAAATTCACTGACTTCAATCTCAGCCAAAGCAGTTTTCTTAGGATAAAAAAAAACACTGAAATAAATTAAACATCACCTATTAGATATTACCTAAGTGAATTATATCCCATATTTACCCTCCACTGAAAGGCGAGGGTCAGCAAGGATTTTGAAAACTGTATCATGAGCTTGGACTGTCCAGTCAGTGCCCGGTCACCACTGAGGCCCCAGATCTCCGCAAATGTTGGAACACTTTAGCAAGTAGGCTCTATCTAAACAAATCAACCAGATATTTGAAGTTTATGCCATGAAAGTCTCACCAAAAATTAAAAAAAAAAAACTTCAAATGTGTACTTGGTGAGACAGAAACAGTAGTATTTTAAAACTTTACTTATAGTTTCGGGTGCTTTCTTCTGCTGTTGCCAGGTGTGATTTTATTCTAAATCCATTCTGGGATACCTGGCTGTCCACTGCATCAATCCATTATCTGGGATGGATCTGTCTTAACTTGCTGTGCAAGGTAACCAATCAGATGTTACGGTCTACTGACGAGCCACGGTGAGTCAGAGTTTAAATTAGCTAATGAGGCACTGCAGCACAGGAACCATGAAATAATTAAATAGGAAAATAATTAAATGTTTTTCTTCACTTCTCTGTTGAGCCTGGGCTTCAGTGTCTTGAGCATGTAGCAAAAGCCCTGCTTTTCCACAGCGTTGTATAGACGCAGGTCTTCGCATATAAACTAGGTGATGGATTGTGTTATTTTCTTAACTTGAGCTGCATTTGGAGATAGCTTTGTCAAGCTAAGTGTTTCCAGTGTTTGCTGGTTGTTTTTTTGAGTTTTTTTTGGCTGAGCTGATTTTACCATCCTTTGCTAACATTACCTCAGGATGGTTGGGCGTGAGATGAGTATTTTAAATTCACATGACACTCCTAACAAATCCCATCTGATATATCCATCTCTTTTGTCTTGTCCTTGTAAAAAAAAAAAAAAAAAAATCCAAAATAAGCCCAACACTTGATTTCAACATGTATGGTGATTTTCTGATTTCTTTTTCTTGATGCCCCCATCTTTGTTTTACTCCTACCGCACACTGAAGATAGCCTCTGTTGACCTTACTAGAAAAACTCACAGCACCATCTGGTGGACTGAAAAAGCAAAAAAAAAAAAAAAAAAAAAAAAAGTTAAATTTGTATTTGCAATTTATGAAATATTGATATTTTGTGTCCTTGTATTGATAAAATATTGCTACACGATGCTGTGCCGCATCGATTTTTTCCCCTTCCTCTGTATCAGATAATATTAAACTTTTGTGATGTAACAGTTATACTTCTAGGTAGTTTGATGGCGTGTGGGTGTGTGTGTGTGTGTGTGTGTGTGTGTGGGGGGGGGGGGGGGGGGGGGGGGTTTAAGGTGTTGTCTGTATCAGCAGAAATGGAATAAAGGATCAATAATTAAGTTTTGAGTTGTAGTTACCTGTTACTTCAAATCACTGTGTTTCCACTGGCTTAGAAGGAGCTCTTCATATCTATGCTGAGGAGCATAGATATGAATAGTGGCGCAAACAAGTTTCTACAGTGGTGAGAATGGACAAACACTGGTTCAAGCAGTGACAAAAGCAGCCTCAACCCTGTACACACTGTGTACAATTTTTAACACACTACCTGGGCAATACAATTTTTAACAACAGCAAGGCAACATAAGATAAGATATCTTTATTGTCATTGCACAATACAATGAAATTTTGTTGGAGGAATCCTCCAGGTGCAGATATAAGAAATACAAAATAGAAATTTAAAATATATATATATAAATAGGATAAATAAGGATCTGGTATTTACAGTGAAAATGGCAATAAACCGTTTACAAAAAAACTGAGTGCAGTGTGCTAAAGTGGCGTAGTGGATGTGCAAGTGGATGTGAAGGTGGAGTTATAGCCTGTTGGGCTTGTTATTTGTTATTGTTATATATAAAACAGCTCTATGGTAAAAGCTGTTTTTCAGTCTTGAGGTCCAGCGGGTCCAGTATAGGTACATACCACACTGTGATGCAGCTGGTCAGGATAATCTTGATTGTGCCCCTGTAGCAGGTGCACATGATGGGGGCTGGGGCTCTGGCTCCGGCTCTTTGCAGCTTGGAGAGAAAGTAGAGGCACTGGTGAGCCGTCTTGACCAGAGAAGTGGTGTTGAGGGTCCAGGAGAGGTTCTCTGTGACATGTACCCCCAGAAATTTCGTGCTGCTCAGCCTCTCCACAGCAACACCATTGATGGTCAGAAGGGAATGCTCGGGGTGCGCTCTCCTGAAGTCCACAACAATGTCCTTTGTCTTCTACACGTTCAGAGAAAATTTGGTGTGGCTGCACCACAACGCTAGGTGGTTCACCTCCTTTTTTAAATTATGTTAACATTTAAAGAGAAACGATGAAAGGGTAAACTTATTTTGTCACATTCAAGTTTACAGCTTTACCAAATGCACATCAAAGCAGGAACAATGAAACAGCGACCTATATAATGTGTCAAAAATTACACGGTTTAAACTTAAAGCTTGGGGTTGCTAAAAAAAAAAAAAAATGTATTCATACAAGTTAAGTCTTTCAGCAATTTCATAACATTTTACAGCCTCATCGCTCACTCAGCTGTCCAGCGGTGCAGTTACCATCCCCCATCTCAAAATCAAAACACAAGTACATGTGCGCAGTCCTCCGTCACGTGTCGAAGAAAGCTCCAACAAAACAAATTGGATTTAAAAAAAAAAAAAAAAAGAAAGTGAGTGACACCGGTGATTATCCAATCGGCTCTGCGGCTCCGGGTAGCAACAAGCTGAATACAGACACTTCGACCAATCAGAGAACAGCAAGGGGCGTGAGCGGACCGATTCTTGCGTTTACTTCCGTCAATATTTCCAGCTTGGTAGGAGGGAAAGGCTAGAGACAAGCAGAGACGGGTGAAAGAACAAAAGAGCTGCTACTCTTTAACGGTTTGTTTGGCCATTTTTCAGAAATTCACAGCCTTATTGCAGCGTAGCGTGGATTGATTATTTTCCCTCCTGTCGACATTAAATGCGTTGGGTCGACTGACAGCTTTGCCTTTGACAGCTTAAACGACTTTAACAGCGCCTGCTAAACGCTGTCATTGTTCAAATGTAGATAGGAAGATAATTTCGTCACGATTGTTGCCAGGTGTAATATTTCAGCATATTGAAACACGGTGGCTTAAGTCTGCCCCTTTAAATATCAGTGTTAAACGTGTAAACGCGCTGTAACGGGCTAATTGAGAAGGGCTGATGGCCCTACTTACTACTTTGATACGCTGTTGAAAGGTAGCAGCAGGCTGTAGGGTCTGTAGACACAAAGAAAGACCACAATAAAACTTTTTTCCACCTTTTTTAAACCACTACCGACACTAAATGTCAGAATGTTTTTATGACGGCATTTGTTGCATTGATGTTTTAATTTGAAAATAATCAGCTTGAATTTGTGAGCTTTTTAAAAATGATCTGTTTCTGTGCTGTAGTTTAATTGCTGATATCTATAAGGTTTTTATTTTTAACTAGTATATCTAGGATCAAATGACTGACTCAGTAGAACCTAATAAGACAGAGTTGTGTTAATTGTTTGTCCTCAGTAATGTAATGCTTGAGGTGTAATTTTAACAGTCATTCTAACTGGAAAAAAATTAACAAACTTGAATATTGCTGCTTTAATGCTTAAAACTTTTAGTGAATTTTTATTGTAGCGTACTGTACTTAATGTGCATGTATACTACTAATACTTAAATAGGAACTAATTAGATTTAAATATTTCTTTCTGCCTTGCATGGTGGAATCCAGAACTGAAAAATTAATTGTTTTCCAACAACTGGTGAACCGTCCAGGTATTTGAAGTGGCTGCAGCCCTCTCTGCTCACAGTCTCCCACCCACCTGCTAAGATGCCTTTCTTGGGTAAGGACTGGAGGTCGCCGGGATGGAGTTGGACAAAGACGGAGTGTGGGTGGAAGAGGATCGTCTTCTTCGGAGACGATTTGGAAGACAACAACAGAGAGATCGATTTGAAAGAGTAAGGTTCTATCTGCCTTTAATTAATTTTTTTTTTTTGGACAAGTGCCATCTCTGTGATGTCTTTAATTAGGCAATAATTAACTGGATTAAAGTGTGCTTATAGACTGCCTTCAAAATTCTTACATAAATTAGATTTTCTGCACATAATTGTCACATGCAAGTATAATACTATACTAGTATATCGACTCTAGTATTTGCTACTCAAAATACTGATTTATTCTCAAATGTAATGAAAAGAACAAACTAAATTACTAGACTTTTTCCTTAAACAGTCTTATCTGCTTTAAAGAGAGAGGGGAGAATGATTTACATGAGTGGACAGATACAAGCTGAACATTTGTCTGGTTCTTTTTCCCTTTTTGAAACTTTCTACTACCTCTTTCAGACTGTTTTATAGATGTAAAAATATGGTTAACCCTTTAACAATCCTGGATTTCTTTGGGAAATTCTTTTGGACCTGGATACGGGCCCTAGTATTGTTAAAGCTGTAACCATAGCAGTAGGCTGATTACATGTAGTAACGAGCTTAATGGCTTAACGTTATGGGTTGCTCTTTGCTGTTACTTGAAGTTTCTGAGCTGTGGTATGTGTTAATGCCTAACTGCAAGTTGGCTCTTCGTCAGAAGAATACTGAAGCTGTAGGTGAACATGTGTAAACTGTTCCAATGACCTGTTTTATAGATGCATAATAGACCAAGGCTAAAGTGTACAGATGGCCAAATAAGGCAACAGTAGGGCCGTAGCTATTCATTAATCATTCAACTACTTATTACGAGGGCCATGGCATATACAGTTGTAGTCAGAGGTTTTTGTACACTTATCATGGGCATGAATATCATGGTCACGTTGGGCTTTTAATGATTTCTTTGAACTGTTCTTTTTCCAGAGTTGAGTGATTGTACAGGATATATCTTTAATAAATAAAAAACAAAAGAATTGGGTGTGCAAGTTTGAATTTTGGGGGATTTTTCTCTAATGTGCACAGCAGTCAAAAGTATACATGTAGGCTCAAATATATACATACACTCCCACTAATATTTGGTCAAATGTCCCTTAGCAAGTTGCACCTTGACCAGATGCTTTTGGTAGCCATGAACAAGCTTCTATTATGGATATTTCACTACTCGTCTTAGCAGAACTGGTAGAATTCATTTAAATAGGTTGGTTTCCTGGCATTAAAAGCCCAGAATTACTGTGACATTCATGCCCATGGCTGGAAGAGGATCGTGTTCTTCGGAGATGATTTGGAAGACAACAACAGAGAGATCGATTTGAAAGAGTAAGGTTCCATCTGCCTTTAATGAAAGGTTTTTTTGGGGGGGGGTGGTTTTTTTGGACAAGTACCATCTCTGTCATGTCTTTCTGACATTCATGCCCATGATGAGTGTACAGTATGTAAACTTCTGACCACAACTTTAGGCTTTTATGAGGTGATGTATTGTACATTCTCATACTTTTAGCTTGTTATAGTTGACAGAGAGTGTTGTTACAGCTGACGAAGTCGATCATTGAGGTGTAGGCTGACATATTTGAACATATAGTTTTCCCTGACATCGATTTGTGACTGTATCCTGTAATCCTGTAAGAGCAAAGATTCGTAGCATTTAGTTTACATGAGCTAGAGTCTCTCAGTTATGATTGTATTTCTGTTTGAATGTGACAAACCTGAATGCGTTATCCAGGTTTCTGAACGCTGCGGACTACTTGCACAGCTGCTGCCAAGTGACATAACGCACAAACAATGATGGCAGTGAGATCAGCTCACTTTTAGAGTGGGGTGAATATTGATTAGATTCCATTTCCATCTGATTATGCTAATAAGTCACATTCTTTATTGATTTTCCTTTTCAGTGTTAAAAGAAAGTAGGGCTGCTCAGGCTTTCAGCATCATTTCACCTTTTTCTTAATCATCTCTGAGTTGGAACACGGTGTGGAGACAGCAGATAAAGGTTTGGATGTGATTCGTGTGAAAAGGCACCACTGCTATGAGTTAAGTGTTCCTGCTTTGCTCTGTGGTTAATGGTTGTGGTTTTAAAAAGAACTTCTTGACGACACAAAATTCCAGCAGGTGGTTAGATTAGGTCTAGAACAATGCAACAAAAACCATGTGATAATGATGGGAGAGTTCACAACCAACCTCAGCTCTGGAAAACAAGCCTCGTTTGGGGAAAACTTTGGATTTTGTTTAGAAGAATTCTGTCTTGTGGAAGCATAATTATGCTGGCTGAATAATAAATAAGCTAGTGGGAAAGGCTTCATGATTTGCATGATGGCTTGATTATTTCTGCTTTTATACTGAGGAGTGTTATTCTACGTTTATGTCTATGTTTTTTATCAGGGTTTTGAGTGATAATTATATTTAATTTAACCTAATAAAATGATTTATTGTGTCATGTGTACATATGTAGATCTTTCATAAGACACATTTGTTAAAATAAATCTACCTCTACAAGTAGTTACGTCTTGGGTTGCGGTCTTGTAGATGTGAAATATTTGAATAATCCAAGCATGTGTTTTTTTTTCTTTATGTTTGTTTGTTTGTTTGTTTGTTAAAATAATGAAACCTGATTTTTGGCTAGTTTTCAAATCTTTAAAAGAAGTACATCTGTGTTTCTCTCTCAGGGCATTTTTAATATTTTCTACAAAAATAGTACAAGATCATAATTTCATCACTTTAGCAAATTAAAGTTTATTGGCGTATTTTGGCTTGCTGCTTCCTACCAAACCAGTGTAGCCAACAGCTGCTTAAATCTTAATGGCCCTGCAGCTCTGTGTTTAAAGGTGGGCTGACTATAGCTAATCAACTGCCAAGCCTCTCTAAATGTTGACATGGCTGTCAGACACTGTCCAGCTTCCACAGATCCTCAGAAGTATTGAAAACATTGTTTTTGTCATTATTAAACAAGACAGTGGAGAGTTGACAGGAAATTAAGGGATAGGGATAAAAAAAACAAAAGCTTAATGTTCCAATTACATGGTTTGTCTCAAACCACCAGGATGCAGTGGATTTTTCTTGGTCAGATTACACCGATAAAACCAGAACTACTCACGAAACAAATCATTAAATCACTTATCAGTGCCATAGCATCCAGGCTTTTATGAGGTGATTTATATCCCACAGTGCACCTTTTTTTTTTTTAATCATAGTGTGAATATATTGTAGCGTCATGCAAAAACGTTTTGAATGTGACCTCTGCAATACAGCTACACATATACATATATAAGTTAGGTTTTTTGCACAGTGACACATTTATTTATTTCTTTATTTGTAATTTTTGCCACCACAGTGGATTTTAAATCAACAATCAAAAAGTGAATGTAATGCCGACTTGCAGCTTTAATCCAAGGTGCTGAGCAAAAGTGTTGTATTAACTGTTTAGTGGTCTGTTCATCATGCATGTTATTAGACTGTAATAAGATGAGTTTAATGAGCAACAAACTTAACGTGGTTTCAATCAGGTTAGGTTTGAAGCATAAGTTACCACGACAGGAAGATGCGAACCTCTGAAAACCACAGGTGAAGCCTTAAGTTTCCTCTCAGAACTTACAGCATACTCTGTTTTACAAGCCTCAGTTTTTAATCATAAAAGTACATAACATTTAATTTCAAACAGAGCCTGTTGCATATTCTAATAAAGGGGCTTAGTCGATTTAAAGACTTAAACGGCAACAGTTTGTTGCGATCCGCTGAACCAAAAACATCATCTGTTTTTCATCTTTCTGGTTTCTATTTCACACTGCCCCTGTCTGCTGCTCCCACAGCAGAGGTCGTCTTGTTTTCTGCAGGAAACATTGTTTTGGCATGCGCCAACCAGCACTGAGGGCTTGTATAAATGAAGAGACAAGAGGGGATTTTCTGTATTTATCCGTTCCCGTTTGTATTGTCCTTTTGCTCCAGCTGTCTGTTCTGCTTGTGTTTGTGAATTTCGGTGTGGTGAGGATTATTAATTGCCTAACTATATATGGTTACAGAAAAGTGATCATCAAATCAACCGGTGAAATCGCGGTGGGTTTATCATCATTTGTGAGGGGCAGAGCTGTCCATGTGCTGGATGAGCAAGCATGAAACATAAAGACAGAGGGTTTGACTCGTGTCTTGCTGGTACTGATAGGGTGGTGACATCCCCTTCATGTCAGGGGGCATTTTCTTTTTGTTGATCAGCTAACCAACAGTACTTTACAGTACCACAATGACTTGTCAGCAGTCTAAAGCCTGTCATTAGACGGCATCAGACAATAACTAATGACATCATTTAGTCAAATTGGCTGCTCTCCAAACACAGTCTCCCTCCACAAAGCCAATGACCTCATGGCAACTGAGGTACGCTTGCCAGACGACCACATGTAGGCCAGAAAGAAAGAAGACAATACACTGGGTGTGTACTGGAATGGTACACAGTGTTACAGAAGTACTTCAGATCATAGTGCGTCTGAATTTAAGCAAATTGGTCACTCGTGATGTGCAAACAGTCGAGTGTCAGTTAAGCATTTGAACCTCAGTTTGCTGGTCATTTCTCTTACAAGTAATAGCATAAATTGATTAAATATTTAATAAAGCATGTGATCAGTTGCTACTTAAATGCATCTATTGCAAGGCTAGTACAGCAGCTAAAAGTCCTCATACTGTAGTTTTTTTTTTAATTCATTTAGAAACTATGTGCTTCCTTCATAACCATGTTTATCTTTTCATTTTCAGGAATTTAAAATGTCCATAAATCTGTCTGAACAAGTTGTTCCTTTTATGATGTCTTTTATTGGCTCCTTGGGGACCGTTAGTCCACATGCAACCCGTGTATGAAAGTCACGCTATTGAATTCCACCTTTGATCATTCACTATGACTGGTGTGTGAGTGTGTGTGTGCGCATGCCTGTGCCTGATCAGCTGACTCTGCAGTCTGATAGGCAAGACCATGTCTTTACTTATGCTGGACACAATGTAAGTTGGTTTCTTGGTGCAATGGTTAGCACTGTTGCCTCACAACAAGAAGGTCCTGGGTTCTAATCCCCAGCCAGTGGATATTCCCTTTCTGTGTTGAGTTTGCAAGTTCTCCCTGTGCCTGTGTTTGTTATCTCTGGGTAGTTCCTCACCTCCTCCCACAGTCCAAAGACATGCATGTTAGGTTGAAAGGTGATTCTAAATTGGCTGTAGATGTGAATATAAGTGTGAATGATTGTCTCTCTTTATGTGTTAATTCTGTGACAGACTGTTGACAAGACCAAGTGTGCCAGTCAGCTCACCAGAACACTCTTAGCTGGGAGGGTTGCCACTAATTTCAGCCTGTGGATTATTAATGCGCAGAGTCAGGTACCAGCTCAGTTCAACCACTTGATCTGTCTGAAAAAGGTCATTAGAAGAGCATAAAGGTCATTCTTAGCTTTGCAGGTTTTTGTTGTTGTTTGTTTTTTTTTTTTTTTTTTTATTTAATGCAATTTTATTTATAGCACATTAGTAGTGCGTTGTCACTTCTACATTCAGAAAGCCACTTTATTTTCAGTTCTGCATAGGGCAGGGCTTCAGTAACTACAGACAGCACTGATCTTTTATGCCACAGGGACCACAGTTTATCAGCTTTTGCCTTAAGTACAAATAGAATATGTCCAACACTGGTATTTAATAACATAGTTATTTGTTTGTAGGTCAACAACTAATTTGATTTGTTAAAATCTGTTATTTTTATGACTTGGGCATATTACCAGTCTTGTACTAATTTCTGTAATTGGTGATTTCATTTTGTGGGAGTCGATTTTAAAAGAGTAGAGAGTGTATCCCTGCATAACAGGACGCAAAATAAGCAGCAAGTCTCTCACACACCACAGGGTTGTAATCTGAATTTGTCCATTTTTAAGTCACTTCTTAAAACCCACCTTTTTTCGTTGGCAACTGCTTGAGAGTTGACTTTTATTATTATTATTTTATTGATTATTATTATTATTGACTTTTACTCATTTGTTTTATTTATCAGTTTTAATTGTTTGTTTTTACTGTTTTCATATTTTATTGTGTTTTAATGTTAAGCACTTTGGTCAGCACTTGCTGTTTTTAAAGTGCTATATAAATAAAGTTGGCTTGGCTTGGCTTGAATTTATTACAGCTTTTTTTTTTTTTTTAAATACAATAATAAATAGTAATAAATACTCACATGTCTTCACAAACCCTGGGAACATCTGTATTCAGTATGCTGACATGAATGTGACATGTTTTAATTTGTGTTTCTGTTGGAGCTGGGCCATTTCAAGTGTTCACTGACACCATATGTGAAGTTGAGGTCAGTGACAAAAATGTTAAGTTCTGTGTTATCAAAAACAACACAGCCACAGAGCCAGAAATAACAACGATCAGATCTTTAGTCAGGTCTTAAATGTTCTGAAACCTCAGTCTGACAACAGACAGCTGTCTGTTTGACCTTAGCCTGCATATAATCAGTGTAACAACAATGCAACAGGTTTCCATCAGTTTCTGCCACTGATGTTTTATTTTTCCCTGTAAATCCACTTAACCTGCGTAGGAGTTATTTTTCCATGCATTTTTCAATTTTTCAATGCACAGGATATCAGTAAACAGTCACCGATTTGCTTCAGGAGGACACCACAGTGGAGCAGCATCTTCAGTGGTTTCTAATTACATGGTGTGTTTTGTTTTCTTTTTTCAGACTTGCAAGGAAGCGTTATTAACGCATTACACACGTTTCCTCTGTCCAAACAGGCTCTGCAATGGCAACAATGAAAATCTGTTTGTTGGAGATGTGTGTGAGCTCTCCACCGCAAAGAGGAAAAAGGACTTCTACAACAATAACACCAAATCCCAGTGTGAGTTTCAGCTGCACATAATCACCGTTTTGGCTCGGGGAGAGTTTGTGGTATGAAAATTAAAGGCAATGTGTGCAAAAGTCAGTGAGACATCAGTAAAACTCTCAGGGATTTGGGTTGAGGTTTTGCTGCAAATGTTGTCTTTCTGAACAATTTGTAGTGTTTTGCATCTCTAGATGTGGTACATCCATCATTCATTATAGTTTTAATAAGCACATGAACAGCAGCACCTTTTTAAGTTATCTAGCTTACCATATCTTTGCCTCTATTTATTTGAAATACTCAGTAGATGCTTGCAAGCTGAAGATTTACTTAGAAAATCTGAAGTGATGAAGCATTTTTATTAAAGTGGAACAATATAAATGTGTCTTCAGATCATTATTAAAAGGTTTGGTGATTAGCCGCAGTTTTTCTAGAGTCCTCAAATTGATCATATTATGTTATTATCCCACAGTATCAGTAGCATTTGTAACGTAATCCATACAATAATCAATACAGCAGCACCCAAACAAATTCTCCATCTGGAAATCTTCTAATGTTCCGTGTTGATTGAAACTGCTGTAAAAAGCCATCGGGTTTCAAGTAAAGTATCTAGTCCTCCTCTACCTCACACACAGAGAGGGGGAGGCATTAAATATGTAAAATTCAGTGATGCTCAATATTCAATTGTAACAAAACTGAACTCCACAAATGTGTGTTTTGTTTTGTTTTGTTCTCTTCTCTCTTTTTAGTTGTTTTCACAGATAAATGGATCTATGTGCAGAAAGGGAGCACAAAAGAAGTGAGTACTGAGGCTTTTCACACGAGTGATTTGCTTTTAATGTGAAATGCATCTCAGTCAGTTCTTTACTTAACAGAGTTTGTGTGTGTGTGTGTGCATGTTTATTCTGATGTGTATCTGCAGCGACATGGATACTGCACACTTGGTGAAGCTCTCAACCGGCTCGACTTTTCCAGTGCTATTCAGGACTTGAGAAGATTTAACTATGTTGCAAAAGTGAGCAGTGACGCTCGTACATGAGGTTAAAAGAAACGTTTTAATCGTATGACTTGTACATTTGACTCATGTTAATCCCTTACTTTTTCCATCACCTACAGCTTTTTCAGCTAATAGCCAGGTCACAGCTGACGTCTTTGAGCGGAGCTGCCCAGAAGAACTACTTCAATATCCTGGAGAAGATTGTACGAAAGGGTGAGGAGACGTGGCATGGAGTGTTCAGAGGATAAATTGCACAAGCAGACATTTTCTCATTGTTATTTCTGGTGTCAGTGACTGTCATTGCCTCCCTAAGCTCTAATTGAGTTTTTTTTTTTTTTTGTGGTGAGAAGAGTAGCTTTATATGTCAAAATAATTTGTGTTTGTGTGAATGGGAAGCCTATGAGCAGTCAGAACAGACTTTCTCTTATGCTGCTGTTCAGTCGCTGCAGCCTCATGTTTAACCACAAAACCAATAGGACTAGTGGGCTGCATCATTACAGGGTTACAAAGGACAGACCTTTTTCTTTTCATCCTTCAGTGGTGTGTGTGTGTGTGTGTGTGTGTGTGTGTGTGTGTGTGTGTGTGTGTGTGTGTGTGTGTGTGTGTGTGTGTGTGTGTGTGTGTGTATCTGTCAAACACATATTAGTTCTTTTGAGAACTTAAAGTTTTTTTGTAAAAAGAAATATTAGTTTTCACATTTTTCTTCTTGTTATGTATATGAGGCGGTTTGAGGCAGGAGCTTGCACAGAAAAAAAGATTTCTAAAAAATACGAAGTTTCTTTTTTCCCCAATGGCCCCTAATTATTATTATTTTATTTTTTTTATGTTTCTCTTTTGCTTATATTTTTTATTTATTTATTTAGTTCTAGAGGACCACTATAACCCACGCCTTGTCAAGGAGCTTCTGCAGGACCTGAGCTCCACCCTGCACAGTCTGACCATCCATGTTGGCAGGTGTGTCCTTGTGGGAAATGTCAACATCTGGTTGTGCCGTCTGGAGACGATTGTTAAATGGCAAATGGAGCTGAACAACCTACAGATCCCCAAGGTAGAAAGAAATGTCGTTTGTATGTTCAGCAGGGTGTGCACTTAGGTGAATATATACATAATGACTTCAAGCAATTTTCCCCAACTGTTGCCACGTGCTTGCTCATAGGTTATTGTTGGATCACTGGGTTACTACTCTATAAGATTTACCTGATTTAAATTTGTGCACTTTCCACATGGCTGCTATTTTTAGATCTCTCAGTAGGAGTCACACTCCATGCATTTGTACTTCTCCAAAACAGCAGTCCTTCAACTTGATTTTCATTTTCAGAAAGATGACCAGGTGGTGAGCCAAGCCAATGGCATGTTGACATGCACCACAGCTCCGATCACTTCCTCTAAATGGTCTTCCTCTAGAATCTCTCTCTTGACTCAGTACTTTACAGTAGAGGTCCACCTTGACCTCATTCATTCAATGAGTGTTGGAAAAGTAATGACGAGCATTCTCCTGTTCTTGCTCCTCACCTGACGTGCTGCGTTTGGACTTGTAAGCTGAGCACTCTTCGTCTAAAAACTGCTCAATTGTAGCTGAAGATCCGCCTCTCGTTATGAGCGATGATCTCCACACAAAATTTGAATCATTGCTAGAATCTGTCTACACTACCTCATTAACAGTGTGCCCTTTTAAAAAGGAAGCAGGCTAAAAAACAGTGCAAGAGCTCCATTTATACCTGCTTATGACTTACGTTCTGCTGCTCACTTGACAAACTGGTCCATTATACAAGCTGAACTTGATGAGTGAGGAATACTGAAGTGCTGATAGTCTAGCTCCGAATGTATTATTTCTGGTGATTCTTGTTTCCTCAGCAAATGCACGCTGGCATGTCATTCAGTGATTTGCCACTACACATGCAAAACAAGATCCTCTTCAAGTTATCTGATGCGTGTGACATCATTAACTTGGGACAGACCACGCCCACATTGCATATCCTAAGTGAGCACAAGTCACTGTGGAAGAAACTCTGCCACTTTCACTTTTCGGACAGACTGGTGAGTGTCATATTTAATCATCTGAACCTGAGTGTAAGATTTTATTAGTTTTAGTCATTTTTATTTAAAACAAAACAAAACAAAAAAAAAATGTACTTAGAAATGACAGTAGTAACTAGTTAAGTGTCCTAAGTCTTGTTTGCTCCAGAAGTAGAAGTGTAACCCCTTTTGACCACTAGAGGGCAGAGTTGGCACAATTTATTCACAGCTCACAGATTAGTTTCTTCTCTAGCTCTTGCTCATACACACTTACACCTTTCCCTCTCTTGGGATTGGTGTTAATGAGGAATTTTTCTTGATTATATCTAAATACACATTGTTCCTGTTTTAATTGCATCCATCCCTGGGGTATTTTAAATAGGTGGTAAAAGGTTTGGGTTTTTCCATTTGTGTGTGTGTGTGTGTGTGTGTGTGTGTGTGTGTGTGTGTGTGTGTGTGTGTGTGTGTGTGTGTGTGTGTGTGTGTGTGTGTGTGTGTGGCCACTGCACTTGTGCAGTTCTGCAGGAATTTGGCCATAACCAAGAATGACAGCGTGGACTGGAAGCTGATGTATTTCACCCTGCAGAAACACTACCCCATGAAGGAGCAGTATGGCGACACATTACATTTCTGCAGACACTGTAGCATCCTCTTCTGGAAGGTAAACAAGACAATGCAGCACCCACGATCTAAGCACTTTTATTTATTTATTTGATTATTTTTGTTTTGTGGCATGTATTACAATAATGTTGAATTCATGTTTTAGAATATAATGTAATGACTAATTGTGCGGATCTCAAGAAGAATAGTTGCTACATTTCAAGTGGCTAATTGAAATCCAAATAAACAAAACCTGCAGCCACTTTTATTGTATGTGAGTAATGTATAAAACATCACATGACTAATTTGTACTGTTCACCAGGCTGTCGCTCTGAAAGGTTTAGTGCAAGTTTAACTGCTTGCTTGCTTTTGCTTGTATCCCCTTTCAGCTTTGTGTACATCCCTGAGTAGCTGCTGCTTGGTGTTTACTGTAAATGAAACCTGGGCTGTTTTTAATGCTACAGTCACATGAAAACAGTGGTTGGAGACCTCTGTATGACCAAAATTATTGCAGCCACGTCCAATGAAGTTGCAGTCTTGTTGCCTGTAAAATAGGTACTTTGAAGACGGGGACCAGATCTGCAACCAGTCGCAATCAGTTGCCACCTTCAGAGCAACTTTAGGGTGTCAAGACGGTGATAAGCTAGCAATAAGACAGTCAGTCTGCTGACAGTGTGCAATCGAATGGCTTCAAGCTGGCAATTACATACACTGTGTTTGTGATAATATGGCAATTAACTGATAAATCAGTGAAAACCGCAAATCTGGTGTGGCTACATACTCAGAAATTCTCAGTAAAGAGAAATTCACATTTGCTCTCAGGAATACAACATCTGATCTTTAACTGTCAGACAGAGATCGTGTCTTTGCAAGTTTGGGGAACTTCTGGAGATACAGAAACTTAACATCACTTTAAAATGTCACTATTCCTTTACAGTCAGTTCCCTCCCTTTGCTTCCTTATTTACTTCCCACAAACTTGTTGTTCTCCTTTGCTGGGTACCTAAGTTGTTTAACCTCTGCCTTCTCTGCATCCCTCTCCTTGCTTGGCACCCATTCTTCCTGCCTCTCCTGCTGGTTCCCCTTGTCCCTGACTCCTTAAGGATTGCCATCTGGCTTTGTTATTGAAGGTACTTTATGTCCCATAATGCTCTTCTGTTTCTTCAATTGCCATCTTGTCTCATTCACCGATGGTCCGATTGTATTTCCTTGTGTTGAGCTTTGCATTCTACTATCCTGTCATCTTGTTCTGCCAGCAGTGTTTAGTGAACACTGACATTCTTTTAGCTGACCTCTCGTCTAGCTTTTTCAACTTGCTTTGGTTACATTTTTTTTCTCCTGACTGTCAGCTGACACTTTGTCCAACACAAATATTTGGACACGTTTTCATCTGTATGCCATCATCTAGAACTTGCTCACTACATTTCTGTGTTGAATCTTTCCTAAGGTCTAGCCAGTTTTAACAAGCTTGCCTGCCAAGTGTCACATCAGATCAGTTAACTATCTTTTATCTTTTATGCTCTTTAAACAGGCCATGCATTTGTACCATGAGTAAACAGTGATATATGGGTCTGAGAGGTTTAAATGACAGCAGATATAAGCAGTGCTGTTTTATTAACAGTTTATGACATAATTACTTAATCATCCTTATGTAACAGCTAGCGTCTGTGCTGTAATCACTTTTAATTCTCTACTAAGTAAATGCTTGACTCATAACTACTCCAACTTAAAGGTTTCCTGGTCTCCCTTCATTTTAATGATTTAGCTGTTGACTTTCTTCCAGGACTTTGGCCACCCATGCACAGCCAACGATCCAGACAGCTGCCTGATGCCCATCTCTCCGCAACACTTTATCGACCTCTTCAAGTTTTGAACCCTGTTTTTCAACTGAATCGTCTGTTTACCCCTCACTCCCACACCAAGAGGTGTGTACAAGAACTTGATGTCTTTAACCCAAATACAAAGGGCTTCAAAGAAATGTCTTTTTTTTTTCTCTCTCTCTTTTATGTCTTTATTTCCTTACGCACAAATATTTCCGTAAGACTGAGGAGAAATTAAATGTCCATATGTGTTGATTTTCAAAATGTTGAAAAAGGTGAAATATAAAAAAGACTTTCTTCTTTTGCACAAATGTTTGTCTCTAAGACAAAAAAAAAAAGCTTGCTCCTTACACAGGGAATAAAATATGATGTAAATGCAATATGAATATTTTGAAAGGATTTATATAGAGAGCAAATCTTAGCATGTTTATGGTAGGTATGAAGCCCCCTAAAGCTCATGACTGGAACTACACAATTTGGGTAGTTTTACCTGTGTACACCGCCACAGTGGATTTTAAGTCAATCAAGATGTGATGGAAGTGCAGACTTTCAGCTTTAATTTAAGTGGTTTTACATACGCTGCAAATCTTGATTGGACGGTGCTTCACGGTGCAAATTGGTACTGACCCAAAGCATAGTGCAAAAGTAAACTAAGAAGAGTTTCTAAAGGCAAAGAAATGAGGTTCTTCAACTGAAGGTGGCTGCAGTAAAGGTCTGGCAGAGCCTCTCAAGGTATGGTTATATTATTACATCAAAGTGATTCATGGTTCTATTAATACCAAAAGCAATATGCCCTCTATTCCATGTGATCCGCATGAACCTCTGATGCGTCGGTCCGGTCCACTTACTGTCTCTTACTCATTGGAAAAGGATCATCTCGGCCTTAGCTTTGGTTGGATGTTTGGTTATTGCTATTGCACTAGGGCTGTCACAATATCACTTCATGATAATGGTATTTTTGCACTACTACGATCTACTATACGGACATATGAGATATTTGAGCGGTATCTGACATTTGTATATAGCATTTTATAGCAATAATGCTATCTGTCAAATTAATTTCTATGCTTTGTGTATTGTGACATCCCCGGCTTGGACTTAGTCTGCTGCTATGTTTCAGTCTGTGGTGCTATGGTTGTCCAGCTGTAGCAGGCCCTGTACATTTGGAATCTGTGGTGCTACTGACAGTATGTATTAGCCACATACAATAGCATCAACATATTCCTGGCCTGGCCTGTTCCTGGAGGTGCAGTGTGTTTCACTGAGCTGACTCACTGCAGTTACAACCACAAACATCTGACCAACGTGATATTTCATCATACAGTTCAGCCTTAAATTCATAAGCCAGATCAAATAGAAAGTTTATTGTGAGGGTAAATGTAAAATGTTCTCTGAGTGATCTTTAGGGGGCTCGGTATGTAAGTGATGATAATGTATAAAAAGATTGACATTTACAGTGTGGCAGAAAACGATGACTCGGGTTAATTATTTATTTAATGGTGTTCGATGGCTTTTTGTTCCGTTTTGTTTCGGTGGCATTTTCCTGCGATGACTGCATGCCAATGTTTGCGTCTCTGTCATGTTGTCCTTTGTGAATACCTGCTGTGCTCTGTGTACTTCAGAAGCATCAACGCGCAACAAAAAAAAACAAAACAAGTAAAACTCCATCAGCTGATCAGGTCGTTCTACTTTTGTCAGAACTGTCATGTGACAGATGAAATGTAAAGCATTATTTATGAAGAAGAAAAAAGTTTTGTATCCTTCCAACTTTTGTAATATCCCTTTACTGTTCCAATACTCTTGATGGTACTGTCATGATTTTTCTGGGGCAGGAAGTAGCTATTCAATAATAAATATTTCTAAAAATATGTTTCTACTCTTTATTTCCTCCTTGATGATCTCTAACTTTCCTAGATGCAATTTTCTGAGGCCCAGCAGTTAAAAACGAGACTGGAAAACAAGAAAGATCACATTCCTGTCTTTTTATATATATTTTTAATGGTTTGATTATGCTTTCAACAATTATTTACAGAACAGTATTTGTGTGGTTTTCCTTAAGGATCAGAGTAGACCATTTCTGTTATGATCACTGAATTAGTCTAAATGGTTGCTGAAAGCCAAGTCCAATAAACGAGGTTGTGTGTTTACTTCAATTGCAAAGTGTTGAAAGAAGTCGAGGCAGCATGTCAGTCTGGATCTTTATTCTGGGGGGGTCCCAGCCTTTTAGTGAATAAATAGAAGTTACAGGTATCCTGGCCAGTGGAGCTGCATATGTGTACACCTCTGGTTGTGATGAAGCAGATTTCAGTAGCAAAAAAACTCAAACCCACTTAAAAAGTAAAAAGAAAAAAACAAAAGCAAAGATCAGTGGAAAGCATTAAAATAAAAATCACCATAGAAAAAAAAGAAGAGTCTTCATTGTATCTGTTCTATCCAGTATACACAATATATCACACAGCATTAAAGAATGAAAAAAAAAAAAAAAAAAAAAAAAACACTTCTGCTCTTGCTGGTGAAGCTAATGCCATCCTGAGACACTGGTTTGTAACTAGAGACAGGAAGTGTCTACCTGCATCTGCATGAATGCTGTGATGAGGTCAGCAGATTTATCTTTTACAGAAAACACGTTTTAATGATACAAGGCACATCATGGGTGCATAGAGCTACTACTTCGCATGAGTAATGGTCTTAAGTTTGGCATTTTTCATCATTAGCAGATTTACAAATACTCAGCATCAGATTTAAACATGTTCATCTATAAAAAACCACCAGCAGAGCTGCTTTATTATTATTTTTCTTTCTTTTATTGCTGCCTTGCTGTCATGTGGAATCAGAATTGGTCATTTGGGTATTAAAATACAATTCATTGTTAGCATACAACCAAATCCATTTAGTTTTTGATCACTTTTCAGTTATTACATGCCAAATTGGATTTATTAGAGGTTTCACAGATATCCGGTATTCCCAGTTCTAACTTGGATTCTGACGAGTGCTGATCAGAAATCCTGATTACAAGTCTGATACGGCACGAGTGCAGCATCACTTCCAATACAACAGCAGAGCTTCAGATCTCAACTGTAATGCCAGCTGTCCTCCCACAAAACCACCTTCTGTCTCTCTCTCTCCCTTAATTTCAAACACACACACACACAGGTATTTCACACCTAAACACTATGCCATAAGCTGTTTCATAATTGCACAGCCCTTAATTTATATATAAGTTAAGACATTCATCGCTGACACAGTGTGACTGCATAGACAGAAAGGAAGTGAAGGCCAACATAAACATCTTCAGCAG
Source organism: Archocentrus centrarchus (assembly GCF_007364275.1). NCBI lineage: Eukaryota > Metazoa > Chordata > Actinopteri > Cichliformes > Cichlidae > Archocentrus > Archocentrus centrarchus. The sequence continues at coordinate 15,734,651 of NC_044369.1, forward strand.
GATATTCTTCATTGAGTCTCTACCAGTGACACCCCCAAAGATTAAATGAAGATCACTTTGCTCATTTCGTGGTAATCACCATTATCTAATTGCCAGTACTGGTGAGTACTGCAGTTAAAACGGTACAGTAGTTTAGGGTTGTCATTTGTTCAGAGTTGTAGTTTTGTGATTTAAAAGTCACAAATTCAGTCAAAATACTTCATGTGTTATATTTTCAGATTCACTACAACATCCCAGCATAATGTTGACTTTAACATTAGCTGTGTCCAGAGTTAGACAGAAACAAGCAAAATATTTGGTTCAGATTGTCATCCTCTTTATTGATGGTGCAGGGGTAATAAATGCTGCTATTTAAACCCCTCCCATGCACTCGCACTCTCTGATACAATCCCTCTGCTCATCCTGCTGATGCCGGCCAGCTTGACTTTGGCACGGGCCGTCCACGTCACGGCGGTTGTTGAATCATTGGAGTCTGACAGGTTGGCGTAGTGGGAGGAGTCCTCCTCTAGACCCTGTCCACCCCAGGAGGGGAGCTCTAACGTCGTCGTGGGGATGCTTAGGGAGCTGGGGGATGACTCTGCCGTGTCCCCGTTCTGGCTCTTCCCTACTGGGGGTTCATCAGGAACAGTCTCAGCGAGGTTCTCTAAGTGTGGTGGTTCCCAGCCTTCTATCTTCTCCAGTTTTTTGGCGGGGGAGATTTGCCTCATTGTCATCGTAACACTCTCCCAGAAGCAGTTAGCCTTCTCTGGCTTGTCCTTCTTCTCTTTCTCCTTCTCCTCATCCTTGATTTTCTTGTGAGACCTTTGAGCAGGAGAGAGATACACAGTTACGGTCAGATGTTTGCATACATCCATCATGGGCATGAATGTCATGGTAATTTGGGGCTTTTAATGATTTCTCTGAACTGTTCTTTCTCCAGGGAGTTTATTGATTATACAGCATACATATTTAATGACTTTAAAAAACAAGAATTGGTACACAAGTTTGAATTTATTTTGGATTTTCTCTAATCCACACAGGGTCAAAGGTATACATACAGGCTCAGTTTATATAGATATAGATATAGAGACAGACACACCCACCCACTAATATTTGGTTAATTGTCCCTTAGCAAGTTGACCAGATGCTTTTAGTAGCCAAGAAGCTTCTGGCATCATTCTGGCTAGATATTTGACAACTCTTGACATGATTGGTTGGTTTCCTTGCACAGACTTACAGTCCAGTATAGTCCACAAATTTTCAATATGGTTGAGGTCGGGGCTTTGGGAAGGCCATTCCAGAAGCTTAATATTAGCCTGCTTTTGAAGCTGGAACAATCTGGAGGTACAGTAATCCCTTACTTATCGCGGGTGTTACTGTTCCAGGACCACCTGCAATAAGTGAAAATCCGCAAAGTAGGGACGCTATATTTATTTTAATACTTATACATTATTTTAGTAGTTATACACTATTTTAAGTTTTTATAAACCCTCCCCCCACACTTATACAACAAATATATACATTACTGTCCAACACGTACTACGCATGTGAGGAACGAGTACCGCAAAAACCCGCAAAACAGCGAAAATACCGCAATAAATATTTTACACTAATATTGATTGAAAACCCGCGAAACAGCGAGTCCGCGAAAAGCGAACTGCGAAGTAGCGAGGGATTACTGTAGTCCTCCTTCTTTATTCCATCTACTTTGTGCAATGTACCAGTACCACTGGCAGCAAAACAGCTCCAGAGCATGATGCTACCACCACCATGCTTGACAGTTGGTACACTTGTCTTAGGTTTGAAAGCCTCACCTTTACTCCTCCAAACATGCCTCCTTTCGCCTTTGGCCAAATAGCTCAATCTTTATCTTGTCTGACCATCAAACCTTTCTCCAGAAGGCATTTGGCTCATCCATGTGGGCAGCTGCAAAGTTTAGTCGAGCTTGAAGATGTTGATTTTGGAGCAGGAGCGTCTTACAAGGTCAGCACCCTCTCAGTCCATGGTGATCTAAAACTCGCCTCACTGTGAACAGTGACACTGGTGTTCCAGCAGTTTCCAGTTTATGGCAGGTGGTTCCTGGGTTGATCCTGAAAATCCTAACCAAGTTCCTCTCATCTGAGGGTGACAGCTTGGCAAAGCGGTGACACGTCGGAATAGCTTGTACTTAAGTAAAGTTGTTTTAACTGATAATCGTTGAATCTGCAGGCGCATGATGAGCGGATGTAAACTTCTGACCATAACTGTACACTGTACATGTTCTTATAAAACAGCCAGTTACTAGTTACCGAGTGGACCATTCCTCCAACCCCACCCCCTCAAATCTCCTAATAGGAGTGTGTAGGTGAGAAACACTTAAGACTAAAGTGAGCTATTATATAGAAATTCCTGTTGTTTATCAAAGTAAGGCTTCTACCTTCATACATGTTCCACTTCCTCAAGAGGTCTGAAAGTCAATAACTGCTAGACAATAAGCTGTGCCTTATATATAAACAAATACAAGTGGTTTGACATGGCTCCATTATATTTAGTGAGGAGTGTAAATGTTTGTACTTCACACACTTGCCAGTAATGGCTACTGAGTGCCTCTGTATAAATATGATGGAAACCAGAAACTGTGACATACTGTACATTTTTCTGGCTGCTATTAACCAGCATGTATATCTAGCACAGCTGATAAGTAATCAGTCATTTCAAAAATCATGTTTCTTACAATAATGTCATCTGGGCCATTACGGAAGTGAAAACAGGGGAGCGGTTTCTCATAGGGAGACACACACTTAGAGCAGTTACAGAGCAACATTATTCACTTGGAGTTATTTTTCTGTCAAATATCCACTTCGTGTTAGCTCTGGGTTTTTTTTCCCCAACTAACAGAAATATTTGGAATATTTGTAGAAGATAATTTTTCACGATAAAGGTACTAAGCATGTAACCTCACCCTTTGCGGTCAGCCAGGTTTTCTCCAGTCAACAAGAAGCGCTCATCATCTTTAGAGGAGAACATCTTCTTCTCCCTCCTGTCTTTCTTGGACATGATCTTCTTGACCTTGGCCTCCTGGTAGAAACAAGCAGAAAGGAGAGTGTTTGATTTTAAAATGCAGCTGTAAATCTAAAATCGACTTCGCTCATCTGTTGCATGTTAGCTTGTTATCTCTGATGCCTGTTTGTGAGTGATTTGTGCGTGATGAACATGCATTTTTGGAAATTCTGTTATGGGCCTCACTGGCACAGAGCACATTTCACTCCCTCTGAAAATCCCAGCCTCCCCGTCACATCAGAATTCCTCCCTGCCATGCCCTCGCAGCTTTCCACCGACCGCTGACTTGGCCATCCTTAGTGACTGTGGAACAAGGTTTTGGCTTTGTTTCTCGCCTGGGAAGAATTACCAAGGTCATCTATCAAGGTCTTAACTCCTACTCACATCCGTGCTCACTTTTGCTCGAGTGTGCGCTCTTAGTATACACAATATTACATGATTAATGGGTTTAACCCTGGCATGACCTTACAACTGCTTTTATTGTTCTTCTACCTATGAAGGAGGAATTTAGTTGAGAGCTCTGTGTGCAGTACATACACAGATACATCCTCTCACCCAGAGAATGCCGCAGCTACAACAAGCAAATAAAGAGCTGGATATGAAAGCAGTGATCTCCCAAAGCCAAACAGGAACACGTATGATAAGATCTGTGACCAACAGATAAAAACAAACTTCATAAAACTAGTTGTCCTGCCATTACACAGGCTACACAGCTCTAAAATTACTGTAAACTCAGACACATGCAAATACTTGAGATCCTCCTCATATTCATGTGACATTTAATGGATCTGTAAACACCTTACTCAGTGAAAATGCCCCATATCACCATGCACATCTCACACTGAGGAAGTCTCTTTAATTATAAGTGGGAAAAAAACAAATATCCTCCACTCCCTTCTCATCCTGAACATGCCTGTGGCCAATCCCCACCCACCACCACCACCAGTTTCCTGTTGTTTACTATCATCAAAAAGCATTTACAAAAAACTTAATCTCAGCTGTTTCAGCACCCTGTCTCAACTCTTGATTTTGTTCCTCCCTGCGTCTGCTCTCGTTCTCCGAGTGTCGTCATGTGTAACCTGGAAAAGATTTGCGGTGGTAGTTTGAGCTGTCCAGCAGAGATCCCAGAGATGCTAAAAGAGATGGAACCTTTCTGCATGGGGGTATATAAGTGTATGCCTGCACAAAGAAAGGCCTGCCTATTCACTATTCTCTTCAGCATCAACCTCCAGACCTCTAGGTCTAAAACAATGACTGGCCAAGAAGGTAAACCAAGTGGCTCACTGTGTGAGACAGCTTCACCTACAGCTTCATGCTTGGCAGAACAATCGAGGTGTTATTGGACCAAATTATTCCATCTACACCTGTGACATTGAAGTCAAGTGATTACAGAGGCATTTCATTTTGAAAATGCTGTATGAACTGTATACATCAGGCATTAATTCAAGTTTTTTAAGGATGGCAACCAGGCCTTGGTTATGTGAAACCCTTAGCTTCAGTACTGATGATCCACACGTACAGCGGCGGAAATAATTGTTTGATCCCCTGCTGAATTTGAAAGTTTGCTCACTTATAACGAAATGAACAGTCTCTAATTTTTAATTTGACCCCCAAGCAAAACATGACTTAGTGCTTAGTGGAGAAACCCTTGTTGGCAACCACAGCGGTAGTGTGTTACAATGGTGTTCTTGGCGACTGTCGTCCCAGCTGCCTTCAGATCATTAACAAGCTCATACTGTGTAGTTTTGGGCCAATCCAACACCTTTCTCACAATCATCCTCACCCCATGTGACAAGATCATGCATGGAACTCCAGATCGAGGTGTCATGGTCCTGGGCCATTTGTCCTGGGTTTTGAGTTTTTTGACTCTGATGTTTTGTTTATTTAAATATTCCATGAGATTCCTGGGTTGTTAATGTTTAAATTGCTTCACTTGTTGTTTTCTCTTTAAGTATACTTAGTTTGTTCCTAGTTCTCCTTTGCTTTTGAGATTATTCCCCGTTCAGTGTTCCGCCCCTCTTGTGTCAAGTATGTTGCATCAATTCATGTCTGTCTCCCCGTTTAGTTTTCTCACTTCCTGTTTTATTTTGTGAGTTTGTGTTCCTTGTGCTTTGCTTTCAGTTTTGCTTCCTTTGTTATGTTTTCCATGATTTATATCACCTGTGTCTCACTCTCCCCAGCTGTCTTCACTTCCCTCAAATACCCTACTGTGTATATATTGTTGCTGTCTCCCCATGCCTTTTGTCAGATGGTCGGGGGGGGGGGGGGGGGGGTTCCCCCTGCCCCAGTGTTTCCCAGACCACAGGTTCCAGGGAAATGTTCTGTGGCTTACAGTTTTTAGTAAGTTCCCTAGGGTTATATTATAGTAATGTTCAGTTCTGTTTTGGATTTTCACATTCAGTCCTTGAATCCCTGTCTTCAGTTTAACTGTTTGCGTTCACATGTCCTGCATTTGGGCTCTGTTCATAAGTAATAGCCTGCACAACCTGCAGATCGTGACAGTACGATCGGACCAGAATGGACCGAGTGGATGTTACCATTGAAGAGTTCGACAAGGAGGTGGAAAGACTGTATAGGATTGCCATCTGTATCCATGAGTTCACTGATTCAAAGACTGTCTATTGGACTAGCAGCCATGGATGTCATCCTCAGAAGCAACCCACAACTCCTTCAGTTACCAACAGCGACAGCAGATCCTGAGCAGCCTCAGCATCCCGAGCAACCTATACATCCTGTGCCAGAGCTGCCTCAGTCCCAGTCATCAGAGGAGTCAGTGGTGTGCCCTGTGCAGCTCTAGTCTTCAGAGGAGATTGCGAGCCCTCCTGAGCCAACCCAGTTGTCTCCAGTAAATCTAGAGTCTCCAGCATCCCCAATTTTTTGCCTCTGCTACATGCTGTGTATTTTTGCTCCATGTGAACATTATTTCCATCCCCAATTAATATTTTAATTGATCAAGAAAACTATGAAAATGTTTAGGCACCAAGAATACTTTGGCATGCAGGGATCAAACCACAGAACCTTCCGACTACTAAATAAGCCACTCTACCTCCTGAGCTACCTCTTCTCTTCAAGGTCTTCTTAGCCCACATCTTAACCCTAGCTTGTTTTTAATGCACAATTTATAATCTTTATATTCTGTAAAAAGAACCCAGTAAAGATGAAGGAAACTAGGTCACTCACATTACGCTGAAAAGTTACTATGGTTATCTTTGCTTAGCTATGGACAGAACAGACAGAAACAGTGAGTCAGGCGCTGTACAGAGTTAGCAAAATCAGTTGTTGCATCTTATTAGATTAATCTGTACTTTATAGGCCTCATGCGACAGACATTTGTTTTTTCTTTTTTGTCCATTCATTTGCAGATTGATACATTAACTGATCAATTAATCAATTCATTATTTTAGCAGTGAGTAAAAGGTATATACAGCAGTGTGGTAGCTGTGGAATAAATATTTTAAGGTACAGAACCATGAAGGTACAGCTGAATGAACATTAAGCATTGTGGAATAAAACTGCTATAGGTAACCTCCACTTTCAGAGGTGCATGTGCACTTTGTGAGTCCTAATATGAATATGGAACAACAGAGGGTGAAAGAATTGCAGCTTTCCACAGTGTCTGTGGCTATTTTCAGCCTTGTTTTTCTTCCACACTGATTGTTCCACTCCAAAAAGCCCAGCTCCTCGAAAGAATGCTCCGTTTCCTTCCCTTGTCCAGCTCAGCCACCCCGTCCTCACAAACAGGACGGTGCATGAAATATGTGCTGTGAACCAAGTCACATACAGCAGCTATACATATAGCAAGCAACCAGCTGGGGTTTAAAAAAACAATGCATCACCTGTGTGCAGTACGCACACAGGCTTAATTCACACACAACACGCCTTTGAGTAAAGACCTGCCATCAGCACAGATTATGAGATAAAATCACCTGCACAGACAAAGGGCACATGTTTCTGAACCCACATAGTAAAACCATTATTTATTATGTTTACAGCAATGAGGACCAAGCTGATCTAGCTGATCAGGTATGAGATTTTCTCCACCAGACTCACTTTGTGCTGAAGGTCTACTGATATGTTCCCTAAGTTTTGTTCTCATTTGTGTTCAGTGTTATACCATCAACTGTCAGCTGAGGCGGTATTGATAGATTTAGGACTGGGTTGTTCAGGTTTTCTGTAAAACTAACACTGCCTGTAGGGTCCTTCCTAAGATAGCTTAGTTGCTCAATCAGGCTGCACCATTAAAACTTACTAAAAAAGTAAATTAACTGCCAGGACACATGTAAAGTTTACACTGACCACATCAATGAACTGGACAATCTTTATTATTACACATCCTGTAAGCAGTGTGGCACAGGCCTGGTTCCACCCTGAAGCACATCTTAACTGGATGTCCCAAAGCACTGGGAGAAGGCTGTTACAGGTCAAGGCACAATAAGGTCCTGAATGGACAAACACCAGGCCCCACCACTTGAGGCTATTAGCCTCCAAAGGGAAGGAGACATGGCTTCAAAGGCAACAACAACTGCTGAGAGCCTGCCCTCCATTTTGCACCAAACCTCCAACTAGGAGATGCAAGCAGATCTCAAAAGAAGATTGCTTTCCCACATTCCACCCAGATGTGACCCTAAAGGTCCATTCGCTCAACATCAAAACTTGACACTTATCAGGCTCAGGACCTCTGACAGTATTAGCAGACACATAAACTGTCACTGTAAATCCAAATACATAACCTATTGTTGGTCCAAACATATTTTTTTAATATTTATGGTGCCCCCTAGAGGGCAAGTATCACCAAAATTATTGCACTTCCTTCTGAAGGGGTCCCAAATCTACATATCAAGTTTGGTTTTGATAGATTAAAGCATTGCCCAGAAATGAGCTCAGTTCCTGTTTGGTGACTTACAGTCGCATACGCACATCCAACTTTGTCCCAATGGTGGCGCTACAGTGCTCAAGGTAGTGGCACATAACTTGGTGAAAATGATAATGACACTGTTCTGAGGAAGTATGCCAAATTTCACAACTTTTGACCAGCTGGTTCTAGGGGCTGCCACAGACTGCCATTGGAGATGAAAAAAGTTGGTGATGATGATGATGATGATGATGATGATGATGATTATTAAAAACCTGGAATCACTATGGGTGCCCTCAGCCTCACTGCTTGGCCCCCCCAAAAAGAGTTAATTCTTTTTGTTAGTTACCTGCAGCCTTGAGCTAAAATTTGAAGAAACACACCTGCATAGTACTTCTGAGAGGAAAATCTAATAACATTCGTCATATTTTGCTTTACTCTAAAGCGGTGGTTCTCAAATCCAGGCCTCGTGGCCCAGTGTCCTGCAGGTTTTAGATGTGTCCCTGATTCAACACACCTGAATCAAATGGCTGAATTACCTCCTCAGTATGCAGTCAGGTTCTCCAGAGTCCTGTTAATGACTTCTATATTTGACTCAGGTGTGTTGAAGCAGAGACACATGTAAAACCTGCAGGACACTGGGCCACAAGGCCTGGATTTGAGAACCACTGCTCTAAAGTGATTAAAAAAAAAAACAACAAAAAAAAACAGCTACACCAGCGTCCAATGAAAGTTCAAAATGACCTAATTTTTCTGTCTTGGGATAAGGCTGACAATACAAATGCACACAGTGAAATAACAACCCAGACAGTTTTGCAGTGATAAGGTTAAGGATAACACAGGGGATGGTGGTTGAAGGCCAGTGTGTTTACAGATAAATACAGCAATGACACTGAGCGCGTGTGTGTGCGTGCGCGCTCGCGAGTGTGTGTGTGTAAGAACTGAGAGAACACTGGCCATTTAAAGCATCTGGATGTTTTGGGTGACATAAGATTGACTCTTTCAGGGTCAAGTCTTGCGATGTTCTGAGCATATGCACAAAAAAGATAAGAGGGGGTTGGCTGAGTGCATATCTTTAAAGGGCAACTGTCACATGTAACTGTGCAATCTAATACAGTTTTGCAAGCAGATACGGTGTTTGCGTCTGTGTTCTGTCTAAATAGCTGTGAAGTTGCTGTTTACCTTGGACACTGCAGTGACGGCTTCCTCATCCTCTTCCTCTCCTATGTCTTTGTCCTGAGACACACACATACACCCGCAGTGAGTTAAGACAAATAGCAACCCCCCCAAAAACAGAAACTCTCACACTTTACTGTAAGGATGGTGTGTGTGTGGAGTGTGCGCATGTCTTCCTGTAAAAAAAAAAAAAAAAAAGAATCAACTGTTTTAGAACGGTAACATAAACACGCTGTGTTGGGAGGGCAGGATGGATGGATGGATGGATGGAGAGCTGGGAAAGACGAGGGGAAACCACTGAGCTCTGAGGTCAGACTTAAACAAAAGAGAGAGAAAACAAACCCATAACCTCTTCCCTTAATGGTGCCCAACAATATGCGGACTGAACAGAGCTATTTTGGTTTCATTGTGTTTCAGTCTGCAGACTTCATTTTTAATATATCCATTGTATAATATTTGTGTAATTTGTGTTATTATGTGACACCCTTTGTTTTGACTTTTACATAACTGGCACAAGGCTTGTCCATTCTATACCATGTAAATAACTATGTGCACTCAAAATATTCTGCCTCTTATAAGTTGGAACAACATATTAATCACAGTAATTTATTATGTATTTTTTATGGTCTGCATTCATACTTATTTATTCCACAAAGAATCCCAGATGAGTTTGATGCAATCAAGAACAACCGGATTTTTACAGTATTTCCGGTGTTTATATTCACCGTCTCTGAAAAATGTAGCTTATTAAACAATTGCTGATGGATAAACTGCAAATAAACTGCACACTATTTTGCCCCAAATCCTTCAGCTATCAGAGGGAAAACCCTGTCAACCTGCAACCCTGCCAGTCAGTCAGTGAAATTTGCCCCCTTTAGTGATGCTGGCAACTTTTCTGTCTTTAACTTGTGGCGATAATGTTGTGTGGACTGTGATCAATTGATAGCCCCTGATTGACAGTGAGGGCGGATGTGGCTCAGGAGGTTAGAGTGAGACGTCTGCTAATCAGAAGGTTGTTGGTTTGATCCCCGGCTCCTCCAGTATATGTGTTGAACTATCCCTTAAAAACGCCTATGCATTGGAAAAAGGCCTTTGTATGAACTTTTGTGTGAATGGGTAAATGAGACTAGTAGTAAGAAATCACTTTGTGTAGAAAAGTGCTATTTAGGTGGAAAACTTTACAGTTTCTTAAAAACCTAGTGGTGCTACAAGTGTGTATTTATCTGTTTACTTCCTGATACAACCTCAATGACTCAAAGAACAAATACAGTTTGTCTTCAATTTTAAAATTGATGTGCAGAAATTGTGTTTCTGCATGTTAATCTAGAAGTCTGAAATTTTAGGAAACATAAAAATAAAGTTAAAAAAAAAAAATGAAAATTTGGGGTTTTATCCGGAGTTTCACATGTAGCATCACATTTAACTCCAAACCAGGACAAAACATAACGGTGATCATTATCTTTGTCACCACCTTAGTTGTTCCCTTTGGACAATTTTTCACTTCACTTTCTCCCAAAATTTTTGCCTTCTCTGTCTTTTACCACCTGATTACCCGTTTCAGTCACCTGACCTTGCACCGCTTCCTTAATCGTACCCTAGGTATTTATACAAGCCATTTCTGCTTACAGGGTGTCAGTGTTATTTCATGCCATTTCATTTAAGCTATATTTACATACAACTTGACTTTGAGCCAGCCTGTTTTGCCATCATCTGCTACCCCTTGCGTCTTTGGACTTGTTTGCTCACTGGGACTGCCTCCTTCTCCCTGTAAGCCTCTTTTCTCCCTGAATGAATCGGCCCGTCTTGGTATCTGCATTTGGGTCTCCCAGCCTGTGGCTGTGGCACACCTAGATCTTCACAAGAATAAATATCTCTTCTTATAACTGACTCACCTTCTACACCCAGATCCAGACACATTTGTTGTAAGTGTGAGACTAAGCAAAAACATTTTTCAAAGGCAATATTTGTATTTGAAAATACTATGCAGTACAATACCATGGCTTGTTGTTTTATGACTTGACTTGCCCCAAAAGACTTAAGGACTGCTAGAAGTCATTAGACGTGCAGGTAAGCACCTATAGCAGTGGAGTCAGAATTCCTGCAAAAATGATCAAAGCTGCAAGAACTTAAACATCTAACAACTCCACAGGAGAGAGGAGGAGAAACGGTGGCTGGACATGTCTGAGCAAAGTCTGCTGGGTCTCTGCCACCTGAGCTGATCAAAAGATACAGTCTAACACAGTCACTGACTACTGTTTGAGCGTAAAAAGCATTAACAACTTCAGAACAGAGAGAGTGAGAGGGGGAGGAGATTCCGGGGGAGAGGGGGCAGTGTTTTGGAAAAAAAAAAAAATCCTCCTGACAACAGAGAACAGGAGTTCTTATTTCGAACCCCCAGGGCCTTTTGCATTCTCTCCTTCCCTCTTTGTGTCTGCACGCAAGTGTGTAAATTTGAGCACAGTGTTTCACAACTGAGCTTACCGGGCGATACAGAACCACTGTGAATTCCAGTAAGAAAGAAGCAGTATTTGCACTCCGCATTCTCCAAACTCAGGGACACAGAAAAGATTTCAGGAAATAGCTTAATGTCTTGGGAAATGTGCTTATTTACATTTTTGCCAAGGGTTAGATGAAAGCATCCATCCGGGTCTCATGTCCATATGCTAAATGCCAGTTAGCTCAGCTTAAAATTAAGCCAGTAAATGGAGGGAAAGGTTCTTGCTGGTTCTTGGTGGCAGAATGGAAAGAGCAGAAAATGTCCACACATAAGACCAGAATGACTAGTGCCACTATTAGCACTCCAGCCACCTAATTTGAATAGATATTTACCTATATTTTTTAGGGCTTGTCATTGTCTGTATATTATCCATGGTTCTGCTCTCATTATCCTTTACTTTTCCCTTGTTTTGTGTTGTTAAATATGTATTCCTTGACATGGTACCTCTTTCTGTTTATTTCTTGTTTTATTTTGAAGGTTTGACCCTCAGGTGGTTTTTACTTCCCTCCTTTGTTCTTTCCCCACCCTCCCAAAAGTCTGATTAAATTCACCTGTTCCTTATTACCCATCCTTCCTTCTGTGTGTTTAGTCTGTAGCTGTGATTTCAGTCCTTGTCGTGTTGTTGTTGCAAACCCCATCTTTTCTCTGCTGGCTCTCTTTATTTCTAGAGTCATCACAAAACTAAATAACTACTCAAAAAACAAACGTTTGACTTCTGGGAACTCAACCTTCTTCTCTTTACCTTTATCATCTCTATGACTTGATGATTTAGAAGTGAGGCCTTCAAAGGTTCACTCAGATGTGAAGTATACCCTTATTATCCCACTACACAGAGGTGGTGGTTTTATTTAAGTCTTCAGGTGTGTTACTGCGGTAAGCCACAGGCAAATAGACAAATGCAAATTCTGCAAGCTGACAGCTGCTTGCAGCCTGTTGAGCTTCAATAGAAGTGAGCGGCAAAAGCAAGCAGGCGCAGGGCCTGCTGTTGCCCCGGTGCACTGTTGATAGACAAAGGGAATGATAGTGACTTTGGGCTATGCATTTTCTCTGTTCTCACTCTTTTCTCCCTCCCTGTCGCTGTGTCTGTGTTATACTTGTCTGTATCTGTCTGGCTGCAGGTCTCTGGCAGACAGTTCTGCTACTACACCCAAAGAGATATTAGAAGGAGTAAACAAAATGCAAAATGTCCTGTGATGATGAGAAACAAACAATGTTTTGATCAGGAGATTTAAATAAGTAGAAATGTATCTCTAGGGCAAAATAACAGAGGACAAGGTTAGAGATATAACACTGTGAAGGTCACTGGTGCGACTCCTGGACCACCTGGATATGTGTGGGTGGAGAATGCTAAAGAGCAGGATTTCAGATTCTCCTGAGCTGAAACTTGACTCCTAATGGCTCCAGTGTAGGTGTGCAGTAGCCAACAGATCAGACTGTGGTCTGAGCAGTTTCCAGCAATGTTCTTTTTTTTTTTTTTCCAGGAAAGCTACACTGAATAAAAAAAAAAAAGATATAAAAAATAACTGAAAATCCATTGTAGTCGTGTGACTCAGCACAAAGTTCAGGACAGAGCTTAACCAACAGCCTCAACAAGACATTATAACATTTTATTGTTTTTTTACAGGTTATTTTATTATCATCACTTAAATAGTCAGGTGTTTTTCCCATGTTGTGCTTATATACTGTGATCACATATATGTGATCTATTTTCTGCTGTTACCCTCTAAGGTTCCTTTGATTATTCCTCCCCGAGATGAGTTACTAAAAAGCTGAATTTCACAAAATTTGGGAACTGGAGCATAACCAAAGGAAGAGCAGATCTAAGTCGCTTTCATGGTCGACCTTGGTGCCCTGTTTTGTTTTGTATTAAATAGCACTGATGAGCAATTAATGTTAGTTATTGTTTTTAAAAAAATCATCTTATTAATTTGAACCACAGCTTAAAAAAGAAAAAAGTAGTCTGTTACAGAGCTAAGCCATTCATTTGTCCAGGTAATTCAGTCTGATTTGTTTTGAAAACTACAGACAAATACAAAAAGGTATTTCTGCAATGCCATTGTGATAGAAAAATGCTACAGATCTCTCGCTCACTTGTCCGCTCGCTCTGCATGTGGTAAATCAGACGGTGCAACGACGTCAGTTTGAATAACTGGAAGGAAAAAAATCTTTCCTTCGCAGACTGTGTTATCATAACTTTTATCCTGGCTTCATCCTGTTGGGTCTTTGCTGTGTTTACAGCAGTTTATGGCCTGACCTCTTGACCCCTTGATGTACTTTACTGCAGACTGGAGAAGACTCCCCCAGGGACTCTATGAGGCAGCTGCTGCTCTGATCGCAGGTCAGTTTAAAGTTTTAGGGGGGATTTTTTTGCAACTACTGGCAACGCACACACAAACTGAACTCAGACCAGCTCTTCACATGTAAGGGACACATGTGTTAGTTCCCAGAATTAAAGCTAAAAATGACCAATAAAACCCAGCCAAGGGTCACAGATCTTAACATTGTCACAACAGCAGATGAAAAATGTTGGGAAATGGTGTTGGTTGATTTTCCCAATTGTCTCCTGCATGACACATTGATACGTACACACTATGCTGTGTACAGGGATGGAGCTGCAGGCAGTGAGTAAAATATGACAGTGATGTGATTAGTAATTAGTGTCATAAATGTCCTACTGTAATCTTAAAGGCCTTAATGTGATTCACTCCTCCCTCTACCAAAAAAGAAAAAAAAAACCCTCTAGCTGATACCAGATACCACAAGCGTGATGATAGCACATTATTGTTACTCCACTGCGGCTCCAACCTTTATGAGGAATAAAATATCTCATGAGTTTTAACAGGTTTATCTATCCAGAGAATTGGAACCAGTGTTGCCTTACACTCACTTCATTTAAATATGTACTAGAAACCTAATCCAAGTGGCTATAAACACTACTACAAAAATCTCAACTGATAAACATGTCACCTTGCTATTTCTTATGAGCAATGCCTTCTGGATGGCTTTCCTTGTACGTCTGTGGGTGTGCGTGCGTCCTCCCCCATCAAGCTCCCAGCAGCATGACAAAGCCCAGCTGCTTACAAGTGCTGATACAGAGGTTCTTTAGACCTCACACACTCTGCTATTGCTTACCTGGAAAATATCGGTAGCGCAATAAAAAAAAAAAAGAAAAAAGAAAGAAATATAAAATAAAAAACACAAAAAAGAGACTTTTGTGAAGCGTGCCCTCTGAAGTGCCAATCACACCTCTGACCTTTACAGTTTGAAGACAGCAAATAAATTCAAAGTCGATGCAAATTTAAGTGTAAAACTTAACCTACTGTACTTTAAAGCATGTGTATATCACTGAAACAATATAATATTCATCATCAGATAAAATGTGAATCCTTTTGTTGGACCGCTGAGGATTATTTTCTGTCCCGGTCCTCCTCTGCTGACCTGACATGAGTTTGAGCACTTGTTCACCTCCTGCATCTGTTTCTTATCAGTCTCAGAGGTCTACATGGCAACTTTGTTTTTTAGAGGAAACAAGACACAGAGTGATTTTGATTTTTAAATCATTATTTAAACAGATTCTTTCGGCTACTTTATATTCTCGCTCGTCGTTATTAAAGTAAAAAAACAAAAAACAAAAACAAGCAGACTTTGCATGAACAAATTAAATCAGCAATTTTAGTACAGTTATTAATGTTTGCATTGCTATTTTGCCCATTTTTACTGCCTCCTGTGTTTATCAAGTATAAGAGCTTTCCTGTTTGCACTGAATGCCGCTGTTAGCTTTTTCCTCTGTGTCATTATTACCTTGTAGGAGTGATGATAGTGCCAGGACATATCGTCCTCCTCCGACGCGTAATCCACCAGCACTTTACTCTTGGTTTTCTTAAACATATCTCCACTTTTCTTTGAAGCGAACTGTGTCGGTCCTGGACAGAAGAAGGAAAAAAAAAAAAAAAAAGTTGTACGAGAAGTTGACCCCGCACTGTCCTGTGTCGCTTTCTTGGTAACCCTTTCAGCGACGCATCACCGAAACCTTTAAACTTTTTGGGTGATTTCTCCGGCAGAAAATCGAGAACGCTTTCTCCACTAAAAGCTCATTCATAGATATGCCAGGAGCTGGGTGACGCTTACGATTCGTTCCGTAATCGTTTGTCGTGTGTTTAGTGCGTTTTTACGCAGCCTGCGCGACCACCTGAACCCCAAGCAGTCGCTCCTCCCATAACCCCCCTGCTCCGGCTCCCTGGAGCTGCCCTGGAGGAAAGAGGAAGAGATCACACGTTTCATCTCCAGCCAATGAACTGCGCATTCATGCAAAACTAGTGCAACTCACCTATAAATGAAGAGGAGACTCGCAAGTATACACAAAGGATAGCTCTTCTCGCTCTCTCACTTTTTTATCTCATTTACCAGGAAGTCCAAATTTATAAATAGCAGCCGGCTGTTTTGTATTTGAATCAAAGGCGCTGGAGCTAAAGAAGCGCTCTACTAACAAAACACACTCCACACGATGATTATCTGTCACTGGGGACATTCATTTATTGCATTTTATAAAATGTACGTTTTAAATTCCGTATATGTAAAATTGTAATCTGAAAAAAAGTAGCCAATGGTAACTTTTATATGTGTCTATGTTTTATATAAAGAAATACTGACATGTAATACAGGAGAAACAGTCCACAGTAAAGCATATGAAAATGGAGATGCTATAAAGTGCACGGAAACTGTAATTAAGCTCAGTACTTGAGGAGCTGCCTGTTATGACGCATTTGCTGCCTTATCATTGTCGTATTGTGTTTCCATAATCTGTTGTTTGAGTCTGTTTCTGATCTGTGTGTGTGCAGGGGGCAGAAAGATTTAGGACACCTGGACTATTTTCACTTGTAGTAGTACATAGTATTCTTTAACTTTCAAATATGCAGTTTTACACTTTGCACTTTAATTAAGCACGTTAGTTTCACTTATTTCTTAAGAGATTACATTTTCTGTTTAATGGATGGATGAAGCTTATCCCAGCTGTCACAGGACAAGCGGTGGGGTACACCCAGGACAGGTCACCAGTCTGTCAACAGGCTATAGCACATAGAGACAGACAACCATTCACACCTACAGAACGGCCCAAGCCTCGATTTGAAGCCTGTTTTTTTCTTGCTTTGTGGTGAAAGTGCTAACCACCAGACCACTGTGCTGCCCCTGGCTTTCATTTTTATGTTTTAACTGTAACAAAATTCCTCCACTGGGACTAATAAAGTATTTTGATTCTGATGATTCTGAAACACAAAGACCACACAGGAAAAAAAAAAAAAAAAAGTACTTCTAGCACATAGCTGCGATCCAGACCCTGTTTGATTTTTGTCTTTTTTCTCCCAGCCATTGTTTAAACATTTTTAGCTTTTCCAGATGAAAGTGTCTCTAGTGCTAGGATGTGCTGTACTGGTCAAAGGTCTTTCCTCTTGACTAATAGCTGTCAAACTTTAAATTAAAAAAAATATTCAGACAAAGATAAAAAAGCTACTTAGTCAACGGGTCGGCCCTTGTCAACAAATTCAAAATCTTTTAAAGAGTTTGATCCCATGTTTACTATAGACAGAAGCTGTTGGGTTACCCATGAGCCACTGTGTATTTATTTAAAACTCTCTCTTTCAAAGACCTCTGGTGCCTGGGGAAACAAATGACACATTATGCTGGTGGGCTGACCTCTTAAAATAGCCGCAGTTTAGCTTAGCTTTAGCTTAAGACCATTCACCTGATTCAAAGATCCGTAAATTCCTGTTTCAATGCCTCATTATACAGTAAGTCCGCTGGGAATGTAAGCCAGGTTGTTAGGTGTGTAAGTGCTTACAGGAAAAACAAATATCAGATTTTTTTTTTTTTAAAGCACACGCACAAACAGAGTGAGTGTTTTTGAGAGGTTTATTTGGGGTGGGGTGGGGGGGATGCCTGGAAAAAGTGTATGTTTTGGGACAGAGGTGTTTTTGACCAAACAAGCTGTTGTGCAATGTTGCACTGAGGGTGTATTCTGAATTCCTTGGTGTAGTAATTTTATTAGGTCAGCCATAATAAGGTGGAAAATAGAAACAATCCCTGACCCACACTGAAAACAACATTACATCGCAGACAAATGTCCCCAAATAGCCTGTTTCAGTTTTGCTCGTTTAAAGTTTTGTGTCAGCTGATCCAAGCCATGACTGGCTGTCGTGACGTGTCCATCTTCAGTCAGGTCGGTGACCTTTGATAATAAAGATAATTACGGGGTCAACTGTTCACCTGAAGCCATTTCTTGGAAATGCATTAACACATTCTTACAGTATCTTTGCAGAGGTTATTTATGGGTGAGGTGGCCCTGGTACAAACAGGCACATCCCTAATCAATCCACTTAATTGTCTTTACCCTCGCTGTATAAACAGTTTCCCCAAATTAGAGATTCAAAGGATGGAGTGACGCATGTTCTGTCATACTTTTGCTGGAAGCTCTAAACATGTTTATGTTCCCTGTAGTTGAAGAAAATGATGGTTTTATTTTTGTATTTATTTATTTTTTACTAAAATAATTAATTAATTTAAAGAAAAAAAAAAGAAAATTATGTTTTACCCTTTAAAAAACAAGAATACTGCATTTTTTAAATGAAAGCCTGTTCCAGTTATTTTTACTCTCACTGACCTTTTCTTATTTAGATATTTATGACAGTATCATAGTTTTAACTCATACAGTGAAGTTTTCATATTTAAGTTATCAAGGCCGGAATACAAACTGGTCAAAGTGGGCAACAGCTTGCATCCATCACTAAACTTCCATCCATCATTCTCTTCCACTTATTTCAGTACTGTATATAGTGAATTTACTAAAGGCTTTACACAATAGCTACAGTATTAAATAATTTTGAGTGTCTCATATCTCGTACAGTTCAACTTTAGTTTTAAGACTTTTATTGTTTCACTAAAGAGAACAGTGACTGTTATAATCCAGCTGCTACCCACAGGAGGCATGACACCAGTTACACTATTTAACTGACATGTTTACAATTCATTTATCAAAACTCATGCTTATGAGAAGTGATTAAAAGTAAAGTATTACAGTTACTACAAACTAACTACTTGGGCTGTGGTAACAATGGTGGACTAACTGGGGCTGTATGTGTACCTCTGAGAGCGTATAGTCACATTTATGTCAGCTGCTCTGATTGCTGAGACAGTGGGTCAGGTCTGATCAGCTGTGGCACAACTGGGATTATCCAGCCTGATTTTAATGTCTGACATGGACACACATACAGTGGAGCTTAAACAGGAGATTGTTGTTCTTGTTAAGTCTGCTTAACTTGTTAATTGTTTACCTGTGCTTCACTAATACACTAAGACAATTACATGTGGTTTAAAAAGTGATGCAGCACTGACGTTCACAGCTCCTTATCATTTGAATGCTGTTTTACTAACGTCTCTGCACTGCTGAAACAGAGGAAGTTTTGTAGTGGAGCATTTTGGTGTCACTCAGGTCACAGTTTTGGTTTTATAACCTCTGACCACCTTCATGGCATCATTTTGGCTTTAACAAGGGAGAAAAAGCTCTAAAAATAAATTACATAGTTTGGGGGTCACTGCCCCGAGTGTTCTTATTACCACAAGGGCCACTGTTACCTCCACCTTCCACATCCTCTCTAGCTCTTTTTTCAGCCCTTGGTATTTATCAAGATTCTCGTGTTCCTTCTGCTTGATGTTGCCATCACTTGGTATTGCAACATCTATAACTGCAGCTTTCTTCCTTTGTTTGTCCACCACTACTATGTCCAGTTGGTTAGCCAACACAGGTTTGTGTGTCTGTATCTGGAAGTCCCACAGGAGCTTAACCCTGTCATTCTCGACCATGATGAAACAACAAAGATCCATGAGTATATCAGGAAGTTGGCCATAAAGGATCATGTGCTTAGTGAGTACCTCAGGCAGCAGAAACCTGAGAAAAAAAGGAACTAAGCACTAACCACAGTTAGGGTTAGGGTTAAGGCAGGGTCAGGGTTAGGGTTAGGTTTTATATATATCAATATTGTCTTTAGGGTTAGGGTTGGGTCAGGTACATATCAGAGTTATCTTTACAGCTTCTTATAATGATAATCCAAATGATTACTGATAATCCAAAGTTTCTTGATTCTCTGGTATCTAACAGAGTTCATGTCTATTAACAGTATTTTAACTGACTTCCAAACAGGCTTCAGGTTCAACCATGGTACGAGGCTGAGTTGGTTTAGGCATGTGCAAATGAGGGAAAGTGGATATACTGGACACAATGCAGAGCTAATAAGCAGGAGGAAAAGAGGAAGAACAGACAAAATTCATGGATATAGTGAATTCATGCAGAGGTTTGGTGTGACAGAGGAGGATACTGAGGATAGAGTGAGCTTGAGGCAGATAATCCACTGCAGCATTTCCCAAAGGGACCAGGTGAAAGGAGGAGAAGAAGAAGATTAAATAGGAACAAAGGCTTTTAACACTGTGGATCATGCAATATTAAAGCAAAAAATTTGTCAATGCAGGGTTATTAGAAAAAAACTGTTAAGTAGTTTGAAAATTATCTGACAGGAGTGTGCCACAGGGATCATCCCTAGGACCTCTCCTATTTATTTTATATATAAACAGCCATTGTTGTAATGTCAAAAATGCAAACTTTCATTTTATTTTTATTCTTTTTGTGTATATTTGTATATATCACTGTGTACCAGGGCTCTGAGACTGAGTTAGTATCCCAATACAAATAGTTTGGAGTTTTAATAGGTAAAATGCTCAGTTTTAAGACTGACATACAGCGAATGGTAAGAAAAAAAATGTGGAGTTGGAGGATTTTTTTTTTCATTTTGGACTCAAGTCCTTCCTTTCATTTGAGGCAAGAAGTTAGTGCAGGATTATGCTGGTGTGTGCTCATCTTTGCATGGTCTGGATTGTGTCCATCATGAAGCACTGAGACTCATCACGAAGTTCAAAGTCTTTACCAGTTATTGCTCATTGTATGCTTGGTTTGAATGGTATGCCTTGTCCTTCTTTTAGGTTCAGTCACTGGTATATTCCTTTTCACAACGCACTTTAGGTCTGCTCCCGTCTTAGTTTTTGAGCTACATACACCAAAAAAGAGGAAGAAGCAATTGTTTGGGTCCCAGACTTATTCTTTCTATCCGTGCCTACAAAGCTAGAGTACTTTCAGCTGACACACAAGGAGTCATCGCAGCAGGTAGCACTGCATTTTTGAGATTTTCATATCAGTGTGTGCACTGCAGATCTGTGTAACCACTGCTGATTGAACTGCTGCATGTCTTGACCAGGGTGCTCTTGCAAAAGAAATATTTAAAATCAAAGGTTAGGAAAAAGCAAATATCTGATTTCCTTGTAGATTGGAAATGAGCTATTTTCAACATCTTCTACAACATCTTCATGCTGCATTTATTCTTGTCATGATTATACAGCAAACAGAAGGAGCCGGGCTGAGATTAACTGTGACTCAGCAACTATCTGATGAGATCCGCAGGTCACCGCATCAGAACTTGTTAGCCAAGAACAGAGATTAAGGCTTTAATTACTGTATGTTCACAGGCCAGCTCACCAAGATGTTCTTTAGAGAATGTCTGCTGAGCTGAGCTGTGCTTTAATGAAGAGCTGGTACATAAAGAGTGACTTAAAACTCAGACATTTGCTCTCTGAGCATCACAGGCCTTTCTGTATATGTTTGATTTAACATTAGTGGAACATAAATCTACCAAACGCTTATTGAAATCAGGCAAGATGGGCCCAAGAGACAGATGGGTAACAAATTCGAGGTAAATCTGATGGCTGTGTGTTTATGCTATGGCCTTCACAATCACCAGATCTCAGCCCAGCTTAAAAGTTATTGGACCAATGTGTTAGATAGCTCGTGTTTCCACTGGTCCCAGAGCCAATCGTACAAACTGCGCTGTATATCTGGTAGATAGATAAATGACTTGGCAGCAGCAATGTGCTAAACTGTGCTTTTATATCTGCCAGAGAACATTCTATAGAAGCATTACCAAACACTTGTAATTGGCTGCTTAAATACAAAAAGAGGCACCATTTACAACAAGGTGATTTTCTGTCACACCTCATTCATTTTGAACAGCAGACCTAACAACAGTTAGATGTGACTTTGCATATCCAGCTCCTCCTTAGTGTCTGGGAATGATCCCACACCCACACAGCTGCTGTTTCCTCTTTAAGTCTATAAATAATTCTGTTTCTTTTGACTAATGAATCGCTAGCATGTGACTGTATTTGTAAGCTAATGAGTGCTTTAATAAGGTTTAATATTTATTGTTTTATTTATTCTTTCACTTAATGAACTGAACTGCAAATTTTCATTTTAATATTTTTCTAGCCATGCATTTATTTGTATGTTTAAACAAAGTAATGAATGAATGGGGGGAAAAGCTCACCATGGACAACACATTTAAAACAAGTCTAAGCTCTTTTGCTGCTGATGGAGAGGCATTTAAAAGGTGCTGAGGACAACAGTCAAATCCACCAGGCTAAAAAAGGAATAGTGCTCTCACAGTGCTCTCAATCTGTTTATACTTATGCTTGCACATACACATGAGAATTAGTGGGAAATGTGTTTCTGCGTCTTTGTTTCCCTTTTTATTTTTCACACGCTCTAAAGTATGAAAATGGAAAGTTATGTTATGTTTCAGTTATGTTTCAGCTAATAAATCACCTGTGAAAATTGTAAATTATTGACAGCTCTAAAGCCAGAATAGATGCAGGAAAGTATATAATAAGAATTTTTGGAAAACTAAAAGGAAAATTATTTGTAATGGTAGTTATTTTTCTGTGTTTGAGGGGAAAAATACATTGCATATCTCTGTGTCAAAGCCGCTCGCTGCTGCTGCTGCTGTTTGGTTATTCGTTGTGGCGGCCCTTGCATAACTGCTGACATCAGCAGCTCCCACTCTGGCACAAGCAATTTTGTGAAAGCAGTTTTTTTTTTTCTTTGAAAATGTGTAGAACTGGTTCTAGATTTGGACCTAGTTCTGGGTCTATGGGGGAGGAAAGGATATCGGCAATAGGAACGTGAGACAGCATGAAAGGAATGCTTGCTTTTCTGCGCGAACAACATTGTGGCCTGCTACCCCTCAGATTCTCTTTGACTTCAGATATGATTTCCTAATGTAACACATATCTAATATTTTACTTTGTCTTTGGTCAAACTTTTTGTTATGTTCACAGAGTGAATGTGCAGTTGTTACAAAGACTGAATGTATGGTTGTATGTTTAAAGGAGACACAACGCTGAAAATACACACACACACACACACACACACACACACACACACACACACACACACACACACACACACACCCCAGCAGTATCAAGCTTTAAAATGTTTTGTGGATGTGTCCCTGACCCTGTCTCATCCATCGCTTTGGTAGAAAAGACATTCAGCTCTTTGTTGCTGGTTTTAAGGGATGTAACAGGAGCCTGCTGAGATCACGGCTCTGAAACACAAAGGACCTAGTGTGTGTGTGTGTGTGTGTGTATTTGTGAAGTTGAAGAGAATGAGTGAGAAAAGGTGTCGCTCTGTCCCGATTCTGCCCCGTGAGTTTACAGCTGTTTTGATCACTGTTGTTTATCTTCCCCCTGATGCTAATGCTAACTCGGCTGTTAGTCTCTTACATGACACGGTTTGCAGTCAACAGAGCAGATATCCTGAGGTGCCGTTTACACGAAGCCGTTTTCACTGGAAACGGTGTCGTTTTGATGCGTTTCAGCCTTTCGGTTACACGATGGCGTTTCAGAAACGATCCGCGTTTACACGAGGACATGTGAAACGATGAAAACGATGTAGTTCCCATGCCAGGCCACAAGTTGGCGTTGGTTTTCTCTTTGCAGTTTGTTTACGCAAGACGCGCATGCGTGGAGTGACACAGTAGGTAGTGCGGCAAATTGTTCATTACTTACAAAACGGCCAATGTGAGAGGTTTTGTGTGGACAGATGATGAGGTTGGATCGCTGCTGCACACAACGCTGAATTACAAAACGGTAAAAACACAGGAAAAGCATAAGAAGCACTCGTGAATCCGCGAGTACTGTTTATCAGTTTGCGCGTGCGCGAAAAACTGGCCGTCGCAACCATAGTGCGCATGTGCGAGTCGAGCGTTTTCAAATCACCCCGGTTTCAAGTGTTTACACGAAAACGCAAGCCGGTGCGTTTCTGAAACGCTCCACTCTGGACCCCGTTTCTGAAACACATCGTTTTCACTCTGTTGTCGTGTAAACAGAAGGGCGAAACGCATCAAAACGACACCGTTGTCGTGTAAACGCAAGGCCGAAACGCATCAAAACGACACCGTTTCAAAATGAAAACGGTCTCGTGTAAACGGCACCTGAGGCTGTACACATCATTGCAGGAGACTTTAACCATGTCGATTTAAAGACTGTTCTACCCAAGTTCCATCAGCATGTTAAATGCCCTACAAGAGGGAACAACACACTGGATAAAGTCTACTCTAACATCAAGCTGGGTTTCAGGGCTGTGCCACTGCCACATCTGGGCCAGTCAGACCATCTGTCCCTGCTTATGATTCCAGCATACACCCCCCTCAGCAAAACTGCTCTTTCTACATCTAAGACTGTTCAGACCTGGCCTGAAGGTGCCTCTCAACAGCTGCAGGACTGCTTTGAAACAACTGACTGGGACGTATTCAAGCACCAGGACCTGGAGCAGTATACCTCGGCTGTTCTGGACTACATCAAGTTCTGCACCGACACTGTAACTGTGGACAAGAATATCCGGGTTTTTCCAAATAGAAAGCCATGGATGAATGGAAAGGTGCAGAGCTTACTCAGAGAAAGGAACATCGCCTTCAGAGCTGGTGATGGGGCGCTTTACAGCGCTGCCAGAGCCAACCTGAAGAGGGGCATCAGGGAGGCCAAGGCTGTGTATAAGAGGAGGATTGAGGACTGTTTCCAGAGCCACGACTTCAGGCAGGTGTGGCAAGGGGTTCGGCATATTTTGAACTACAAACCCAGCCTGTTAGTTGATCAGCGTAACATCAATCTGGCAGAGGAGCTGAACAGCTTCTTTGCACGCTTTGAGGTACAGCAATCAGAGACAGCCATCCAACATCCCTCAGCAGGCAGCAGCAGCATCCTCAGGCTGCAAGAGCAAGAGGTGAGGCGTATGCTGGAAACTGTGAACCCCAGGAAAGCTGTGGGGCCCGATGGTGTCTCTGGACGGATACTGAAGGTCTGTGCGGCTCAGCTGGCTGGTATTTTTACCAGCATTTTTAACCAGTCCCTGAGCCAGGCTGCTGTCCCTTCCTGCCTGAAGTCCTCCATTATCGTCCCCATCCCCAAGAAGAACACTATCAGAGGTTTGAATGACTACAGGCCAGTAGCACTAACACCAATTGTTATGAAGTGCTTTGAAAAGCTTGTCCGGGCTCACGTCATCTCCAGTCTCTCTCCCAGACTAGACCCCCACCAGTTTGCCTACAGAGCCAACCGGTCCACAGAGGACGCCATTGCCACGGCCCTCCACTCTGCCTTCTCTCACCTGGAGCAGGGGGGGAACTACGCTCGGCTGCTATTTGTGGACTTCAGCTCGGCGTTTAACACCATCCTTCCTGGCAGACTGGTGACTAAACTGTCAGATCTGGGGATACCACGCTCCACCTGTCTTTGGATCAAGGACTTCCTGACAGACCGTTCCCAGAGGGTAAGAGTAGGTCCCCACCTCTCTTCAGCCATCAGCCTCAGCACCGGCTCTCCACAGGGCTGTGTGCTGAGTCCCCTACTCTTCACCCTCTATACACATGACTGCACCTCCATACATGCCAGTAACTGCATCATTAAGTTTGCGGATGACACCACTGTGGTGGGGCTCATATCAGGCGGGGATGAGTCAGCATACCGGGACGAGGTGCAGCGGCTGTCAAGGTGGTGCAGTGAGAATAACTTGATCCTGAACACCACTAAGACAAAGGAGATGGTAGTAGACTTTAGGAGGACAACACATGTCATTCAACCTCTGTTCATCGAGGGGGATGAAGTGGAGCTGGTTTCAGATTTTAGGTTCCTGGGAGTACATCTGCAGGATGATTTGACCTGGAGTATCAATACGACCAGCATTTACAGGAAGGCCCAACAGAGACTGCATTTCCTGAGGGTTCTTAGGAGCAACTATCTGACCCAGAATCTGCTGGTGTCCTTCTACCGTTGCTGTGTAGAGAGCATCCTGACCTACTGTCTGTGCGTGTGGTTCAACAGCTGCACAGCAGCAGACAGGAAAACACTCCAGCGAATCATCAACACGGCTCAAAAGATCATAGGCTGTCCCCTGCCCTCCCTCCAGGAACTGTTCAATGCCCGCTGCCAGAGGAGGGCACAGAACATCCTCCAGGACCCCTCACACCCTGGACACTCCTTGTTTCAGCTACTGCCATCAGGCAGACGTTTCAGGACAATGAAGGCCAGAACAAACAGACTGAGGAACAGCTTTTATGCCAGGGCTATCATTGAACTGAACTCTGTGTGGTTTGGACAGTGATGTGGGGTGGTAGTGCTGACTGTGTGCGTGCGTTGGTGTGTGTATTGGGGCTAGATTCATCTTAATTTACTATTGTGCACTGTATTTTAGTAATCATTTTTATCACTCATATTTTTATTATTTTATTATTTATTGTCTGAGGCACCTAGAAAAGGAATGCATTTTAAATTTCGTTGTGCAACTTCTGTGTACAATGACAATAAAGATTCTGATTCTGATTCTGATTCTGATTCTGATTCCTGATGCTCTCCCCTTCTCCTTCTTCTTCTTTCTGCTGCTCCCTTCAGGAGTCGACTCAGCGGTTCATCTGCCTCCATCTCACCTTATCGCTAGCATCCTCTTGCATCTGTCACACCAACCTTCTGCCTGTCTTCCCTACATCCGTGAATCTTCTCTGTGATCTTCCTCTTTTCCTCCTGCATGGCAGTTCCATCTTTAACATATTTTGTCTAATATATTCACTAACCCTCTTCAGCACATATCCAAACTATCTCAGCTTTGCCTCTCATCAGTAAGAGTTCCTGATTCTCTTCACTGAGGATGAGAACATTTTTCTTTAAACCCAGAACCATAGGTGTGTTTAACTGTATCTACTGTGCTCCTTGACCACGACACTGTTATGGCTTTCTGTGCTCAACCCATTTTAATCACTGTAAGTATCACAAGTTCCCAGTAGATTTCCACCCATTTTCCCATAAGTAGCATAACTGTAACCCTGACCGGCTCCTACCGGGATAGAGCTGGGCTTGTTCCCAAAGCAGCTTACACGTACATCTATAACTGGGTCAGCCTTCACCATGAATTGGTAGCAGATAAATAGCAATACTGGAAGTGACTTTGTGAAGAGTTCACCAACTTGACTGAGGTGAGCCAGGATGATTCCTGGCTCAGATATTGTTCTCTAACTACTGTTAGAGAACAATATCTGATTTCCCTGTGGAAACTGACTAACCACAAAGCTCCAAAAAGGAGACAGAGAAACAAATCAGCAGATAGGATTCAAGCACATGTTCATGTTTTTCTGCTTTGTGAACTGAAGTGACTGTTAAACCAGGTGGGACTGCAGTGGAAATTTACAAAATCGCAGTATTTCCTTCAAATATTTGCTTTGCTGATAATGTCTCCTAGCTTTTGTAAATGATGTGTCATTTCCTTTTGTGCACTTGTTGCCTCAGTGTGAGAAAAATTGCTAAAAAAAAAAAAAAAAGCCCAAAAACTATGCTGACATCTAGTGCACACGTAAAGCATTACCTTATTTTCATTTATATGCCAGAAAATTGTTTTTCTTCACATCAGTACTCAGAAAGCTGCAGGAGACAGTAAACAAGCCTTGTGTGTGGAGTTCTACTGATTTAATAGCGGACACATTCTCACTGAACAATACAAAATAACGCATTTTCAAAGGTGCTTAGTTGTGCATTAAGAATGCTTCAGGTAAAACATAAAGAATTTTATTACATGTAAACAATACAAATTCCCAAATTTAATAACACAGAAGTAATCTAGTGTCATATATGTATATATATAGCCATACAAACAATCTCCACTGGCCTTTTGTAAGATCAAAATGACTTAAATTAATTCAATAATTAAAACACAGCATAATTATATTCCCGGTCATCTGTATTAACATGCAAGTGATTGGGTTAAATATACACAATTCTCATTACAAACTCAGATAATCAGTGGTACTCGAGACATACATTTTACATTGTTACTCCACAAACACAAACACCAAGCAGCAAACGAGCTAAACAAGGAAAGCTTCAGCAATGATGAAGGATAACAACAGCACAATATTATTTAAAATCACATTGCAATGACCCATTTGAATCCCTGCCACAAAGTTAAAGGACATAAATAAACACACTTCTTGCACCGTCACGCTCATCTATCTCTCTGTTTCTGAAGCGTCTCACCTTTAAGTATAAGCTCACCTAAAAAAAGACATATAGTAAGAAGCTCTGTGAAGGATTGCAGTATAACTGCACTTCCTCTGTGGCCTGTTTACATGCTAATCTGCCTTCAAACTGTAGTCATAACCTCTAATTAGCCGAGACATTATGACACAGTCGTCTTCACAGTTACAGTTTAACTGCTCAGTTTTAGTCCCGGTCGGCGATACATTCATATGCTGTCAAAGTTATTTTTTCCATTCAAATATATTGTGCACAATAGATAAACACACATACCCTCCCACACACGCACACAAATAGTCTACATATTTTACATAAGTTAAGAGACCTTAGTGGTCATTCATCTACATTCAGCCTGTTTGACAGTGGGATGCTAATAGGAGAGATCCGGGTGGATTTACATGTTGGTCCAGGTGGTATCCAGGGTGGCTGTCCTGGTCCCTCTGCCTGACACCAACGCAGCAATGCTGAGTGTCAATCCAGTCAGATGTCCCCCAGTCCAGCTCACATCACAGGCTGGTAGCACTCCATGTCATGAGCTACTAATCTCATTCAGCATCTAAGTGATATGTGCATGATTATACACAAGGTACGTACACACACACAAAAAAAGTGCAAAGCAGCATTGCTCACATCTCAAAGGCTGCACATTTCTTATGTTTCTGTTAAAGCATTTTTCTTTGTGCTTTTCTGAAGAGCTGACTGTGAGTAGTCACTTCTCTGGCATTTTAACGCAGCGGAAAGAGATCTCAGAATCCCCACGCTGACAACTCCCTGAGAGTTAAATTTGTTTCTCTTTATGTTACACAAGAAATCCAAGAAGAGTAAAGAGGCTAAGACATCCTAGTGCTGGCTTTCCCCCGAAAGACGAGGAAGCCGGGATCTCTGTGTTACATCATGGAGTTTGTCAAAATGTCAGAGATAAAGTAAGGAATGATTAAAAGACTGAGGATTTTGGAAGAGATTTCTTCAGGCTTGGCTAAGCTGTATTTAGTGTCTTTGAAGACTGCTGATGCATTTTGCTAAGTGCTTTAGCCTGTGAATCTTTTTGGAAGGCCAGCTCTGATTGAGTACTCCCACAATAAGGCACCAAACATGGGCTGGGACTGTGGCTCAAGTACAACATCAACCACGTCCAGCAGAAACATTAGGAGTTGCCTTTCTGTTTTACTGCATACAGGTTAAAAAATGAATGCACCGTGTTTGAATTGAGAGGGAGTTTTAAAAAGTGAGTTGTTTTTTTTTCCCCTGCTTTTTAACTGCACTAACTGAGCCTTAAGGCAACTTAAAGCAACTCTTGTCAACTCAAATACCACAAAATTATAATAAATTAACAACACAGATGATATTGAATTTGAACCACATGAAGGGGATAATTAGTAGGGATGCACAGAGGAAAAAATATAAAACAGAAACATACAATGTGGTAACATCACTTCAATCAGTAGTTTCATATTTTGGGAAATATTCTTATTTACATCTGGTGATGAGTTAAAGACTGATATTCTCTCATTTTCTAAATGTTCTGCTTAGTTTGAATCTTGAGTCAGCAGCAGAGATTGGAAGCAAAATTCACCAACACCATTAAACCTCATTATGAATTTGCAGTTTTGTGGGGCTTTGTGTGACAGACAGTGTCTCAAACTACAAAAAAACAAACTTGCTGGGGTCCAGTTTTAATAAGCTTATTTCCCAAAAAAAAGAAAAGAAAGTCTGTGCGTCCTCCATCTCATCTGAAGAGGTGGCTTGAGGGTTTGTAGTGCAGTGTGAGCTGGCGTGAGCTGTAGCCAGAGATGCCAATACCCATGAAACCCAGCAGGATGGCCATTCGTGGTGTGGCAGGTGCCTCATGGCTCTGCACCATAGTCTGGGCTGCCTGGGTCTGAAAGAGAGAGCAGGGGTCACCACCATCATCCATGGAGTCGCGACAACGACCACCGCCAGGCACCACCGCCATCGCCAGAGTCGGTGATGACCAACGCACAGGGTCAGCAACAGTCTTCCTGGCTCTGGCCGCGGTGGAATCCGTGAACAGGTGACCCTGGTCACACGCCCGCTTCATCCCAGCGATGGTCTTACCGTAAGGGAACAGTCGCGCTAGAATCTCCACTTTTGTGAATATAAAAATTTTGTTCAAGCACCCCATACAGTCCTCTTTGGCTTTTGGAGGCTTCTCAGAATTTTGTGCCAATGGAAGAAATGTCCTGAAGTCAGACACAGATTCAGTTACTTTCTGAGCTCTTCGTTGGTGTGCTAGTCGCTGTCCAGTGAAAACTATGGGTCTCCAAATTTTTTGCTTTAATTTTTGAATGGAGGGATCAAGTGTAATGTTTTGAACAAAAAAACAAAACAAAAAACTCCCAAATGTCCTTTACATGTCTGAAA
This sequence comes from Archocentrus centrarchus, assembly GCF_007364275.1. Lineage (NCBI taxonomy): Eukaryota > Metazoa > Chordata > Actinopteri > Cichliformes > Cichlidae > Archocentrus > Archocentrus centrarchus. The sequence continues at coordinate 15,765,025 of NC_044369.1, forward strand.
AATGCATTTCCACAGAGCTAAAAATATTATAAACATAAATATATGATAAATATTTTACTTAGCTCATGAAAAGTGCTATTTTGGAGATGAATAGTTATCACAGGAGAGCTGTTTCCACAGATCACAATCCTGTTTAATCCCTGTGAGAATTAAGCTTCTGAACACACAAGTGTGTGTCTGAATACACAATAATAATCATTTTTAAAAACAAACAACCCATACTGGAGGTTTCTAAACGCAGCTGCAGTCGTCTCCTATACCCACCAGGGTGACCGGGTACATGGATCGCATGCCTCTGGAGATCCAATTAGAGGGCATTAACCTGACCCTAGGAAGCTAAGGCATCTCTGACTCAAATCCATTTAAGACAGGCTCCTCTAATCCTTTATTCTCAATCCGACCGTGACACACACAATGAACCTAGCACTTTGAGCACACTGATGACTTAGTGGAATTATTTTCAAAAAGGATTCAGGGTGGTGGCCAGTACAATCCAATAAAAAACATTTTTACCCATGTTAAAGATAATGCTTTGCATAGTTCATGAATAGCTGCAAAAAGGAACATTACTAAGGTAAATCTTGTGTTGGTTCAGTTTAAAATTTACATGTTATGTCTCTGTTTGCTACAATGCATCACCAGCTTTTTTACTAAAGCTCAGGGAAATGTGAAGGGCCTGGGCACCGCAGCTCAACAGTTTGTTATTAGAGACACTAATGGAATTTGATGTCCACTGATGTCTAAGACTAATCAGCAGTCTACGTGAAGAAGAAAATCACCCCAAAGCATCTTACGCACCTGGAGGTATCTAAGATATCCAGGGGTCAGTCGAGGGATGCGAAAAAACATTGTTGTTCTTGCTGATGCTTCACAGCTGAGACCACAAAACCCTCTCTGGAAATTTCCCTCAGGACTTTCAGCTAGGCAACCGTTTCACCAGTTATCCCTCTGCTTCTTGGTGCTATGTGACTCTTTGGTCTCGGTTCTCCACCCCAGCCTAAGTGTGGCAGCAACAGCAGCTCCAGAGAGGCCCCCTGACTCAGACACACAGACACACACCTGCACTGCGGTGATCTCCCCCGAGGGAGTCCAGCCTCTGTAGGTAGTATATAAACCCTTGCCTTAAATGCGTAAGCTGGTCACATGGTGTTGGACTCTGTTTCTGTCTTCATGTGGATGTGCATTTGTGTCACTGATGGATTAGCAGAGCTACTGGAGGTGCAGTGGATTATTACACTTCTGAGTGATATTCTAAGTCCAGCGGCCACCAGTTAAATAGAGAAGAAACAAAACACACAATCAGCCGATGACAAAACAATATGTGGTGATATCTGGTTTTCATACAGTTAATAATTTGCAACAGTTCTGGAGCAAAATATGTCATCCAGATGTTTTGTTGTTGTTGTTGTTGTTGTTGTTGCTGTTGTCATTTCAGGAAGACAAAGCTAAACCACAATGTGCATTACAACAGCCTGCAGTAAAAGTGTCCAGGTGCTACAGTGGCCTTTCAGTTACCCACTGAAAACTATTGGCCCAAAGATTTATCAGGGGAAATTACTTTTTTGGAAAAGAGGTAGTTTGCAAGTCCACCTGACTTTCCACATCTCAGCTGATGTATATACAGTCATGCTAAAAAAAAAAAAAGAAAAAAAAAAAAGTTTTCATAGCTTTCTATGTGAAAAACTAAGTACACCCTATAATGTAATAAATTATAGAACCAACTTTAGCAGCAGTAAATTGCAGTGATCATTTTCTGTCTGATTTTCAGTTTCTCATGTTTATATGGAGGAACTCTTGTCCACTCTTCTTTATAATGTTGCTTCAATTCATTGAGGTTTGTGTGCATTTGTTTATGAACAGGGCCTTGACAAAGCATTTCAATCAGGTTGAAGTCTGGACTTTGACTGGGTCATTGCAACACCTTGATTCTTTACTTTACTTTACTCTATTTTTATTTAAAAAGGGACCATATACAATAATGTTGCCATTTAATGCGATGTACCAGAATTAGCTTAAAGCTAATTTGCACCAACAGTCCCTTGACAGGGTACATCACAACAACAAAACGTCACATAAAAAGTAAACCAGAAAACACACAAGACATCCACACATCCATAAATACACACACACACAAAAAAAATGTTTACAAATCAGCCATTGTGTTCTAGATTCGTTGCTGTGCTTGGGATATTTTCATTAACCCAGCTTTGGCCAGCTTTTACCTCCAGAATACTTCAGTATACAGAGAAGTTCATGATCGACTCAATGACTGAAAGATGCCCAGGTCCTGTGGCTGCAAAGCAAGCCCAAATCATCACCCCTCCACCACCGTGCTTGACAGTTTGTTTTGTGTTTTGTTTATACCAAACGTGTTGCTGTGCATTATGGTCAAAGAATTCCACCTTGGTCTTGTCTGTCCAAAGGACATTGTTCCAGAAGTCTTGTGGTTTGTTCAGATGCAGCGTTGCAAAACTAAGCCATGCTGCCATGTTCTTTTTAGAGAGAAGAGACTTTCTCATGGCATCCCTTCTAAATAAGTCATACTTGCTCAGTGTTTTTCTAATTGTACTGCCATGAACTTTAACATTTAACATGCCTACTGAGGCCTGTAGCATCTGAGATGTAGCTCTTCGGTTTTCTGCAATTTCTCTTTCACAGTCTGACCTTGGGGTTAATTTGCTGGGACGTCCACTCCTGGGAAGATTGTGAGATTGAGTTAACACACGTGAAAATGTCTGCTTTTATAGAGGTGTTCACGCTTATTGATGATCAGTTAATCAAGTGCATTTGATTAGCAGCACCAGGCTGCAACCTATCCTTATAATTCTTATGGAAGCACAGGACTGCACAGAGTCTGGTGAACACTTTCTTTTTCTCATGACTATACCTCTCTATATATAACTATTTAAGTCAGGGCTGCTATGTAATAAAGATGACAGCATTATTGCACCACAGGTCAAAAATTGTATAATAAAAGCTGTAAGGAAGCAGGACTTGGCTGCTTCCTCTGGTTATCTGCTTGCCGTCACTAAAGTGAGGATTTGACAGTTACTTCCAAGAAGGATTTCACAGACTCTTCAGCTTGTCAGCGTGTGACCGACAAGCTGCATCACAGAAAGAATGATGGAAGAATTTGGAAACTTAATAACTCTACTGTATCCACAGTGCTTTGCGCAGTGTTCAGATTTTGAAAGCACACCAAAGGGAATATAAATGTACCTTGTCAAAGATTTTTTTTTTTCACTCCATGTGCAGACCGTCTGGAGCCACAAAGGTTATGCTTACTTGTTCCTGAGTTCCTTACTTTCTCACAGGAAAGCATACAAGATATTTTTACAAATGATTACAAAGTGCCACCAGGAACAGCCTAATATTTGTTTTGAAGGGAGAGCAGCTCAGGATGTCTTGAGGAACATGCCAGGAACAGATTAGCTCAATCTTATAAACATACAGTAGTGATTAGATGAACCCCTAATCACTTAATCACTATAAAAACAATGCATTTGAAGTTTTATATAAATTTGCCTCAGCTATTATTAGGTACAGATAAATACAGATTCCTTGAATGTGGCTTTAAGCTTCTGGCAGTCCCACTAAAGCCAGGATGTTGACCCTAGTGTGAGCTAGCAAACAGGTAAGACATATGATTCTGCAAGAGATTTAACCACTATAAGGGATATCCAAATACAGTCTAGTTTGTAACTATCAACAGTAATCTGTTAATCAGGAACAAGAGGCACACTAGAGGGGCAACAATAAGACAACATCCAAAACAGGAATGGTTTTACAGGTGGAGGTCGCTGACATTTTTTCCCTCCTCCTCATCTTTTCTGATTGTGTCACTACTAGTATCATAAGGAGATACCTGGATCCTACAGAGGTTGCACAGGTAGCCCAACTCCTCCAGGATAGCACATCAATATGTGCCATTGCCAGAAGGTTTGCTGTGTCTCCCTTCACAGCCTCAAGAGCATGAAGGAGATTCCAGGAGACAGGCAGCTACTCTAGGAGAGCTGGACAGGACTGTGGGAGCTTCTTAATCCATCAGCAGGACCAGTATCTGCTCCTTTGTGCAAGGAGGAACAGGATGAACACTGCCAGACCCCTACAGAATGACCTCCAGCAGGACATTGGTGTGAATGTCTCTGAACAATGAGAAACAGACTTCATGAGTATGGCCTGAGGGCCTCACGTCCTTGAGTGGGCACAGTACTCACTGCCTGGCACCGCGGAGCCTGATTGGCATTTTCCATAGAAAATTGTGCCCTGTGCTTTTCACAGATGAGAACAAGCTCACCCTGAGCACATGTGACACATGAAGGGGTCTGAAGAAGCCATGGAGAACATTGTGTTGCCTGTAACATCATTAAGCATGACCGTTTTGGTGGTGGGTCAGTGATGGTCTGGGGATGCACAGACCTCTACAGACTAGGCAACAGCACCCTGACTGCCATTAGGTATCCAGATGAAATCCTCTGACCCACTGTCAGACCCTACGCTGATGCAGTGAGTCGTGGGTTCCTCCTAGTGCAGGACACCGTCTGTCATCTCATTAGGAGCATGCCCTGACATTGTAAGGTATGCATACAAGCACACGGGTGCCATACAGACTACTGAGTACCACTTTGAGTTGCTGCAATGGAATTTCAGCAAAATGGACTAGCCTGCCACATTATTATTTCACTTTGAGTTTCAGGGTGTCTTTGAATTCAGCCCTCTGAAGGTTGATAATTTTCATTTCCATCAAACGATGTGGTTTCCTTTCATTCCCAACACACTACCCAGTCCATATCAGAATAGATATCCAGCACGTTTTTTGTTTTTGTCTCCCAGTGAGAGCTGATGTGTTTCCAAAGTGTTCCTTTAATTTTTTTTGTTTGTTTGTTTGTTTGAGCAGTGTACGTTTAACTGTTAAAATTAATTAAAACAAGCAGCAGAGGTCAGCAACACTCCAGTCAAGCGTCTAGTCTGCCTGCCTAAAAAAAAAAAAAAGACGAAGAAGTAGAAGACGACGACATCTTTACGCATCATTATTGCGCGTCCTCAGGTAAAGAAGGACCCATGAACGCTTCAATAAACAACGCGGGCTAATGTAAACTTCGAAACTGTATATTTATCCTGGTGCTTCATATAAATAAACCCTAACTGGGAAAGCCCGAAGCATATGCGGATGTTACGTTCTGTCGGTGCTGTGTCCCCACAGAAGAGTGAAGTTTTCCCTCTGAGCTGGTAAACACGAGCCGGCTAACGGAGCGAGCTAACGACCAAAGCTGCTGTGGCTGCGCACTTTCGTTTCAGCCGAAATCACCGAAAACACCCAGCAGACCTGCCGAGTGTGTTTACGTTAACTCACAAAATATACTTTCGTGGCTAACATGGGTCAGTCTGCAAGATACCCGCAACGAAAGTAGTAGATAACGGTTCATATTTGAAGCAGTTTTTTTGTCTCACCTTTGAAGATTTAACGTTTTATGTCCTGTCCCGGTAACGCAGACTAACAGGTACTGCTTATTTTTTAATGAGTTGACCTGCTGGTGTTATTCCTATTTGATGGTTTGGTGTTCCATACAAAAGATATGACAGGAAATGTACAGCATTTACTTCGGACTTAATTTTCCAACTACCGGGGGGAAGGGGGAAAGCTTTTCTGCTCCTCTTGTTCTTTACGTATTGAGCATTCACGTTTTATAAAATATTTAATGGTTACAGCAAAAAGTTAATTCTGTTCTCAGCTTTTGAAAAATAGTTTTGACAGCCTAAAGGGATGTCATAAACATAAGAGTGGGCGAGGAGGATAATCTGATTTAAATAATAAAATAATTTCATATCAAAGTGATAAACTACGACTTTTTTCTTAATTTTTCACTTAAATCACTGAGAATTCCTGAGCTGCCTCTCATTTCTTTACATTTTGCTAGGAAAATGGAAGCCATGTGTAGGATTTATTGTAATGTCTGCAATTGTACACGGAAATACAGTATAAAAGGCCCAATTTGTACAATTTTTAATGATGAAAGTCAGTATTTGAGATGACCACCTTTATGCTTCATCACAGCCTGAACACTCTACGGCAAGCTTGCTTTGTAATTTCTTTAGCTCAGTTCATGTGTAACTTGGCATATCACAGCTTTTTCTCCCTATTTTTTTTCCCAAAAAATTGGCATCTTGACAGCCAACCATCCATCCATTCGTTTTCTTCTGTTTCTGAGGCTAAGACAGTAGATGAATCAACTGAATGAATCTCTTCTTCTCATGTCCAGTTTCCACAATTACAAATAATAATAATAAAAGAAAATCTGGCTCTTTGGAAGCAAAAGGTAAAGAAATGGGGATGGCTCAAAAGTTGCACAGTATTCTGAGTGTGTTGTGTGTGTGTGTATATATATATATATATATATATATTTTTTTTTTTTTTTTTTTTATTTTAATTTTCTCTGGCATCGCCCTATAAGTGCATGCTTGACCAAATGTCTGGTATTTTCTGTTCTCGCTGTTTGATATCTTTTTTAATCCATTTATCGATCATTGAAATCAATGGCATATAGTGCTTTAAATTTGACTGCATTTCATACATGTTTGCGTCACATGCCTTTGCAGTTTTTGTTGACATATACTTGGTCATTGTAATTGTCTCAGTAATCTTGGTGCGCTTATTCCTGACATATTCCTTTGTTTTGTCTATCATAATCATCTATCAGGCAGATTATTGTTCTTGCTCTTTTTCAGCCGTAATGAAGAGACGAGCCGATGTATCTTTTGCATCACTTCACGGGACAAAGCGACGTCGGGATGACAGCAGTTCAGATGACGAGTCACGACTATCCAGACAAGGTAGAGAAAAAGACTAAACCAAAAACAACACAAAATGCCCTCTTCCTTGTGTGGTTTTAGGTACAAACCTGATCATTTGCTTGCTATAGTTTAAAGCTGGAGTACCTTCTAGAGCAGGGGTGGGCAACTCCAGGCCTCGATGGCCGGTGTCCTGCAGGTTTTAGATGTGTCCCTGATCCAACACACCTGAATCAAATGGCTGAATTACCGCCTCATTATGCAGTCAAGTTCTCCAGAGTCCTGCTAATGACTTCTATATGTGATTCAGGTGTGTTGGATCAGGGACACATCTAAAACCTGCAGGACACCGGCCCTCGAGGCCTGGAGTTGCCCACCCCTGTTCTAGAGAGTTTAGGTTGTACGTGGGCCAACAACACACTGGTACCTTAGTTTCAGTTGTAAACTAAATCATTACACCCAGTGAAGATCATTCCTTCCTTCAAGTGTGCTTCCTCCACTGCCCAACCTGTTCCCTGTTCACTCACATGCAATATCACCATAGTAATGATTGGAATCAGTTCCAGTATTTCTTCTGAATCGAATCTGGCCTCTTTAGCCAAGTTGTTTGAGAGCTTCATACAAACTCAAATGGAGAGAGACAAAGGACAGGAAAAGGAGGGCACCATCTTTGAAAGACTGGCAGTGATCCGCTGCTGACAGGAAAGGCAAGAAGTGCCTTTGTAGCCATGGATGCAGCAAATATAAAAGACTATGCCATGCTGAAGACTGTTATCCTGAAAGTGAAGTGTGAGATTAACAGTCATGCTTACTGCACTTATAATGCACCTGCAGAAGAATCCCCTGTGACACCTGCCCAAAAGAAGACGTTATAGAGGTGCTGGTCCTTGAGCAGTATCTTAAAGTGCTGTTCCCAGAGGTGACGGTTTGGGTCAAAGGACACAACCCAAGACCTGCTAAGGAAGCTGCTGACCTTGTTGATTCCTACATGAGCTGAGGTTCTGTGGTACAGCTTTGGTGAGGCAGGTCATATCTGACCCTTTTGCCCAGTTAGAAAAACCCAAAAGAACAAACTTGTGCTATTCTTCAAAGCCTGAACTATTTACTTCGAAAAATTCAGTATGTTTGCTAAAGGGTGTCTGTGTCGCCTTTAGCAAACATAGTGATAAATGGACCGCTGGTTTCTGGACTATTAAACACAGGTTTCACCTAACGCCTGTCAAATACATTCCCAAAGAACTATGGGATGTAGAAGACATGGTACATAGACATAGTTTGGAGATACAACAACATTGAATGACTTATGAAAGTAGTAGCAACTCCTGAGGTCTCAAGGGGCAGCACATGGAGATAGGCTGGAGAGGTGCAGAGAGCAGTTGACTGCTAGGTTTTGTCCTGTAAGAACTATAAATAAACTATAAATAAGTGCACTTCCTGCACCTCTAAGCCAGTTCCATTTTGCAGGCACATTAATGAAGATATGACCGGCCACTTCAAAGAACACTTTTGATCTACTGAGAGTCCTTTCCAAGTGTGTGGTTACTAGTAATGGCCATGAGGCTGTAGCTCCGAACTGGATTTTATACAACATAATAATGCTGCTGAAGAGTGATTTTTAGATGCGTGTGATCTCTCCACTCAAGGTTAACTTTAAAAGATGATTTTCCTGCTTTATTCTTTGTGTGTGTGTATGTGTGTGTTGTGTTGTTAACTATTTTCCTGCTTTATTCTGTGTGTGTGTGTGTGTGTGTGTGTGTGTGTGTGCGCGCGTGTGTGTGTGTGTGTGTGTGTGTGTGTGTGCATGTGTATGTGTGTTGTTAACTTTGATAGATGATTTTCCTGCTTTATTCTTTGTGGGTGTGTGTGTGTTGTTAACTATTTTCCTGCTTTATTCTGTGTGTGTTTGTATGTGTGTGTTTGTGTGTGTGTTTGTGTGTGTTTGTGTGTGTGTGTGTGTGTGTGTGTGTGTGTGTGTGTGTGTGTGTGTGTGTGTGTGTGTGTGTGCGTGCGTGTGTGTGTGTGTGTGTGTGTAGACTCCAGCCAAAATGACTCCCTCAGTGACCAGGAGGATCACAGACCGGGCTTCTCGATGCCCTCCATATCATCATCATCATCCTTTGATGCCCAAGAAACTGATGCCCCTACACAGACCTCCTCCAAGTTTTCCATGTACAACAGTGTGTCACAGAAGCTCATGGTAATGTATCGAAACCCTCTCTAAGCTGAGGTGTTTGATAGTTTGTATGTAATTATATGATTATTACAAAGTATTTCCAGGAAACAAAGAGTGGCCCTCTGTATTTATTTACCTGCTTGTTGTTTGCTGCTTCTTACACTTTCAGGCCAAAATGGGCTTCAGGGAGGGTGAAGGTTTGGGGAAGTTTGGCCAGGGGCGCAAGGAGATCGTGGAGGCTTCTACTCAGCGAGGAAGAAGAGGTCTGGGTCTCACACTCCAGGGTTTCCAGGGAGAGCTTAATGTTGACTGGCGCGATGAACCCGAGGTGAGCAGCAGTCCTTATTGCCATTTGTTCATGTCAAAAGTGTTTTCTAATCTTTAGGTTTGAAATAGTACGTGTGAAGAATCAAGCAACTGTTACTTAATCTCTGGGGTTTTTTCTGTCTTCCTGTTTGTCTGCACAGCCTAGTGCTGTGGAGAAGGTTGAATGGTTCCCAGAATGCACCACGGAGATCCCAGATGCAGACGAGCTTAGGGACTGGATGAACCTGGGACCGGTAAGTGCAAAAACTTAGATGCTCAAGAGATATGCAGCACATAAGATCCAGTGCATCCTCTTTGCTATATACTTATTTAATCCCTGATTTTGACTCTGAACAGAGAAAACTTAATATTGAAGATGAGACAGAGTTTTGCACAGAAGATCTTTTGCACACTCTTCTACGATGCAAGGTGGGTTACATTATGAATTCACTTCTGTTTAATTTATTCCCACAAGGGAATTGGATGGCTGGCAAGGGTCATAGATGACACAAGTTTATACATATTATTTCTCAGCTGTGTAATCACTGCACCTCTATGATGTTTAGTCAGTATTTGATGACCTGGAGGGCGAGGAGATGAGGAGAGCACGGACACGCTCCAACCCTTATGAGACTATTAGAGGAGGTATCTTTCTCAACAGGTCAGTGTTTGGGTAGTAAAATACAGGCAGGACGAGTTCTTTTAATAGTAGTTTGCTGCTATGAGTTTTGATTTAGGTTGTTTTTTTGTATATTTGTTTGCTTGTTTGTTTTTTCTTACTATTCTGTGGAGTGGCAGTCCTTTAAAGATAATGACAAGCTGTATTATGCGCCTTGTGTATTTAGAGCAGCTATGAAAATGGCCAACATAGACCACTGTTTCGACCTTATGTTCACCAACCCAAAGGATTCTCAAGGGGTGAGTGGTCAACTGATAATACAGATTTTTTTTTTTGTTGTTGTGTAACAGCACATAGGCCCATATAAACAGATGGCAACATAAAACTTATTTCTCATTATGTAGAGACCTCTGACGAAGGACCGAGAGGGCGAGCTTCTGTACTTTGGTGATGTCTGTGCAGGACCTGGAGGCTTTTCAGAGTATGTGCTGTGGAAAAGACGCTGGCATGCCAAGGGCTTTGGCATGACGCTGAAAGGACCCTGTGACTTCAAACTGGAAGATTTTTATGCAGCCCCGAGTGAGCTGTTCGAGCCTTATTATGGTACGTTTGTAAAACCCACACGTCACACCCAGGGGAGAAGAGGCACAGGATTGCATTTCCAGTGATGAATGATTCAGTGAAAGCTTCACCTCTGTGCATCCCAGGTGAGGGAGGGGTGGATGGGGATGGTGACATCACCCGGCCTGAAAACGTGACTGCTTTTCGAAACTTTGTCATGGAGAGCACAGAGAGGAGAGGGCTTCACTTCCTCATGGCAGATGGGGTAAGAGTACTTCTGCAGAATAATAGTTCTAGGGATTGCTTTGCCTGAAAGGATTTAACGCTAATGTAAAGGTGGACAAGCTTCACGAAGGGTTCTTCTGGTTTAATGTTTGAGTATCAGTATGTTCTATGTTTCACCTAGGGCTTCTCTGTGGAAGGCCAAGAGAACCTTCAGGAGATCCTGTCCAAACAGCTCCTGCTTTGTCAGTTCCTCACTGCACTTTCTACACTCAGGACAGGTACGCGTGGTGGTTAATTTGTGCGCCCCCTAGTGTCTCTAATTTTCCTCTTTAACCACCTTCTACTTTTTAGTGCATTTGTGCAGTATGTTTATATTCCCAGATTAAGCCTCACTTTGTCTTCTCCAGGTGGCCATTTTGTTTGTAAGACTTTTGACCTCTTCACTCCCTTCAGTGTGGGTTTGGTGTACCTACTCTACCTCTGCTTTGACAGGATCTCACTCTTCAAACCTGTCACCAGCAGGCCTGCAAACTCTGAGAGGTGAGCCTACGCTGTGATGTGTCTTTATATGTATGTGAAAATGATGAGTGTGTATATGTGGTACACCTGCAGATTACACTACGGGAGCTTTTAAGACATTTAAATCCTTTAGATTTTAGATTCCCCCCCTTTGCAGCTATAACAGCTTCCACTCTTCTGGGAAGGCTTTCTAAAACTGTACAGTTGGCCCAGTGCAGTCAGGCAGGTGACATTTTCCTGGCATTCTCCAAACTCAGACTGCCAGATGGAGAAGCATGATTTAACACTCCACAGAAAACATTTCTACAGAGTCTAATGGCGGCGTGCTCTACACCATAACATCAGATACTTGCCGTTGTGCTTGGTGATGTAAGGCTTGCATCCAGCTGCAAGGTCATGGAAACCCATACCATGAAGCTCCTGGTGTAGTTTTTGTGCTGATGTTAATTCTAGAGGAGGTTTCCCTAATCACCATTTGGTCAGGATCACTTTAGTCAAAAGAGGATTTTTATTTCCATCCATACTAGTTGATATTTGGCAGCATGGTTCAGATCTGGGACCTACATGTGCATACGTGTAAAGCTGGAGGTACGACAAGCAGTAATAGCCGCTGTACAGAACAGAGCAGCCATCAGTGGCAACAGATGTGACTCGGATTATGTCTTCATTAAGTTACACAGAGCATGAAAAGAGGACAGGGGTGGAGGTGAACCATTTGGATGTGTAGAAGAGTATCGGCTGAGTTACCAGCTGATGTGGGCTGGCACTGAGATTAGATCTGTTGGGATTGCAGCTGTTTTTAATTTCATGGTCTGCCTGATATGGCAGAAAAGTGACAGCGACAGCATATAAAAGAAAATGAAACAAAGGGGGGTTTTTTTGTATGTTTGTTTTGCGATAGAGCCAATTTAGGATTTATATTATGATAACAGTATTGGAACAGCCATTTTCGTTTATCTAAGTGAGGCTTTAGACCTTTTCTCACACTGTCATCCACAGGTACATTGTGTGCCGTGGCCTGAAACCCGGCTCAGATGCAGTCAGGGAATACATGTTCAGAGTCAACCTGAAACTGAACCAGCTGAGGAACACGGACAGAGATGTTACAGATGTGGTTCCACTGAGTATCATTAAGGAAGACACCGACTTCTACCAGTTTATGGTCAACTCCAATGAGAGGTAGAAACATTCAGTATTCACACAGGCTTTAATCACTGCTCAGCAAATATAGCGACTGACAAAAGATTGTTTGTCGCTTCAGCCTCTGCGCAGTCCAAATCAAGGCCTTGGCCAAGATCCACGCTTTTGTCGTAGACTCGTGAGTAGCTACTATTGAACATTTATCTTTGCTGCAGTATAACCACACGTGTGACGTAGTGTTTATGTCTGAAACTGACTGTGTTACACTGTCCCTAGGAACCTCTCAGAGTCAAAGCAAGCTGACATCAGGAAGGAGTGTTTGAAGCTCTGGGGGGTGAGTACAGAAGCTGGTACTGAACTGAAAGGGTATTTAAAAAGAATGAATAGAAGAAAAATGCAGTATCTTTGAACTTTTTATGTACACTTTATGTTTATTTATGCTAATTTGTAGGTCCCAGACAAAGCCAGAGTCGCTCCTGCTTCCTCAGACCCAAAGTCAAAATTCTATGAACTCATTAAGGTCAGTTAATAAATTTGAGTTTAAAGCAAATCCTACTGGGTACAATACAGTGCTGATAAATGAGCTCTGTCTTACAGAATGTAGAAGCTAATTAATAATTAAAAGACATCTTTTTTCATATGAAACAGTGTTATAAATAGGCTCATTAAAGTTCTGAGTTTCTGCTCTTGTTCTGATTCACATCAGAGTTCAGATGTGGAGTCGTTCCAGTCTAAGCCGACTGCTCTCAACTCCAGCACACTCGAAAAGTTGCGCCACGTCCTGGACCACAGGTGCATTGTGGGAGGTGGAGAGCAGATCTTTCTTCTAGCACTGGGGGTGAGTGGTGTGAAGAGGTGTGGGTCTTAAGTTTGTGGTCTGACACAGAAAACAAAACATAATGACTACTGACATGTGAAGCTGTTATTAATAATAAGGCATGCCTGAAGGTCAGTAGTGAATTCCTGTTAATGTGTTGGATGGCAGAGAAATGGACAGGTGAAAGTGTGACTCTAACCCTAACGCATCAGGTCAAGAGTGCAAGCAAGATTGTGCTTTTATGGGTTTTTTTTGTTTGTTTGTTTGTTTTTAACCTTTGTGCAATTGTGCACTCCAGCGTCCGGCTGTAAACATGGAATACAGTTGTAATATCCTGAGGCGTCAGAGCTAGGAGATTTAGTGGAACTGTTGGTTCCATTGTTTCATGTGCGGGTGCTCAGTGCATTGTAAAGGGAAGAGCTCTTCTGCAGTATCAGCACAGTCTCTGCTCATCACCTACTATACTTGCCAGATTTGCCTTTTTCTGACTTTTCCCACTCCCCAAGAAATTTAAATTTCAAGTTAAAGGTAAAGATTTGCCATTCTTATGTACTGGGGGGATTCATTGTGTCTTGCAGAAGAACAAATGTGACAGAAATTTCAATCAGTTATGTTTTTTGATTTTCATGGGCTGAGTCCGGGAGGTGTTTGCTCATGTCACATATTGAGATGGGGTTTGATGGTTATGCTCAGTTCACTGCAGCACAAAACTTGAAGAACTTAAAGGATCTGCTATTAAAGGCGGAGACCGTAGAGTGCCTTCAGATAGAGTGCTTATTTGAGCTATTTTGTCAGCACACAAAGAATCAAGAGTGTGTTGGGCAGGAGTAGTCATAAATTCTGTTCTGTTTGGTCTTTTTGTTTTGATTGAACACTGTAAATACCAGAGAGACTTCACTGTCTGTGTCCTCAGTGACTTGTGATCAAACCTGGTTTCATCTCCCCCATCTGTTCCCTCTGTTTTCCAATGACTTTTGCAGAAGTCTCAGATTTACACCTGGGATGGGAAAATGCCTGTGCGCTGGAGGAAAATGGAGAATTTCAAGCTGGAGCTGCCAAGAGATACACTTCTAAGTGTAGAGATTGTCCAAGAGCTGAAGGGCGAGGTGAGAGAATTAGAGTCCAAACAGAACAGATACAGAATCCACTCTCTCAAACTCTCTGGCCTCACTTGTCTGCTGAGTGTGATCATCTGGGATTGTCAGATTTTCTGTTTTAAGCATTTTTAGTTGTAGTTCTTTTGCTTGTTGTCGTCCTATTTTCCATAATTACCCTAAATCACAAAGTGTGACTTGCCTTATGTCTTAGATGCAGCTGAATGGGATGCTTTTTGAGCTGTGTTACACTCTCCATTTGGTCCTTAGGGCAAAGCTCAGCGTAGAATCAATGCAGTTCATGTAATGGATGCACTTATACTGAATGGCACTGATGTAAGAGATCAACACTTCAACCAGCGGTAAGATATTTTTATCCTCTGCCTGTACTGATTTGACACCCCCCACCCCCCCAAAAAAAAAGAAATCTGGACCTGGCTTCTGAAAATATACAATAACATGCAATATTACACACGGAACCATAAAAAAAACACTAGGCTAATATTTCCTATATGAGTTTTTGTATTGTAATCTTCTCAGATAATCCTTATTTTATCTGCTAAATGATGTTTGTTATGTTTCCAGGATCCAGATGGCTGAGAAGTTTGTGAAGGCGGTGTCTAAACCCAGCAGGCCAGACATGTACCCCATCAGGTACTCCATCTGCTTTGTCATTTTTGTGTAGTAGATATTTTCTTAGTGAAGGGGCAGGAGAATAAGAAGCTGAATTCTCTGCATAACCAAACATTTGGAAATATTAATTATGCTATTCCACATAGGCAGTAATACGTTAAAATAATGCTGGCAAGTACTGTTGTAGTAGCTGTGATACGTTTAATAGAAACCTGAGCAAAAATATGAAAGAAATCTAATGTGTAGTTTGGTAAATTATAAAGATGTGTCTTAATATTTAACGGAATCATCTGTTTTTCAGAGTGAAGGAGGTTTACAGGCTTGAAGAAATGGATAAAATCTTTGTCAGGTACAAGAAGACACCCGTCCGTGTTTATTTACTACTGCTGACTGTTAGAGTTCTCCTGTTTTTCAAGATCAAGGCTCCTTTTATGTCTCATGTCAGAAAATCTTGCCATTTCCTTCCTCACCCAGACTAGAGATGAAAGTGACAAAGAGCTCAGGAGGCGTCCCTCGTTTGTCCTACACTGGCAGAGATGACAGACACTTCCTTCCCACGGGCCTCTACATCATTAAGACTGTCAATGGTCTGTATGTTGTGATTTGTTTTAACTATGAGCATTAGCAGTCCTGTGAGCAAAATGTTGATGTTTCTAAATAAATAAATAAAAGGATTTCTTTTCTCCTCCGCCCTTCAGAGCCGTGGACGATGGCGTACAGCAAAAACTCCAAGATGAAGTTCTTTTATAATAAAATAACCAAGGAGTCGACCTATGCAATGCCACCAAATTCCGCTGCTCCTTTCCAGTATGTACTGTCCTCTTAATTTCTCTCTCTTCTAAATTCCCTACTGTATTAGAAAAAGTCATGAGTGGTGGTGAGAGGGTAGCTAACAGTACGGCCTTTCCAACTTCTATTGGTAACTGTCATGATCACAGTAATAAAGAATATTTCCTTTTTTTTCTTGCAGCGTATGCCACTCTGACCGGCTCTTCTGGGCCTGGGTGGATGGGGTCATAGTTCATGATTCTCAGACCCGAGTGGACTCTGAGAAACTGTCCAAAGATGAAGTGCTGTACTTCATCCACCAGCATTACCAGCCTTGAAAGACTGAATCACAGGGCTTCAACAGCTGCAGCCTGTACACAGAGTGCACTAGGTTAAGAAGCCTTGGCAAAGGGTATAATGCGGTTCACTAATCGGGCGGTTATTAAAATGACTTTATGGCTGACTGTTTTATGAATCCACTGCTTATTGACCAGTTAAATATCTAAATATCAATAAACTGCTTTATGACCCTTTTCAAAGTTCCTCCATGTTCTCTTGTTATCAGGTTGGAGCTGGAGTTCTGCAGCTGAATCAATTCTTTGCTGCTATTTTTAGCAGTGACGTGTCCTCATAAAACTGACACTTGATGAACTAGTCTATTTTTCCATCTTTTCCACTGCCTTTGGCTCTTTGAGTTTGAATTGTGATGAGTAGCATTGCCTTATAAGACAAGATGGAGACAAAGCTGTTTGCTGTTCTCGTCTCTACTTTTCAATTGCTGTTCCTGGTGGATTCGATTTTTCCAGTTCCTCATCCATGCTATGTTTGTTTTTGCACACACCACATTGATAGATAGGGCTGCTGCATTAAATTGTGAATCCATATCTGTAATCATTCTTACTTGCTCTATCACTGCTGTAAGCATGACTGGTCCTCTATAGAAAACACAAGGATCTGTTTGCCTCATCTTTACAGTAACAGGGTCCCGGGGCTTTCTCTTGCAGATCTGTAGCATGTAAGTCACCCTTTAAGTCATCCTCATCGCCATTTCAACATGCACAAAGAGATGTAGCAGCTCGCTGCTATCCACACTTCCTCTGTCATCTGGACCGTGAGTGAAATTTGGAAGATGTCCTCTTAGTTTTTAGGTTGTTTATACCCCAGCTCCTCTTTATAATTGTGCCTCATATCATCCAGTTGTGTCTTTTTTTAATGCTGCAAACTGTTTTTCTCATGTAAATTTAGCTCTCAGTCCCATTGATGTAAATATTAATAATGGAGTAAATAAATGGGAGATGCTGTTCCCACAATATACTTTCAACTGCCTGGTGATATTGGGTGGAGGCTGTAGTCAGAGTAAAGGCTGGATTAAGCCATTTGAAGGCTGCTGGTGCTCTCCAATCCCAACCAAGGACAGTGCACAGAGCATGTAGCTCAACTGTGTTTTACATAAAGCTCTAGAAAGCATGTAGTCAGAGTGTGGGAACGTTACTTCAGAAATGAAATCATAAAGCTTGCTTATTACAGTATAACAGATACTAATCTGTCCACTTTGCAAACATAAACCACTTTGAATCCATTTCATCTGCTTTGGTGTAAATGAAAGTGAAAACAGGTACAAGATAACCCTCAAAAACAGTGGTTTTGCAAGGGGTGGCCACGGACCTTTGCTCTCTCCTTATCAGTACTGGTAGTGGTGCCTGCAGCCTATTCAGGTTGTATAGGTAGTCCAGCCCCTCCAGGATGGCACATTCATATGTGCCATCGCAAAAGTGTTTGTTGTGTCTCCCAGCACAGTCTCAAGAGCGGTGCGGTGCTGGTCTGTGAGCACTGGCCCCACTAAAGGATGTCAGAACCTCATGCTGCCCCTCAAATACTTGAATTTCCTGTGTGTTTCTGACAGTTCAGTAAGTAACGCGCATATGAGTAGCCTCGCTGGTGGTCATTGTGTAGGGCTCTGGCAGTATTCCTCCTGCTCCTTCTTGCACAAAGGACCTGCTGTGTTGACGCCCTTCTATGGCACTGTCCAACACTCCCCATGTAACAGCATGTCTCCTGGTATCTCCGCCACACTGGTGAGACTGCTGAGAATTGCAGCAAACCTTCTTGTGACACCATTCATGGATGTGTCGTCCTTCAGGAGCTGGACTGCCTTGTACTTGAATGGGCTGCAGGTTCCATCTCATGCCATCAGTAATGACAAAGACACTAGAGAAAAAAGCAAAACTAGAGAACTCATTCAGGAGGAATAAGGAGAGTTGTCTGTGGATGCAACCTGGAAATCTGTTCACTTTTGAGGGTTGTCTTGTTGCCTATCCAGTGCAACTGCTGTCACTTTCATTTGCACTAAAGCAGGTGAAAGATTTAAATCCCTGATGTCAAGCTGACTCTGTGTTCTACTGTGACGATCAAGTGTTGCCTTATTTTTTACAAATACAATTATAAAAGGTCTGATCCCATGGGTCATTTTCTCACTTTGCAATTACAAGTGAGGTTCTCTATATAGTACTAGTCAGATATATTTACATATGTATTTAGATGAAAACCAAACAATACCTTTTGTTATGTGGAAACACTAATTTATTGTTGCTGTAAACATTAACTTTCTGAATATTGTCTGCCTGCCTGGCAGCTCATAAAGTCCGGACTCGCTTCAATTAACAGTAAACTCTCCTTACAATTACACAGACTTGTACACATTAAACAAGAGTGTTTTTTTTTTTTTACCTTCACATTTGAACAGTACAGTACGATTTCATTGAAATCTTTACAGGCGTGTTATGCTTTCATTATTTTATATCTAAATAAGCCATCTTAACCACAGATGAGAGTAGAAGGGTATTATAGTTAACTAAAAGTAGATTTGAAAAATATTTCTGTCAACTGAAATAAAAATAAAAAAAATTGGGTGTAGTACTAAAATAAAAGTATACAGAAAAAACACAACATTTAGGCCAATTTGGTCTTCTGTGAGCACATTGGGTATATGAGGGCTGTAAGTCGTGTTTGTGGTATAATACCTGATCCAAGACCACCTATTGTATTATGTTTGAAAAGACCAAAACTACTTATAAAAACTAATGGACGCTTGTTTCCGCCAAAAAACAAAGGCATTCATCCAAAAGTCAAAATTTCATGTTATGTATCTCAAAGTTTATTTTATTTATTGTATTTTACTTGATTTTATTTATTTATTCCACTGGTGGAAACAAGCTTCCGTAGAAATGGGAAGCCAATCTGGAAATTAACAAATACAAAACTTCATTAACTCTGTTAGTAGTGCAGTAAAAAGTGATAATCTGACACAAAAATGATTGCGGTTGTAAATCACTTGTTGACCTGCAGTCTGTCAAACACCTCTCATGAATGAGTCATCTTGAGTGAGAAAGAACATTTATGTCACAAGGTAGACGCTGTCATCAGTTTTTGGCAAAGTTACTTTTTTATCCATTTAAAAACTCATTGAGATTAAAAATGTCTCGCAAAGAGGGCAGCATAAATCACAAAAATATATAAAATAACAGTTCTGTAAAGATATTTTAAGATATTAGATATTATTAAAAAGCACACAGAAAATGGGAAGTCGGTTTTTGGCACCACAGGGGCTGCACAGTCACCCACACACCTGTCAAACTGGTTTAAATCGAGGCTAAAGTTGAACTTTGCAGCAACATCCTCGTATTTACTCAGGGGCGTCTCCTACTGTGACGATACAACCGCTCCGCCAATCAGATTTCACATTTATGTAACAGGAAGCGACGTTACGAAAACAAACGCACACGCCTTGTTCACCCTGACAGCGGTTACCAAACACTCGAATTTACTGGTAATTATGTATTTCTTTTTATCTTTATTTTTTTTACTCTGTAAAATTATATTCTAATTATTTAAACGAAAACCCACCTCCACCGAATAAGAAAAGGGGCGATGCATTTTAGAAAGTTGTATAACCTAAAAGATGCGCAGTGTACTGTTTTACATTGTGTAACTTTGCAGTGGCTGGAAAGCTGCGCTTGGCTCTGTTTTGTCCTTGGGAGAGGAGATTTGGATCATCAGTCATGCTGAAAGCTATGGGACAAGTTTTGTTCTCATCTGGACTGCAGAATCCAAAATTCACAGCAGAGGAGACAAAGGTAAATTTTCCCCAGTTTATCTCGTAAAACGGAATATTGGACCTTTGGTCTGAGGTAGTCTGCACTGTCACGAGACAAAAGGATGGTGTGCATTAAACTGGTGCTTGAATGTTGAGAAAACCACAGTAAAGTCTGATAAAATATTAACCTTATGTCATTTGTGCAGCAGGGACGTCGGACAGGGTTTCAAATGAAAGTTATGCATAATTACGCTTTTTTTTTTAAAAAAACTTGCAAATTGAATTTTCAGCCGTTGTGCTGCAGAATGTATCCATTAGGCGTTTGCTGAATATATTCCGGTTAATATTAGGACAAAATATAGTTTTATTTATCCCAGATTTGTTTTTGTTTTTTTATTATTTATTTCCAGCAGTTTAAAAAAAATAGTTAAACACAACAAACAGTAAATTGAATGGTCTCGAGCTCAGGAAAATAAAATGCAAAATGAATGGATTTTTGTCTTCAGGTAAACATATCTGACAAAATATATGATCACTGATGCTAGAAAATGTCTGATATAGGATTTTAGCTTTTCAGCAGTCCTGGGTCATCTTTGTTGCATTTTTAATTTCGTGATGTAACAAATGATGGGCGTTAGCCAAGGGCACAGATCCCCAGCTATCACCTCTCTGGTGGGGAAGGAGCCTGAGTTAGTGCAGGTTGAGAGATACTGGCTAGATATAGACCGGCTCACCTCAATACATGGTCTTGGTTCTGGAACCAGTCTCCTGGATAGGAGCTGGGGTTGCCCTTGGTGAGAAGTGCAGAGCTGGGGTGGGTATACTTGTATCCCACCGGCCTACTGCCTGTATGCGAGAGTTCTCACCACTTCCCTGCACCTTTGGGCCAGGGAACAGGTCCTGACTGTGTGCGGTTATGCACCAAATGACAGTTCAGAATACCCAGCCTTTTTGGAGTTGCTGGGCGGGGTGCTTGAGAGTGTTCCATGTGGTCCTACTGGGAGACTTCAGCGCTCATGTGGGCAACAACAGTGAGACCTGGAGGGGTGTGATTGTGAGTGATGTTTTGCTATTGTACTTCTGTGCAAACCATATTTTATCCATAAACATAAGGATGTGCACATGGCACCAGGACACCCTATGTCACAGGTAGATGTTCGATTTTGTAGTCTTATCATCAGATTTGCAGCCGTATGTTCTGGACACTGAGGTGAAAAGAAGAGCTGAGCTGTCAACCGATCACTACCTGGTAGTGAGGTGGATTAGGTGGTGGGGGGAGGATGCTGGACAGACCTGGCACACCTAAATGTTTAGTTAGGGTGCGCTGGGAATGCCTGGCAGAGGCCCCAGCCTGCAAGATCTTCAACTCCCACCTCTGGCAGAACTTCGGCAGCATTCCAAGGGGAGGCTGACGACATTGAGTCCGAATGGACCATATTTTACACCTCCATTGTTGAGGCTGCTGCTCTAAGCTGAGGCTGCAGGGTGGTTGGTGCTTGTTGTGGTGGTAATTCCCGAACCATATGGTTGTCACTGGAGGTGAAGGGAGCCATCAAGCTGAAGGAGACCTTGGCTTGGTGAGCCTGTGGGATTTCTGATTTCTGAGGCAGCTGATGGGTACTGGCAGGCCAAGTGGAACAGTGGCTGAAGCAAAAACTCGGGTGTGGGAGGAGTTCAGTGAGGCAATGGAAAAAGACACTTGGATGACCTTGAAACAATTCTGGCAAACCATCAGGAGATGAAAGTGGTGCTCAGGGGCGCCTGGGGTGGACGAGACTCACCCTGAGTTTCTGAAGCCTCTGGATGTTGTAGGGCTGTCTTAGTTGACACGCCTCTGCAGTGTCACATGGAGATCTGGGGTGGTGCCTCTGGATTGGCAGACTGGGGTGGTGGTTCCCATCTTCAACAAGGGCAACCAGAGGGTGTGCTCCAACTATCAGGGGATCATTCTCCTCAGCCTTCCCAAGAAGGTCTGTGCCAGGGTGCTGGAAAGGAAAGTTTCTGTTAGTTAAACCTCAGATTCAAGAGGAACAATGCGGTTCTCATCCTGGTTGCGGAATGCTAGACCAGCTCTATCCTCTCGAGGATATTTGAGTGTGTGTGGGAGTGTACATGTGTTTTGTGGACTTGGAGGATGCATTCGACCATGTCCTTCAGTTTATCCTGTGGGGGTGCTGCGGGAGTATGGGGTGCCTGGCCCGTTGTTGTGGGCCATTCAGTCCCTGTTTAGCCACAGCGAGAGCTTGGTCAGCATTGCCGGTAATAAGTCGGACTTGTTTCCTGTGGGTATTGGACTCTGCCAGGCCTGCCCTTTGTCACTGATTCTGTTCATAATTTTTATGGACATTTTTTTGAATATCACCTACAGAACATAATACGATCAAAAGTAGCAAAAGTAGTATTCATTTCAAACATTTGAAATAGTTTCTCTGTTTTGTTGTGAATAAAATATGGGTGTATGATATTTGCAAATCATTTTGTTTTTATTTACACAATGTTCCAACTTTTCTGGAATTGTGTTTGTATGAAATATTAATATTAAAATAAATATAAACAAAGTTTGAATTGGAGCCTACATTATATTGGGATTGATGTTTGTGGCTTACCTAAAGGAGTCTTTTTTTGTGTGTCAAATGTTTTAAAAAAAACAAAACAAAACAGTATTTTGGAGCATTTTCACAGCTTTCAGGCATTTTATATGGTGTGTGTCTGTGTGTGTGTGTGTTGCAGGGACAGGACTATGAAATCCGCACCTACCATGCCACTAAGTGGGTGAGCACCTCTGTGAGCGGGATGCAGCTGGATGCAGCCATGAGTACTGGCTTCCGCAGACTCTTCAACTACATCCAAGGCAACAATAAAAACAGTGAGTTTCACGTTACTGTTCTCACCTTTATGCGGGGCAAGCTGCTTTTTATGTTGCCGAGACTGTAACACAAAATGAAAGCCTTAAACAATGGCTTTTATTTTGTGGTGTTGTGGCAAATCTGATATAAAACGTATACATCAAATTAGTCATATTCTAATGTTGCAGAATAAATTCACAGAGAACTGTGGTTCCAAGGCATAAAAGAAAGGGGGAAGTGAGATAAAGTGCACTTTAGTTCTAGCTCAGCAGTTTACAGCAGCTCCGCTCACTACTTTTGCCTTACTCAGCAGTTTGCAGTAATATTTATGAGAATATATATTGTTTGTGTTGTTTGCTCCTGAGGTCAGCAGCATAAGGAGATTGTGATCTATAAACATGGTGTTTAATCCCCTTTCATCTGCCGCACATTGTGGTTATGGGCCAACCATCTGTACAGCTATCATTATGCACCAAAGTTTTGATCCACCAGCTGGCAACTGATAGATTTTCTAAAACAAACTAACATCTGTGCACCTTACACAAGCTGGTGACATGTCAGACCTGTTATCAGGATTTGTATTTCAGACATGTTTGGCATGTGCAGCTACTCATTTTCTTGCCGGTTCTGCAGAGGCCAAAGTGGAGATGACAGCCCCAGTGACATGCCACGTGAACCCCGGAGCCGGCCCTGCGTGTGAATCTCAGTTCACCGTATCCTTCTACATCCCAGAGGAGCATCAAGCCAATCCGCCGGAGCCGAACGAGGCTGAGGTGTTTATAGAGGACAGGAAGGAGCTGACGGTGTATGTCAGGTAGGGTACAAACTGAGGCGCCAGCTTAGACTTTGGATTGTTTATTGTGTGACCAGCCAAAACAAACACAGACAGCCTTTTGAAAGATTTTTATTTGTTTATATATATATTTTAAATCCACCTCCTGTCCATTCCTCTAGGACACATGGTGGTTTTTCCAATGAGAATATGAAGCGTGAAGAGCTCCTGAAACTTATGGAAAGTCTGAAGCGGGATGGCATCCAATATATGGAGAAGCCATACTACGTAGCCGGCTATGACAGCCCCTTCAAACTGACCAACCGCAGGAACGAGGTCTGGGTCCTCAAAAAGGAAGAGGAGCAGTAGGAAATTCCTGGGCCATGTCCTGTCCTAACAAAATAATAGTGATCGGGATTTAAACATGATAATTTTTTACATTTCAGTTTGACAAAAAAAAGTTAGCTGTACTACTTCCACTAACAGTTACTGATTTAGACTCACTAGAAAACTTGATAAGGAGACCAAATAAATGACTGCTAGAGTTCCAACAGGTTGTTGTTTAACAAGTAAGGGATAAAATGGCCACAGTGAAGAAAAATATCTCCAGCAGGTGGAGCCAAGTAGTCAGAAAATGTTTCTTGTGGTAACACAAAACCCACAAGTGCCTCTTAATTTTTTATTTTTTTACATGAATGACACATTGAAAATAACATTAATTTTAGGCATTTGTTTGCACACGTTCCTAACCACCTTTTTCACAGCAGATGTTTTGGTTCGATAGGGCAGGGCGGCACACATGTAACTGATAACATTCACCAGTTGAGCCTGTTCCAAGGTGCCGGCGTATGCTGGCTCACTGTAATGACTTAGCCTGGGAGCACACTGCGTACCTTCCCTGTTTGCGATGGTCACGAAGCTTTTTGCTTTCCATATAAACTCCTACATTAACAGGTGGAGAGCAGCCACACGGTCAGTCATGAGCTACGTGACTCAGGTGAGGCTGATGAGAGGCGGGTGCGATTTGGTGTGTCATCGGATTTTTCTGTATGATGCGTGCAGCTTTCAGCAAATTGTACTGACACCATAACAGTATACCCTTCTACTTCGGTTTCATTGGCTACGCTCTAAATAGGTCACAGACATGCAAAAATGAACCAAAAGATATATTTATTTAAACAATTCTTCAATTGCATGTAAATAAGGGAGGAGTAACAGTCATATTTCTGTCCCTCTCTGGTCTGGCAGGAGCAGTAAGGTTCAGCCCTCACACACAGGTGGAGTCTGTAGTAGTCTGTGCCTCAGGCCTTACTGGGACACTTGATGGAAATGAATAATCACTCGTCATGAATCACATTAGTTTCAGCTGCTTTTTCCTGCAACATCAAGTCGAACATTTTGCTGTGAAAAAGGTCCAAATAACGTGTCAAATAAGTTCTTGTTTACACCCACATCTTCCTGTGACTGGACTGTCTGCGGGAAATGAAGAAGAAAAAGGAAACGTTCATATTTGGTTTTCAAGTCAGTCTGAAAATAATACCAGTGCCTTTATGTACATTAAAATACTGCAATAGTTTGTTTGTCCATACTGACTGCATACGGGACAAACCCAGTCATCCCTGTGTGTGAAAGAGTTACACAATCCATCAGTTAAACCAGCTAATCTACACAAAAATTATCAGAGTGCAGAGGCCTCGTATTGGTTTTTGAACTTTGGAGTATAATATTTGCACTAACCAGGATCTTAGTCTCCTGGCACTTAATCATGTTCGATAGGAATCTCATCAAATCCCTTATGACCGGAGGGATCAAGTGCAACAATTTTAATGTTTGCACACATAAACTGGAGAAATTTTTTTTTTTTTAAGTTTGTAGGTCAGCTGCACAATTTAGCAGGTTTTTGTTGTCAGTCAGCTTTGGCACTGGAAGGTGACTCTGCCTGGCAGACGGCCAAGTGTCGGTAAATCTCTGTTTATCTGTTCTCAGGCCTCACTTACTGCCACTGCTATCACATCTGCATCCATTATGATGAATGACTGGGCCTGTCACATCACACGTTTCTCATGTTGTCATTTGTGTTGATGAATATGAGTGTGTATTTAACCAGCTGTGTGCACAATTGCTCAGACTGACTATTTTTTTTTATCCTGGTGGGTTTAAGATGGGCACAGGAACACATAAGAGCTAATATAAATGTGCCTTTTTAAGCTTTTTATGTTCATATAATCATGGTGTAGTTCAACTTTCTTCATAGTACTTGGATAAAGGATGAGGGCATAAGCACTGCAATATGAATAATGGGAAATTTTCTTGCCTCTGAATGAGTTTAAAGAATGTAAAATGTTTTATCTAACCAATAACTCAGGATTAAATCATTATTCTGGTAACTTATGTGTGTTTATGTATTTGTCCTTTATATTTCATGCTGGGATTTTTCAGTTACTGGGCACATGAAACTAATCTGTAATGGGTAAAGTTTGGATTGTCCTCGACGCTTGTATTGATCGTTTATCAGCCGCAGCTCACTTCGCCCTTCGTCCTCTCCTCTCTCGCCCTCGTCGCTGTCAGCCCGACGTCTGCTGAGTCATTCATTTTATTTGTGGCAGAATTGTTCCCAATATCATGTTCACACACTCAGCAGAAATTCTTTTTTTTTTCCTATCCTCTGTGCACGTGCGCGCGCACACACACACACACACACAGACACTCCATCTTCATCCGCTGTTCACAAGTTATATTGATCTCACTGGCCGTGCACAGTGAGGTAAAACCTGCTGCAGAGAGGATATGTATAATGAGGCTCACTGTTTTTAATCTAAACACCACAATTTTATATTTTATCTTCTGCCCTTTTATCTTCACATGGGTCAGAGTCCTGTACACAGTGCTTTGGAAAGGTTTGGGAAAAAGGAGTTTCCTTAGCTGTCCCGTGATCCCACAAGCAGGAATATACTGAGCCAAAAAAAAACTATTGATTTCTGTTGTGGTGTGGCATTACGAGGCTCTTATGAGTTAAAGCAGATTAACAACAGATAAACTGAGTATTTAGCTTCATTAGAAACACTTTTTTGCTACTAAATTGTGTATTTTTTTTATGAATTTACTATATTGGAGACTTTAAATACTGTTACATTTTAGGGCAAATAATGGAAAGGCTATTGTGCTCAATTCAAACACCAATAGAGTAGCTTTGTATGATGCCAATTTAAAATAATCCATATTCAGAAGCCAGGGCATTTGGCTCACATGGGTGACCTACCTAGGTTGATGCATGCAAAAAAAAAACATTGAGTAAACCGACATTTTCTGTTTACTATTCTGCCATAATCATGTGCAAACAAAGTCAATATTGCATTTCACCTCTTAAGGCTAAATTAGTGGAGCAGCACCTGTTCACCAGGCTCAACACAGGTGGTTACTATTCCTGGCCTCTCTGTGATCCGCTCTGTTTGGTTTTTCATGCCTCATAAACATTCTGTATTGAGTGGTCCCAAATGTAAGAAGACAGGGGGAAGCAGTGAAGTGTCAATAGTACGATTATAGCTGTGGGGAGTTTATATTGATCTCTGTCTCACAGCCAGATGGACAGCTGCTGCGTGTCGGGCGTCAGGGCAGGTGGCTGCTGAATCCGAGGTGATGGGACTTCATTAAAAATACTAAGACGCTGCCTGTATTTCTGTTCCCCGGAGAAGACTCAATGGCGCAATCGTATTTATAGGTGTTTCTCCTCAGGACGTTGCTACAGAACACTGAGGAATATCGAGAAGTTGCAGCGTTCAGTCTGGATGGTTCGATGCAAACTGGGAGCCAGGTGAGAGGTCTATATACAGGCAGAGGCTCTAACCCAGTGTGTGTCCTAATAGGATGTCCAGAAGGAGATCTAAGTGATGACCCTGCAGAAGGGTGGGGTGAATAATGGGGTTTTCCAGATGATGGACGAGCGTGGACGCCATGGCGACGGCGCTAATGAGGCTGTGATTTGGGGTGTTGAGCTGGCAGATGGCCGTGAATCACACATAGAGAGAGAAATGACACAGAGATGCGTTCTTTAAATATCACCTTGTTTTTTTATTACACATACATACACGAGAGCGTTAGCAGCCTGCCTTCAGCTCCACTCCCACTACTTCTTCTGTCCTCTCATCTTTTTTTCACAAGCTCTCTGGCACAGATGCTTCCTTTCATGGGTGCTCAATCATGGCTAGGCGAGCTCTGGGAGACACATTTTGGTCACAGGTGATTAACACACAGGCTGTTATGGCTGTTAGGAGGTTATGAAGTCTCACGCCTGTCACCTAAAGAGACCACATTTATTCAGCTGTGAGCACTAGTGTGGGATTTGCATGACTTAAAGTTAAGGGCAGTAGAAGGCTTAAGCGTTAAAATTGACATTATTGCATTTTTGACGTATCTTTAACAGAATAATAGCTCGCTGGGGTCATCCAGCTAAATGTGGCTCTTTGATTTCTCTGTTTAACCCCTAACCTCTCTTTCCTGTGCCTCAATCACCTGTCAGCTGATTCTGACCAGTTTACTATACCGATGCCCTCCTATGTGAAAATAAATAATCTACAAAAAGGAAACCACTCCCTTTCAGCAAACAGAGGGCTCTAAAAAAAATGTACAAAGTCTTTGAAAATAGGTCAAATGTGACTTAAAACTCAATTCTCTATGTATTTACATACAGAACCATATAAAACTGCATAAGGAGAAACAGAAAGGTCAACAGCATTATAGAAATCATTTAAGCCCTAAAAGGGTCTTAAAAGTAGAGCTTCTCAGCAAGCTTAACAATAGGTGGGCCATATGCACGGGGTGCCAGACAAGCCGTCAAGACTCTCAGATTGCTCTCACGTCCAGATTAACAGCCAGCTCTGTTCAATTTTTCATGCTCTTTGGTAACCCACGCAATCACTAAAAGATAATAAAATAATCTTTTTAATCTAGTGTTATTCCTAGTTTTACATTTATAGTTTCATACTCCCAAACACATGACATGACATGACATGACATGATATTACTGGTTTATTAAAACAATTTTTTTAAAGTCACACGCAAAAAAAAAGAAAAAAAAAAAAAGACCTGTGCACAGTGCAAATTCTACAACCTAAAATTCTGCTTTTATTAGCCTTTTCATAGATTCAATTTGGTGTTTTGGTTGAACTTTTTGTATCCCTCCCACAACTATTTTTCCACACTGTTCCCATCACTAGGTGGCAGCACTGAGCCCTCTGCACTTCCTATGGACCCCTGAACACACCAGCTCTGCAAACTAAAACCACCGACCAAAGAGCGGAAAAAAACCTGATGATAACCGTAGCTGAAGTTGTACCGTGGAGCCGTCTGTTGTACCACATCCTCTCGCTCGTTCCACGTGTTAAATTGGCTGTTTTAAAGCCAACACTTGCAAGCCATGGTGCTCTCAAACACTTCCCACTGCCGATAAGGGAAAAGCAAAAACTGAAAAGATTTACAAGGCGAGCGTCCTGCACACCTTTACATTCCACTCTCTCCTAGCTACGTAGCACCACAGCAGCAAAGTTAAGCGAACAGTTAGTGACTTTTCCAATCCTTCAATTCACTTAAGTTTGCCATCTCAACTTTTAGTCCTTCAGTGAAACTACAAGGACTCCTGCAGGATGAAGTTAGAAAGAAAACAGAAAAACAAATGTCAAACAAACTAGGAACACCAGGTCTAAAAGAAACATCATTCTTTTAACAAAAAGGGTGAATCACCAAACGAAAGGAGAGAATGAGAATCGTGGCAGTTATAAAAAGCCGGAGCAAGTCCAGTTCTCCACTTCAGACTACGTTCTGTCCGGTTCGTGATGGAGCAACAGCCGGCTCAGCATCAGGACCAGACATTTCCACTCCCTCAGAGGCAGAGGGGGAGGTGGAGCTCAGGAAGGTGTCTCTATAGGGCCTTGTGTCGGGCTCCTCTTCCAGCTCCCTGCCTGGTTACAATGAATAAATTCAGCTCCCCAAACCTAAGGGGTGGCTCCTGCTCTTCTAACTTCTGCTTTCTTCAGATAAAGTGCCATTGGAGTCTTTGAGCACAGGGAGAGCCTGAAGTGCTGGCTGAGACAGACTTTCCACGGTGTCTCCATATTCGCTCTCAGCCAGTTCCCCTTCCCGTTCACAGATTACCGTCATTGGGCTGCTGAGGATGCGGCTGCGAGCGTTGTACTTGCTGCTGGCGGCAGAGGGCGGCGTTCGAGAGCGCCCATACTTAAACCCGCCCATTGAAAAGGGCGACGAAGTTGGTGAGGACAAGGCCAAGGCCTCGTAACGGGCCCACTCATCTGCTGCCCTCTTACCCCGACCCGGGGAACTGGCTGGGCTGTGTGGGGCCATCGGTGAGGAGGGCGAAGCAGTAGGGGAGTCCAACGCTGACTCGGACCGTGTTCTCTGGGATCGTGGGTCAGTGGAACGAAGCATCTCAGCAGCAGACATCCTGAAACTCGTCTCAGAGCGGCTTCCCTTTTTCAAGAGTAGGGCCTTGAAGGTGTCGCTGCTGGTGGAAGACTTGCGGAGGTTGCGCTGGATGGAGCCCATCTGACGGGGCAATGACGACACCATCCCCGGAGACAGGCTCGTCGGGGTGGCAGGCGGAGACTGCGGCTGGCTCCCACCCCGGGACTTGTCCTCCTCAGACTCCCTGCGACCCAGGACCTTGCGCTTTGACCTGTGGACAAAAAAAAAAAAGATGTAAAAATTGTTTGGAGAATTTCTGCAGAGCAAGTGAGCGAAAGCACGGCTGATAAAATGAAACTGTGAAAAGCAAAAGTATTTAAGGGTAATTAAATGCTGACTCGACAGAGGAGAAACATGAAAATTGATTTTAAGAGAAATGCACCAGTTGGGGGGGCAGTTTTGTCGGCGAGCAATGAGATCAGATTCAACTATTTCACACATGTAAGCCAGGTCTTGTTGATGTTTGTGTTGCAGCTTAAAAAAAAGATTACATTTAAAACTGTGCTGCCCACGTGCCACAAATCTTTGTCCCAAATTTGCCATATGGCAGCACTGCCCCCAGCAACCATACATCACAGCATAACTCGTAAATAAATCAGACAGTAAGGAGTACTGAGCGGCGTGTTGGCTTTAAAAAAAAACGGAAAGATGTGAAGAAGAAGAAGAAGAAGAAGAAGAAGAAGAGTTTGGTTAAAGAAATCTGGTGAGGTTTTACAGCAGAAGCTGCCGACGCTGCAACGCTGCATGAAAGCTCAGACGCGGCACAACAAAATTAATCAAAAACAAACTGGGGGAAAGCGCCCAAAGCAGTTTTAATCACACGAGGACGAGTCAGCCTCCTCTCAGCAGGAGGCGTGTGTGTGTGTGTGTGTGTGTGTGTGTGTGTGTGTGTGTGTGTGTGTGTCAGAGTAGTCTACTGCACCACTCATCCTGCACTGTCAATAACTCCTGCACCAAAGCATGGCAATAAAAGCTGCAACTGGCAGAATTAGGAGGCGTTAGGGCTAGCAGCGAAAACAGCCTTATTAATCTGTGATACTGGGGGTTGCACCGAGGGATTACCGCTGCTAATCCCAAGGCAGCATCAGCGTGGTGGTGAAAACAAGGCTCGCTAATTAAAGGAAAAGGGGTTACTTGCCACTACACACCTCTCTAGAAACACTGCGCCCATTCCCTCTCTGCACAGTGGAGAAGAGAGGAGAAACACGATTAAAGGAATTAAAACGACACATTCGGTGATACTGTAAGGGAGACAAAATTTTTAATCCTCAGATTAGATCGTTGGAAGGAAAACTTCCCTAAAGGGCAAAAAAAAAAAAAAAAAAAACCTGTGAGAATATACAGCACTTTCTGAAGGTCAAAAACACGAGGGAGGACTGAGGGATGGAAACGGTTTGTGTGAGAATCCAAGACTGCAAAATATGTCTGTGCCCTAAATTCAACCTCCATCTAGCGTCGTCCCCTGTGAGCTCCCTTTCCACATTAGCCCATCAGCATTACGTAAGACTTTTCTCACACACAATCACACGTGCATGTACTCAAACACACCTGAATTCAATCACTCCGTAGTGGAACTGGCAGTGGCAAACACCCAAACACAGAGCGGTAATACCAATCCCAGTTATAGAGGTAAACAAGGCGGCAGTATAAGACACAGCTCAGAGCGCTGGATTGATTTCTCTCACAACAAAGTTTTATTTTGGGCTGCTGCTGTGAAGGCATTTCATTGAAGGTTTTCATCATTCTCTGATTTCACAGACACACACAGAGAGAAAGGACACGGAATATGAAGGTGAAATGAAATAAAAACAAAAGAATTGGACGGGTGTTAAAGGGGAGAGATGATGGGCCAAGATGTTACAGTTAACACCTGATAATTCCTCAGCAGAAATCTTTTAAATTTAATTTTAATTTACAGTTTAGGGCACTTTCTGGAGATTGAATTGACGCAAGTTAATTCTTTTGGTTTAACAGCACCGCCAGGAAACAGTCACTACTTCCCAAATCCGTGAAATTATCCTACGTGTTCGACACCGTCGGGGTGCGATAGGAGGAGGGGGAGAGCGGTAAACTCGTCTTGACTGTGAAGCTTACGCACACATGCTTATACAATATTCATTTTTAATTAGGCTCCACAATAAATGATACATGTGCACGTGATGTGGGGACCATAAATACATCAAAATAAAATCCCGTGAAATGAAATCCTGTGATGCTCAAGAGAACTCCGACTGCTGCCGCTGCTGCACGTGACTGTGAAACACAAACTGGCGGGCTGCATGAGAAATTTATGTCTGTGCTGCCTTCTTCAGTCATGAGAGCACGTATGCAATGTATGTCAGAGACAGCGGTGTGTAAGACGGGAGAAACGGAGAATGAGAAATGTCTCCAGTGGCCTCTAACCTAGATTAGGACCAGAGGGTGTCGAGTAGTAAATAATGGATGAAGCAACAGCCTTTTTTTTTTTTCTTGCTGACAATGAGCGATGCTAATGTGACTAAACAGATACACGTTTTACTAATGAATCGTGTTTCTTCCTTGAACTGCTGCCTTCATGCTATATGCCTCTTCACCGGGCAGGAACCGAACAGGCTACTCTCCCCTGGGCTGGAGCGTCCAGAGATCAGCCATCTGACAGATGTGTACTCTTCCATATGGGAAAGTGCTGGATAAAGTTATGTCTGAGAGGTGGAGGGTAAGGAAATGAGGATATTTGAAAAATACAAATCAAGGGAGAGAGAGGGATGGTGACACTGTGGTTTATGAGGTTGGTGGAAAAGCAGGAATGACAGAAAAAGGAGGGTAAGTGGAGAGAAAGGAATGCCAGAATAATAGGAAGTAGGACTACATCAGGGAAATAAATTATGTATCAGGAGCCGAAGAAGTGGGAAAGGAGAAAATAAGTTGTTGTAGTACTAGAAAAGCGGGTGGCATTAGGTGGAAAACAGACGAGTGCATCACGGTACCTGTGAATGGCGGCGAAGAGGTCCTCGGTGGTTCGGGGTCGTGTGGGAGTCGGGGTTACCATGTTCTCCTCGGATGCCCCGTTGGCTGACGGGGCTGGAGACGACTCAGCCGTACTGGAGTCAAAAACGTCACCTGAGACACAGAAAAAAATACCAGTTACATCCACAGAGTCAGGAGAGAGCAGACTTTAGGGTGCACACAGTCATGTAGCCATCCTGTCGCATTAACCTGGCTGCCTATGAAATCTGAAGTGGTACGGAGGAGGTGCCCAACTGTCTTCTTACATTCTCTTTCTGTCTCTAGATTTTCCTCTCCTTTCTTCTCCGCTAGTTTAGCCTTTTTTCTCCTCCTCCTCTTCCTTTATAACTTCCACGCTCACGTCTGAGCTTCGACTGCTTGAGCCGCTGCAGGCAGTCTCACTTTACGCTCTCCCCATCCTCCCCTTCATCCCCTTACCAGATCCGTTCCCCTCCCCTCCGATACAATCGAGCCCCTCCCCCCCGTCCCTCCAACCACATAAAGCATCTCCCTTGGGACACTTAACCCCCCTACCCTTAACTCAGAGAGAGTCGGACAGAAGGAGGGCTGAGCAGGAAAGACATGGGATGAGAGATTAACCAAAAAAAGGAAAAAAGCACAGAGGCAAAAATGGATATTTGGACAGAAGGATGGATAGTGGAGAGGAGCCGAGTAGACAGCGGAGGATGAGGTGTGTGTGTGTGTGTGTGTGTGTGTGTGTGGAGCAGAGAAAAAGAGCAATGCAGAGAAAAAAGGGGACAGTAGCCAAAAGAGATCTCTGCATATAAAATATAGAAGGATGAGTAGAATAAAGAGTGAGAGGGGGTGATTGCACGAGGCTGCA
Source organism: Archocentrus centrarchus (assembly GCF_007364275.1). NCBI lineage: Eukaryota > Metazoa > Chordata > Actinopteri > Cichliformes > Cichlidae > Archocentrus > Archocentrus centrarchus. The sequence continues at coordinate 15,798,683 of NC_044369.1, forward strand.
GCACTGCTGTCCCAGTGATAAGCCGTCACTCCTGCTCTGTTTTCACAGTTTTTAAACCTTTAAACACTTCTGACTTCAAGTTTGGCTCCTTTGCTCTCGAGGGCAAAATAAATTTTAAAGCCGCTCAAAGGAACCGCTTATACAACCTGCAGTCTGCTGGATCACTACTAGCCTCTTGGGATTTTGGCAATGGGCTTAACTAATGAGTAAATTAAGTTTCTTTTTCTGTTTCAGTCTGTACATTTCTAAGTTTGTTTTGTGGAAATATATGCCATAGACTACGAGACAGACTCACCTGCATCGTCGTCCTTGGAGCTGATGGACCCTGTGGTGCTGCTTGCCCCATCACACTCTTCTTCGTCTTCTTCATGAGCCTCTCCATTGGTACAAAGCCCAGGGTCACTATATGTCTCCTTGCCAGCAGATGTAGAGATATAGGACTTGTCTCGGGTTTCAGTGGATTCTCCACTGCTCTCTGCTAACTGCTCAGAGCTCTCTATAGTGTCATCTTTCTCCTCCTGATGCTCACTTTCCCTCTCTTTCACCTCTTCTTCTGTTTGTCTTGGCAGAGCATCTACTTGGTCTTCTGTTTGGGGGAGGTTAGTCTCTTCCTGTTGAGATGGAACCTGGCTATTTATTGTTTGGGGGCTAACTGATGGGACAAGGGGCAATTTGGGTTTCTTTGAGACTGCTGGGGGTGGGGCCTTCTGCTTGACGGGAGAGCTTTCGTGGCTCTGTGCGGGACTGGGCAATGCAAGTGCTTCCTCTTTTTCTTTCCCATTGAAAAGTGTGTAACTCTTGTCTTCAGCTTCTCCATTTATGACAGCACTGTCTGGTGAGTCATCTGTGATGCTGCCATCCAGTGACAACTCTTCCAAGAGCTTTGAAACAGGCGATGGTGAGGAATAATGGGAATCATCTTCCAGAGAGCTGTTCAACAGGGGTAACACAGTGGGATGCTCTTGAGAGTAAGAGCTATCCAGGCTCAGAGGCTTTAGCCCCTGAAGAAAGTCCATCCCTCTTTTCTCAGCTTTGTTGTCATCTGATTTGCCATTGATCTCCTTCTCTGACCGCTTGACTGAACGAAGCTGAACACTCTGCAGTGCAAATGGTGTGATCAGGGGCTTAGGTGAATTTGTGGGACTGTTGGAAGGAGCTGCTTTAGGAGCATCCTTTAATGCCTTCTTAAAAGATGGGGAGGAGGAAGCTGTAACAAAAGCTGGCAATGGAGGAGGGGGTGGGGGTGGAGGAGGAGGAGGAGGACTGAAGCTCCCATTGGGAGATGAACTCGGGTGAATCAGCAACTCAGGGGATGGAGGAGGAGGGAATTCTGGGGAAGTGGAGCAAGGAGAGTTCAGGCTCAGAGAAGCTCCCTGAGGAGTGGTTGGTAATGGGGGAGCTGGCGGCGGAGTCAGGGAAGTTGTGCTTGAGCTTGGTGGTAGAGGGGGAGGGAAGGGTGGAGGTGGGCTGAGAGGGGTGTTGGGAACTGAGGAGGAGAGCAGAAGAGGTGGGGGTGGTGGAGGAGGAGGACCATTGCTCTTAAGTGAGTCTGAAGTGTTGGAGGAAAGGGAGGTAGAAGAGGAGGAGATGGAAACGGAAGAGAGGAGAGATGACTTCCTCTCGGGGACTCTGGGCTTAGGCCGGCCGCTTGAGGGAGACATGGACCTTGCGAACACGGGCACTGGGGTTCCAGCTGTGGGAGTGTTGGACTGGCTGGAGTAACCACTAGATGGGGAGGTCAGTCTATGCACCCGGTCTGGTGAGGAGGTGGATGTTTTGGGCTTCACTGACACCTCTCCCTCCTGACCCGGAGCTCCGGGGGTCTGACTGTTGTGAATCTTTCCTCCATTCTGTAAGACTCCTGGGTGAACACCAGCTGGCATGTTATCTGTGGTGTGGGCCGGAGGGGTCTGCACCCCCTGGTCTCCATTGTTACGAGGGTAGTCCATGTAGTAGCCCCAGGAGTCAGCGTAGTCAGAACGCAAACTGCTGGTGTCACTGTGGGCAGGTGTCACATGACATAGTGAGTACACATTAGACACACCGCCACCATTTGCGTTAGCTGCTAGTGATGCTGCGGAGCTACCTGCACTGATGCTACTCTGACTGCGTGGCCTGAGCACCCAAGGGTCATCATAATCACTACTTGGGCTGTGAGAAGTTGATGATGGTGACGCACCCTTTCCCTTCCCCCCTCTCAGCCCCATTTGCAGGCTCTGCTGCAAACTTGCAATTAGAGTTTCATTAAGTGTTGCGCCACTTTCCCCGTTGGCACCGTTGATGGCGCTAACACCTCCGGGGGGCATTTTTGCAGCAGGCTTGCGTCTGAGAGAATCTGTACGAGCTGGTGGCAGCGGAGGCTTCTTGGCTTTGCGTAAAGATATGCTGCGGGATAGAGAGTGGTCACTGTACAGGCTTCCAGAGTCCTCCTGATTAGCCATCTCGCGGCACTCATACATGCTGTGCCTGGTGGCCCGTCCAGCTGCTACCCCATGGCCGCTACCGTGACTGCGAGAGCGCAGGCCCGAGTCCAAGTGCATAGAGGTGTAGTATCCGTCATTGTCCTGGGAGTAAACAGAGCTGGAATCTGTAGTGGTCCTAGAGGATTGCTCCAGGCTGCCATAGAGCTGGTTGATAGGAGTGGAGCAGCTGGAGGTCAGAGTGCGGTGTGGAGCCACCACATTTTCTGGTGTGTCGTAGATCCACTGTTCCTCTGGCAGACAAGATGGTGGAGTCGGGGCCAAGGTGCTGTGGCTGTGGACACTACTGTCTGAGTGACCTGACTCACTAGCAGGTGCTGTGACTTTCAGACCACTATCCTGTGGTGTGTGAACAGGAGTAGAAGTGGCCAAGGCAGGGCAGGTGGTGCTGTGGGTGAAGGCTGCTGGACTAGAGGTCAGAGGCTCAGTGTTGGTAGAGGAAGCCCGACTGAGTGGTCGAGCTGTGGGGTAAGCTGAGACTGGGGACTGGGTGAGCTGACTCAAGGTGTTGAGGGTAATAACCTCAGAGGAACTAGACATGGTGGCATTGGGGATGAATGAGGTGGAATAGGCAGCATGAGGGGAGACCGCACATGCTGGACCCCCACCCCACTCACTGGATTGTGTACCCTTCACCTCCTGGGACTTGGGCCTGGGCAAAGTTCCTGTCCTTGGGGCATTTCGCATGTGTACTGCAGTGTCATCAACCTGAAGCTTTCCAATTTGTCTGTGCAGCTGTTCCTCCGACTTGATGGGTGTGCTGCTATAGATGGGATCGGCACTGAGCGACACTCTTGCGCCCTGTCGGGGCAGACTGTGAAAACGCGAAGGGTCTCCATTAAAATGCTGCGGCAGCATCAGTATTCCAGAGCTGTCACTGCTGGAGATGGATATACTTCCTGTTGAAGAGGAAGCGGATATGCCAGCCATTTGAGCAGCGATTCCCTGTCCTCTCTGTGCTCGAATTCTTCTCATGGACGGGGGCACAATCTTTACTTCTTCTGTCTGGCAGCTCGAGTCTCTGGTCACTGAACGTCGGAGAGTGGAGCTGACACTCCCAGCTCGGCCCAATGTGGAGTACTGTCCAGGGAGGAACATAGAATGTGGCCGGAGATCTCCGCCGTGTCCTTTTGCTGCTGTCCAAAAAAAACAAGGAGAGAGAAAACATATCAACATGTGATTTCTCTTCCTGCTACCCTACCTTTCTCTTCCCCTCACTGTAACTTCTTCAGCCACAAACCTTTCTGCTCTTCTGGCTGGAATGTCAGATAAACTGTGGTCACATGGAAGCTAATTAATTTGATTTGGTGTAACCTTGTTTGCGTTAATAACTTCTGGTCTTCTTCATTATGGAGAACAGGATATGAGAAGAGACAAGAAGAAGGTATAGAGATTCCCTACTACGCTTCTCTTACTCTGGCTCTGTCAGATAGAAAAATGAAATGGTTTCTTTCTGTGCCAGGACAGGCAGCTGGTGAAGCATTAGGCAGCCAAAAAAATAAAAAAATAAAAAAATAAACCCACGTACATGAACACAGACATACAAGAAGACACATGTGCATGCAAAGCCAGTCCTGTCATGCACAAGGACAAACAGAAATGCCCATATCAGAAAGATACACATTGAACATACCAGCTAGTAAACTAACAATTTGAAGATTGAGTTGTAAAACGAGAGAGGATGTCTACTGTGTCTCCCATCTGTGGTGGCTCTACTGTTGATGCTCGTATTCCAAAACATACACACTCTCGCGTCCTTTCTTCTCTCTCTCCCCATTCGCTATCTCTAAACCACACATATATTCTCCTCCTCCTTTGCTAAAAGCTGGACTGACAGCTCGGCTGTTGCTGCTGCGATAGATTAAGCTGCAGGTCTACTTTGCAGGCAGCTCTGGTGCAAGGAGAGGGAGGGATGAAGCACTGGGACAATTATCCCGGCCCAGTAATCATGACATTCAGAGGGTGTTGTCAGCTGGGCACTAACCAGACTTTAAAGCTCTTTTCCTATCAGCCTTGGTGATGTTATCGCACAGAGCAATGACATTTCCCTTAAACGGTGCTGCCATCCCAAAGCTCAATGACGTGTAAATAAACATTAGCCATGCGGCGCTGTCAGCAGAACACAGTGTCAGCTTAGTGAGCTTAGTACTCGCTTAACACTGGGCTCAGCTGAGTAACTCTAAGGGGACCTCTGAGTCTTTGTGTTTCTCATGTAGAAAATGACAATCATATGTTTGGAAAATGATGGGAGCACATGAAGATGGCTAACCAAACGTTTGGGTGCTCAGGGCCTATTGTCTTATAGATAGTATTTCTGGTAGTAAGACACATGAGATTATAAACTCAGCACAAAAAGTAAGGAAATTTGTGTTTGGTTGATTATTTCTTTGTTGTAACAGCGCTTCTTGGCAATAAATCTTACACCAATGCCTGTTTATTTCCCCTTAAATGGTGCAACGTTTACAAGGACAGTGCATTTGTGGGTTGCGCCCAGAAAAAATTTGTCAAGTCTTCTCTGAAGCATTCTCAAGAAGCATTGTTACAACAAAAAAAAAACAATCAACCAAACACAAATTTCATTACTTTTTGTGCTAAGTTTATATGGTACCAAGACTAAGGCACAGATATATGAACATAACAGGAAAAGGACCACAGAAAGTTGATCCAAAGGATCAACCAATAAGACACAAAGTCTGCTATTAATCTGAACAATGTGACAGATCTAGCAAACTCTAAAACTTCTGATATGTCAGAAGTTTTTAAAGGAGCAAAAAAGGACAAAACAACAAAACTGAAGAAAATGATTTCAGGACTTGTTCTTGGCTGTGGATACACGGGTGGAGGAGAGTGAATGAGGACACATGATAATGTAGAAATCAACTGTAACGGCCAAACAGCTGCAGGGCCTTGATCCAACACTGAACTCACATGAGTCTCTTTGTCCCTCTCAGTATAACCAAGTTTCTCATTGTACAGTTATGTAAAAGCATAAATCTAAAGAGAACAAGGTTACTGGCAGCAAAGAAAGGAAGAAGTGATGCTTGTCCACAGTGCTGGTACAGGTCTGTGGACAGCAGAGGGCAACATGTAGCTCCACAGTGATCCATACCTAGCTCCAGGTTGAGGTTGTCAGGCAGCCCTGATATAGTCTTTCTGCGTTTGACCTTCTTGGGCCGACGGGACACGGTGTCAGTGTTAATGAGGGAGCGCCGGATGCTCGCCTGTCGGTCAAACACTGCCCCTGGTAGCCGGGAGGGCGAGAGCAAGGCAGGCAGACACACAGGCAAACAGCAGTCGGTTAGTCAGAAGGAACAAACTCAACAAACATGCAGCGGGTTTTTATTTTTCAAGTTGAACATGCAACATCAGCACGAGGCAGGAAATATTAGGCTCAGCTCAACCAAATTACAAGACAACATTTCCTCCCCTTGATCCCAAGCAGGAAGCTTTGCTTTTATTTTAAGTCGCAAATGGATTTATATCGTAAAATATACTTTACTTTATATTTACTTTAAATATACTTTACAGACTTAAGGTTTGATGTAACATGTTGTTTCCAAATCACATACAGTACCAGTCAAAAGTGTGGACACACTTTCCCATTCATATAAACGGCTAAGTGTGGTACTGTATTGGAAACCCCTCCCGTGGAAGTGAAGGCTGATTGAAACAGATAATAAATGAGAATGTAGTAAAATATGTCCTCACAGGAGAAGTTAAAATTCTTGACAAATACTATACATTAAATACCTAATATTGTACTCATGTTTGGAATATTATATATATGTATATCCAAATGCTAAGTGGACTTGAAATGAAGTGAAATAATGGCTCAGTAACTCTGGAGATAACTGAGAAAATGTACAGTGTTATTTGGGTGAACTGAACTTAAGTTAAACTTTTTCACCAGCCAGCCAAAGTGCCTTTTACAATCCAAGTTTGAAACCTTTTCATATTGAAAAACCAGTTATGATGCAGATAAAAACAAAGGGAAGGGCCCGTCAAAGAAGACCTTGGCTGGTCTAAATGCAAACCTCTGTTACAGGTTATAAACACACATACATGTAAGATATGTGAGGTGAGAAGTGCATGCTTTTATCACAAAGCCCAACATGCAGAGGACAGATATGAGATGAAGTGTGCTTTCAAACTCACACACGCACACACACGCAAACCCGAACTGCTTCTCAATAACCTTCTCCCCCTCTGTCCAGAATCCCTGAAGGAAGAGTGATATCTCACTATGAACTGCTCTTCTTTCTGCTATCTGACGAGCTGGTGACAGCCTGCAGGCGTCAGGGAAATAGAAACCGATATAAGGGCAGATAGTGGCGATCACAAATCCCTCTCAAAGCAGCAAAGTCCCTGATCTCTCTGTGTCGGTTTCACTTGTTCTTTCTCGCTAATTCAAAGTGACAACACTGATTTGTGTAGACTGGGACCGCATTAAATGCTCATTAGTGTCAAACGGATTATTGACCTTGACAATAAATTACAGACGTTGATGCCGAACTGAGATTTCTCTGAGTCCATCGCACTGCTGGACTCATTCCAATATAATCCCATGAACAAACCTCATGATAAGCTCTAAGTGTACCTGCGTGTGGGGCTCATGAGTGGCAGGTAGAAAGACGTGGCACACTAACAGGGGGACTGAGTCGACACGATTTTGCTGTGTACGAGTGTTCATCTGTCAAACGGCCGGTGATCTGACATGAAGGCAGTGAAAAGCCTTGACCCTTGCATAAGCTGTCAAACGACTTTCAGACACAAACACACGCTCACGCATGCATAAAGGAAGGCGAAGGTCAGTCTCCTGGAGGCATGATGGGAGGAGAGAAGGTAACATAAAAGAGGTAGACATCGATGACTGACACAATCAGTTTTTCCCCCCGTGGATGACTGGATACACTACTTTATTATTCTACAATCACTCTGCCACAGAAGGTTGATTAAAGGAAATATCCGACATTTTTCTTGCTTACCTAATATTTTTAAGTTTTTTCCCTTTTTGGGGGTGAGGGTGAATATAAACAGTGAAGTTTTTCCATACACTGAAATTTGCATGCAAAGCAATCATTTATTTATGCAATGTTCACACACCATTGTTTTATCATCATATAGCGCAATCATATTGCTAAAAATGTCAGAAATTTCCCTTAAGAACAGCAAAAGGCCTGCTGGTGAGAGCGTAATGTAAAACAAGAGACACCATCGACGAAGGAGGCCAGATTAAACTCCTTGTGCAGCTACCAAAAAACAGAACTCTGGATAGGCCGAGGCCATTTTTCTCAGACAGCCCGATGATGAAGATTGGTTGCTACTCACTCGCAGCTGAGTGATGGACTGAATGGAGTACAGTCGTCATGAGGTGTGACGTACCTGTGACATTGATGGCAACTATGTCTGTGGGCACGGCCTGAGCTGCCTGCCTCATCTTCTCCTCCGGGGTGGGGAGGGGGGCGGCCTTGTTCCATACCACCTGTCTGTCAATGTCGGACCCCTCCCCTCCTTCGCCCCCAGCCTGAGGCGTCTGGGACCTCATGGAGAGCTGAGATTTGTCGTCCTCCAGCGATGAAGCAGTGGACTGATTGAGAGAAAGAGAACAGGTTAGACAAAGGGTAGAAAAGAGAGAAACAATAGAAAGAGACAAACGTTAACAGAAACAAGGAATGAAAGAAAAGAAAAATGATGAGACAAGTGAAGGAAAAATAGTTACAGAAGTGAGAGAGGTAACATGATATGATGTAATGAAAGGCACTATGTAAAAATGTCATCAGATCAGAGCATAAAAGTTATAAATAAGGACGAATGAATCAGAATAAAAGATGAGTGAATAAAACAGAGTATTATTATAAATAATATTAGGACTTACTACAGGTCCAGAATCATAAATGACAGATTTTTCAGGTCATATCGGCACAAACTTTAATATATTACACTGCTGTGACCTTTAGAAGCTTGCAGCCCCATAAACATCCTATCCAAATGGAAACAGTCAACCATGCACTCACAATCACACAAGTAAACACCCACCACAGAGGACTGACAGAGCAGTCGGAGATGGCAGGATAAAAGCTACAGAGCAACAGCGAGGCGACACACAGAGAGAGAATCACTCATGCAGTAAACTGTGCTGACACACTACGAGTCCAGTATTGTGAATTTACTGCAGAAAGCAAAAGACAGCAGCGTTTTCCTGCAGCATCCAGGCTTGAAATTAAGCTGTTATTCCAGAGCATCGCAGCAATTTTGTTTAGGTTGCCATTTGTTTCCAATCAGACTTCTAAACTGTTGCAGTTACAGGTGGTTTCATAATCCATCTGATTGCCATCAATCCTCACTCAAACTTTTCCTGGTCCACTCTAGAACAGCTTTAGGTGACAAAAAAGGACTGATATAAGATCTCCAGTGTGACTCTGTCAAAAAAATGCAAAAGTGGTGGAAAAGAATAGTCCAAAATCTCCCAAAAATAATGAGAAATTTTTCCTTACATCCCCTGACCGGCTGAGAGAAACAGTAGTGCGTTTATACAAACAATGCACGGATAGATGGGTAAATACAGGGGCAGCAAAAGGGGAGGAGAAGAGAGTGGAGGTATAGAGGAAAAATCTCAGCAATAGTTTGGTGGTAAGCATGGCTTGTTACTTTGCATCGCAGTGGCTCAAGCGGGAGCCCTGTTTCTTCTTTTGAAGCTGCTGTCAGGCAAAGTTAGGCTCTGTGGTCTCAGTACAACAGGAAGTGATGGGGAAGAGAGCAGAAGGGGGACAAAGAGCAGAACAGTGGAAGAGGGGGCAAAGAAAGCAGGGCAGAGTGGGGATTGGCTGGAACTGAAAGAGATGGGGTGAGTGTGCAGAAAACAGGAGGGCAAACAAGAGATGGGAGGCAACAGTTTAGAAAGACAACATCAAGGTCAAGGGTCAAAGCAGGGATGAAAAAAAGTGCGTGGTATCGAGGGGCTCCAAGGGACAAAACTGTGAAAGACTCACTGACCCTTTTAGTGCCCTTCATATCACACTGCGTGTGTGTGGAAGACATTAAAATGAGGAGTGGGGACGTATATCAGGCATATCTGGCTGTCTAACCATTTACACTTCACTTCACACAAATTGTCTGTCAGATGAAAAGTGCATTAAATATCAGTTTTTTGTCTCTGATTCATTTTCTTCTCATTTTTTTGTACCTCTCTTCATTTCTGCCTCTATTTCTTCTTTTTTTCTCTCCATCCGTTTCCCTCTTAAACTGTTAAAGAGACATCAGAACAACCACAGGCCATCGCAAGTGTGGTCAACAAGTGTGTATTTCCTCTACAGTGATGTGCAAAAGTCTTGGGCCACCCCTTGTTTCTTTATGTGTTGCTGGGAAAATGTCAAAGAGGATCTCACACTGCTTCAATAATGTTGGGCTCCTGGGAGGCCAATCCATGACTGATAGTGCCCCATTGTGTATTCTTCTATGCAGGTATGCTTTTACTGCACTGGCAGTGTGTTTGGGATCATGCTGAAAACTGAATCAGATGCTTTCCATGTGGTATTGCAAGGTGGATCAAAATCTGATGGTCTTTTTCTGCGTTCATAATTACAGCAGTTTTGGCTGAACTGGCCACTGGCTAAAATGCAGCCTCAAACCCTGACAGAACCTCCACCACATTTTACAGATGGCTGTAGACACTCACTGTTACACCTCCCTCCTGGCCTCCCCTATTCAGACTGATGACAAAACCACTTTAAAAATTTACATGAAATTCTGGCTCTTGGAAGGAAAATATAAAGAAATGAGAGGTGGCTCAAGACTTTTGCACAGTACTGTATATACTCAGTTCTGTGTTGAAACATAGGACAGGGAGTTACTGTTGAGCACTACAAATGAGAGGAAATCACTGGAAAAATTGTTGAAAAAACTAATATCAAAAGAAACCTTTCACTACAAATAACATTTTAGGTATAGAAATGCATTATTTGAAAAATTAGAAAGAAAATAAAAAGAGAGAAAGCCACAAAACGTGGCAAGATTAAAGTTTGGATACAATGTAGCACTTTTTTTTCCAGCCACTAGAGGGGAGACTGACACCATTTAATTTACTGGAGGTGCCAAGATGTTGACTCCACCAGTGATGTGCACATGTTCTACACCTTTCTGTAAATGTAATGTAGAGCCTGCTATACCTGTAAATTGAGTATATATTAAAATTTTGTATGCCTACCTTCTTGTCATTTTCATCATCCCCATCATCCTGCAGGCTGCTGGTGGACTGAATGGGGTCAGAGAAGGTGGGACCCTGAGAGTAGTACTGCGAGCTCCGGAAACCATCTTTCCTCAACTTGTCACATTCTGGAGAGCACAGAGACGGAGAAATGTGTCACAAATAAAAAGGAGGTTTGGATTCATTTGCTTTGGTGTCCTTTGTCAACTGTCTCTATCATTCTGGTGTAGTGTAAGGTGCTGATGAACTGCAGATAATTAAAGTGTCATTTTTACTTTGACTATTTCAGTATATTCATTATAAACATTTGCTACACTTACTTCCAGGAATCTACTACTCATAATCCAACCAGATGCTGTTAAATATTCAAACTGTCAGCCAATAACACAACAGTAAGAAGAATGTGTGACATATTTATGGGACATACACATAGCTGTGTATTATCAAATGTGTGCTGTAGAATATACCATTGGCTGTGTGTGTGTGTGTGTGTGTGTGTGTGTGTGTGGATATTTCTGGCAGCCAAGTTCCCTGCTGGACTCTGCCAAGTGTGCCTCACACTTCTTCTCGTGTCCACCTGCTGTGATGAGGTTGTGATGTATGTATGTCAAAGTGTGATAAGAAGAGAAGTGTGTGTGTGTGTGTGTGTGTGTGTGTGTGTGTGTGTGTGTGTGTGTGTGCGTGCACGTGTGTGTAGCCAGAGAAGGAGGGGTATCAGTTTCAGTCTGTCACACACAGATGGCAGAACCATCCCGCTCTCTCTCCCCTCCATCCCTCTTTTCTCCCAGGGGGGAATCGAGCACATCATCTCTCTCTTTCTCAAAATATCTACTAATGCATCCTTTGTTTAGTCTTAAATAGGCAATTAAATTCACATATTTATTTTACATCCTCAGCAAAAGCTTCAAGAGTCGTGTGTGCTTTTACTGATGTCTGTAACCTAATGGATGAAATGATCAAACACACTGTGAGACTACAACACTTATTTAAATAAACATGAAAAACTTCCACCTACCGCTCTTAAATTAATGGCACTTTAAAATAAGCAGGTTTGTTTTTATGCCTCGCCTTTTCTCTGTGAAGTTTTCCTCATCAAATCAAATGTAACACCCCCCCCCCCAAAAAAAGAACACCCACCAGTTTTTTAAATCTTCCATCTTGGATATTTATTCAGTGTGTTTCGCACGATCAAAAATCCCTTTGGTGAATTATACATGTGTACGTGCTCACATCACTGTTAGCCTGGCACCTAAAAGATGCTGCTTTCCATCCTTTTTATATGCCATTTATTTCCACAGCTAATTACAGCCCATCTCTACACAGAGGCACACTGATGCATGTATAATGCTGTCAGTAAATGGATCCTGATGGGGCTCGCAAGCGTAGCTACAGTAACAACAAGTTGATGTGGTAACAGTGTGGAAGCTGGGACTTAGAAAGCAGTGATGATAATGAGGATGATGACGGGAAGTGGAACCGTTAAGATGATTGGTGTTGCATGATTGGGGACAGTTAATGAAATAAACAAGCGCTGATGAGCTAAGTGCAGCTTGTTGCTAGGCAGAACTGAAGGGGAGGAGGTGGGGAGAGGGATCAGTAAATGACGTTTTGGATGTAAAATGTAATCACTACATTATTTGATCCTCTCAGATCGTTTTAACGGTATGAATTCTTCTGTTGAAATGTATGTTTCATGAGGTCACAGTCACCTCGACTTTTGACCGGCAGTATTTCATTTGTGCCAAGTAAATGTGTTATATTGTGTTCATGTGAATGGCATGGATGATGATGATGATGATGATAGTGCATGATTTCTATATTATTTGGATTTGGTTTTTCCTGTCTCACTTCATAGATGGAGCCTGGATGCAGAGGACAGTATTCAAATATTACTTTTCATTCACATGTGAAATGATCATAAACACTGGGAAACGACACAGCTCCTCCAGTAATCACTCAATACCGCGTTATGTAACTTTAAAGATTTATTACAACTTGTTGGCACATTTTCAATAACCCACTAAACACAAGCTGAATCCCATGTGAGAGGTTTAGAAGGACAAAGAGGGGACGCACGCTTCTAGCTGATTGGCTATTGATTATTAGGCTTTGCAAAGCATAAATCAGACTTGTGGCACTGAGTATTATTTCTGGTTACAATACCCAGTGGCTGAGCCCGGTTTAACCTCTGCTTGAAAACTCTAAACTGCTTATGTTGTGTTTTATTTTCAGTCTAGCTACTTTCAGCTGTTCACAAGGTGTCGCCACAGCGGGTAGGTCTGCTGAGCTTTATGCTGGATGCCCTTCCTAATCCCAGGGATGTGTCTCTGGCTGGAATTGAACCAGCAACCTTTGCTATCCACTACACTATGGAGGCACTGCTATTTTTCAAGCTAAGCCAGTACAGTCTTGTCCTGTACTTGTATTTGCACACATGTTGCTTTACCTTGATACTTATTTTCAGATTTAACTGCAATGAGAGCCGCAGCAGCTCAAGAATAACAACAACTGAAGTAAAGTCCAGCAGCCTGTAAAGATCTATTAATATAGTCCTGAACTGCACTAATAGAAGTCTATCATCTACATGTAAGGTGTGTAAGTTTAATAGCCACAAAAACAAATTCATCATTGCACTTTGAGATAATGTTAAAGTTGTGTAACCTCCCCTCTCCAACAACCTTTTTAAAATTACTGCTTCTACAAAGTGCTTGACAAAGTGTAAAGCACATTAAGGCTTAAACAGACAGCACAGGTGCTCGCTCACTGGACACCTGTTGCCTTGTAGGACCCCCTGGGGTTGGGTGGTGTTGTCAGGCTGATGTGTTAGTGACAGGATTTGGGGCGGGGGGGCTGTATTAATCCAACCTACCAGGTGGAGTTTGTGTGTTTGCGTAACCAAACACACATATGCAACAGCAAGAGTGCAGGGTCAAATAACTGGAAAGACAAGGAAAACCGTGTGTGTGTGTGTGTCAAAACAGGTGACTCACTCACTAACTGTAAGCATCAGCTTTTGATACCTTCCATTTTCTCTCTTTTGGCCTTCAGCTGTGTCTAATCAGCTGATACACAAGGCCAGCCCTGTGTCCATATAAACAACTGTAGTACAGTCATAAACTCAGTGATGAACAGAAACACCGAAATATACGCACGCAAACATTTTTCCAAACTGTTATCTGAGAAATGCTTGGGAAAATAACACACAGCTTTCCCAGGAACAGGTGTCAGCATTATACTGTTGTTCCTGCTTCCTGTGCTGGGAAAGTTGCGAGCGGTTTAACCAGTTGTCACTCTGCTGCGAGTTTCTGTTTGACAGCAAAGCCCGAGCCTCTTCTCCCACTGAGCTGGACAAATAGGTCATTTCTCACACTGCTGTGTCGTTGAACGCAAGTCCAGACATCTTTGGAGTTACGGGCAAACATACACATTCCAGGTCATTTACATCAGCGTCACGAGCTTATATCGATAAATGTCACGGCATCTAGCAACATTCCCACAAGTGAGATTTTATCAGCTTGTATCCAGTTTGGCTCATGTGAATGTAAAGATTTAGGTTAACATTTTTTTAATGATTTATGCCTAACATTTTGGCAATTTACAAGGAATAACCTAATTAATTAATTGCTAATGAAAACTACTCTTCATTGCTGCCCTTGTGTAAAACATCTAAATGCTCCAGTGTTGTACGAGGTGCTCCACTTTGATTTATCTTTACCTCGCAGGGCAGTTTTGAGGTTGACTTTGGCCTGGCGGTGGAGGTCTTCAACGCAGGGTGGCCTGCTTCCTGGCAGGAAGACGTTCTCCTGCTGGTGCCATGGAGCTGTGTAGTGAACCGTCCACTTGCTCTCCTCATCCAGGTTAGACACCGCTGTGGAGATGAACAAATGGCAGGTTAAGGAATTTTGGTTGTCTTATGTTATCAGTACAGTTATATTGAAAAAAAAAAAGATCCTTTGATCCACTTTTAGGTGACAGATGTGCATCAATAAAGTGCAGAGTGATGGGCGAGGGCCCGATATGACCAAAAAAACCCCCATCAAATTTGACATAAATATGACAGACAACGAAAACAATAATGAGCCGAAATTGCAGTCGATCAGAGTGGCCCTGCAAGTCTTCCTAAGAGCAGCAGCAACAACAACAAAAAAAACTAGCTCAGGCATGGTTGCAATATAACAATGCATCATTTCATCAACTGTAAGAAAGGAGTGGTGGAAAAATGTCCCCCCAAGCACTGACTATTCAGAGGGTTTGTTTTTATTTACAGAT